>NW_023270237.1:2674897-2809549 GCF_011800145.1 Mirounga leonina
GGGGGAAATCGGAGGGGTAGACGAACCATGAGAGACGATGGACTCTGAAAAACAAACAGGGTTCTAGAGGGGAGGGGGGTGGGAGGATGGGTTAGCCTGGTGGTGGGTATTGAGGAGGGCACATTCTGCATGGAGCACTGGGTGTTGTGCACAAACAATGAATCATGGAACACTTCATCTAAAACTAATGATGTAATGTATGGGGATTAACATTAGAATAAAAAAAAATTAAAAAAAAAGAAGATGTGGTGTGTGTGTATGGGGTGTATATATATATACACCCCATACACACACACACACACACACACACAGGAATATTACTCAGCCATCAAAAAGAAAGAAATCTTGACATTGATGAAACTAGAGGGTATTATGCTAAGTGAAATAAGTCAGACAGAGAAAGACAAATAACATATGATTTCATTCATATGTGGATTTAAGAAACAAAACAGATGAACATAGGGGAAGGGAAGGAAAAATAAAATAGGAGGAAAACAGAGAGGGGGACAAACCATAAGAGACTCTTTTTTTTTTTTTAAAGATTTTATTTATTTATTTGAGAGAGAGAGAATGAGAGCGAGCACATGAGAGGGGGGAGGGTCAGAGGGAGAAGCAGACTCCCCGCCGAGCAGGGAGCCCGATGCGGGACTCGATCCAGGGACTCCAGGATCATGACCTGAGCCGAAGGCAGTCGCTTAACCAACTGAGCCACCCAGGTGCCCCACCATAAGAGACTCTTAATGATAGGGAAAAAACAGGGTTGCTGGAGGGGTGGGGGTGGGGGGATGGACTAACTGGGTGATGGGCATTAAGGAGGGCATTTGAAGTAATGAGCACTGGGTGTTATATGCAACTGTTGAATCACTAAATTCTACCTCTGAAACTAAATTGAATTTAAATAAAAAATAAAACAAAAACAAAAACAAAGTAAGCCAAAGGCAGTGTTAAAACAGACTAAAGAGACATAAATGCAATTCCTATGTCTTGATTGTATTTCAGATTTTTTTTTTAAATCTTCAAAAGATTTAAATTTTGGGGAAAATTATAGATATTTGAAAGCATATAGAATATTAGAAAGTGTTATGGAAAGTATTAGTGTTACTTTCTTTAGATATCACAATGGTGTTTGGTTATATAGGAAAACATTCTTAAGCATTTGGGGTAAAGTCATTGTGTCTGTAATTTATGTGAGAATGAATAACTCAGTAAGGGGAAAGAGAGAGAAGGAGGGAGGAAGGGGTGAAGGGAGAGAAAAGATAAGATAAAGCAAATTTGGCAAAATAATAATAATTGATGAATCTAGGAGAAGGGTATATATGGGTTTTATTATTATTATTCCTAACTTTTTTGTAGGTTTAAAATTTTTAAATAAAAAATTGATGGGAAGCACATATATACACTCTCTTTGACACCATATAGATAAAATAAAATCAAATAAAAATATCAGCAAAGGAAATGATGATTCAGGATGGCGATTACCTGGGGTTGAGGTGGTGGCAGAACAAGATGACAGTGGAAAGAGGATCACATGTGTGTAGAGTACTGTTAAGTCGCAGGTTTAATGTTGGGTTATGGTTTCATGAATATTTATTACATATTACTATAAATTAATAATTACATGAATAAAGAGGGTCATAAATCCACCAACGATGAGACTGTGTCATGAACCAAGCATTACATTATTCCACATTTGTGTTCATAAGTCACCACCAGCCTGCTCCCCCAGAAACACTGAAAATAACCATGTACCCTGAGTGGAAAATTCTAGTGATGGGAGAAAAGCTGGATGTACAGCTATTTGAGAATGAGCTCTGAATTTTTCATCCCTTTCATCTGAAGCTAATAATTGTAGTGTTCCAAGAACAAGGAACAACTATTTTAAATACTCTACCATTAACCAATGATTTAATCTTGTTTAATCACATTCTTATTTAAAGAAAATGATACACTTCCACTGTTCTTTAAGGAGACACTAGTAGGGATGAAATTATCATGAAGATACACAGTATAAGAAGACTAAATATATAATTTCTATTTAACAAAATTAGTGTTAATAATATTTCCAACAATTTATCATCTTAGAGTGTATATTTATTTTATTGCATCTAAGTGGAAGACTGCACGGTGGTAGAGAAGCTGTGCTTTGGAGTCAGAAAATCCTTGGGTTCAAGCCTCCATTCTACCTCTTATTAGCTGTCTGACATGGGGCAAATATTAGATCTCTCTACAACTCAGTTTCCTCATCTGAAGCAGAATCTTTATCAGCAGGATTATTCTACCTTTAAAGATAGTCCATTTAAAGTTCTTAGCACAGCTCATGGCACCGCTGAATGTCTTAAATGTAGCTATTGTTACCATACTGAAACATTTAAATTGATTTACTTTATCTGTCTATTGATCTACACACACACATATTTTAATATATACATATGTGTATTTCCTACATATGACAAAGTTACACTGTTTATTATCAGGAACTTAAATAAAATGTGAAACTCTGAACATTGGTAAATGTAAACACTGAATCTCCTTAACACTGTTCATTTCTCATTAGATGATCTCTAATTCTCATCGACTCTACCATTTTACTATTTAAAAATTCTATGATTATTGCCATTACAAGTATTTAGAAGCCATTAAAATGAAGATGAGTTTATTTTTAGTTTTGGAGTTTATGTTTTTAAAGATGGAAGAGGATGTTCAACTTGGACATTTTCCTGACTGAACAAGTCTGCAGAGCTTCTGCTCCTACACCAAAACTTGTCTATTTGATGTTGAAATACAGAGAAATTTCATTTTATTTATTTATTTTTATTTAATTCAAGTTAGTTAACATATGGTGTATTATTAGTTTCAGGGGTAGAATTTAGTGATTCATCAGTTGCATATAACACCCAGTGCTCATTACTTCAAGTGCCCCCATTAATGCCCATCACCCAATTATTCCTCCACCCTCCTTCCCTCCAGCAACCCTCAATTTGTTCCCTAGAGTTAAGAGTCTTTTATGGTTTGTCTCCCTCTCTGTTTTTATCTTATTTTATTTTTCCTTCCCTTCACCTATGTTCATGTGTTTTGTTTCTTAAATTCCACATATGAGTGAAATCATATGGTATTGGACAAATTTTAAATTTTTAAATTTCTGTTTGCTCTGCTAGCCTTTTTGTATTCCTTTCCTTAAGCTATTGAGGAAGGTATTCACAGATCCTTTATTTATTTATTTTTTAAGATTTTATTTATTTATTTGACAGAGAGTGAGAGCACACAAGTGGGGGGAGCAACAGAGGAAGAGGGAGATGCAGGCTCTCCACCGAGCAGGGAGCCCAATAGGGAGCTCACTGGGATCATGACCTGAGCCAAGGCAGATGCTTAATGGACTGAGCCACCCAGGCACCCCCACAGATCTTTCTCCTTTTTTTTGGTGAAAAATTTTATATTTAGATTTAGCCAGCTGGACTCAGTTTAGATGATCCCAATTTTGTTGGCAACATCCAAAGCATCATAGTCAGGAGCCAGTGGAACATATGCCTTCTTCTCTCCATCAGGCCTGATCAAGGTGTTGACCTTGGCTACATCAGTGTTGTAGAGCTTCTTCACAGCCTGTTTGATCTGGTACTTGTTGGCCTTGACATCCACAATGAACACAAGTGTGTTGTGGTCTTCTATTTTCTTCATGGCCGACTCAGTAGTCAGGAGTAACTTGATGATGGCATAGTGATCAAGCTTGTTTCTCCTGGGGGCTCTCTTTCGAGGATATTTGGGCTGCCTTCTGAGACGCAGTGGGAATGTAGGTGACGTGCAGATCTTCTTTTTTTTGTGACTATGGACGCCTTCAGCACCACTTTCTTGGCCTTCAAAGCCTTTGCTTTGGCTTCAGTTTTGGGAGGGGCAGGGGCTTCCTTCTTAGCCTTTTGCACCATCTTTGTAAAAGGGCCCACAGATCTTTTAAAATACTATATTTTACCCCAGAGATATTTTGTTTGTAGATAAATAGCAGGTATATTCTAGAAGTCTCATTTTAGTTCCTTCCTTTCTCCCTCCCTCCTTCCCTCCCTTCTTTCTTTCTTTCTTTCTTTTTTTTTTTAAGGTAACTGAAGAGAGTTATTCTGATTAAAGGTTTAATATATAGTGATCTTTACACTGTGAAGCTTTGAAAAGTGTTAGTTAAATGGCAGTACCTTGAAATTATAAGTAAAATGATAGTGGCAGCATATTCTTTCCTTTTGACGTGTGGTCATTGTAAAAACAGCACAAAACTAGTTGAATGGCAATGTTTTTAAATGACCACACATCCCATTACCCTAAGAGAACAATCTGTGTCTATTTCCTTCTAGTATAAGTTCATGCTCTTAAATAAACTTGCAATCACAGTGTATGTGTCTGAGTGTGTGGTATTTGATAAAGGGAAATACCATAATTTATGTATTTAACCATTTCCCTATTAGACTTCTAGGTTGGCTCTAAATTTTTTTTATTCTAGAAAATGTTCTTACAACATAATAAATTTTTTTCAGGTATATGACTTATTTGTATAGAATTATGTCCTTATGACAAAATAATGTTAGAGAAATATTAAGTTAAAAAAAAAAACAGTATGAGCATTATGGCTCCTCATTGCTGTATTACTTTCCAAAAGGAAATGTGTATGTGTGTGTATATGTGTATAAAATATAGCAGTATATATTTTAGGATTTTATCTGAAAATGAGTATACCAAAGATACGCTTTTTTCAACTTATATTATCTAACCAAGAGTACATATTGAAATTAACTTTACCAATCCTACTTTTGTCTTCTTCATTATTGTCATCTTTTTTTTTTTTTTTAAGCACAATCAGTTAAGAGACTTGGATGTACTGTTCAGGATTCAATTTAAAAGGAGAGTGTCCATTCAAGGCCATAATGAGATATTGGTTATTGTTAAAAGGCTAAATGCCAACTAGTTTTCCAGTCTGGCCAATTCAGCTTTATTGCCTTCTGAAAATGGATATGTTGAATTTATTAACTTGTCTAGAGCTACAACCTACTAAATGTACTTGTCATATTTTTCTCAGTCATGGGATAACTGAATTAAGCTGCAACCAGACATACTAATAATTGTAGTGTTCCAAGAAGGATAACCAAGAAGAAAAATACTTGGTTTGTAGCAGGTAGGGATGAGAGCGGCTTCATCTATTTTACCAATTTGTCTCTACTACCCTCTAGTGGTATCATAGTCACAATATCCTTTACAGCATTGCCTCCAGATTACTAATACACCACGTATACAGAGATTTATAAATTTCAGCTTTATGGAGTTGGTCCCAGCGTTAGATATGATAAACTCCTGGAGGGAATTACCTTTCTGCTGCCATTCTTGCCCTCTCTTTCCCACACTCGTCCTTTCTGTATAGTACTGCCAGATTAACCTGTTTAAATACAAAATGTGATCCTGTCACTCCCCTGCTCAATCAAACCAAGAAACCTTTAGTCCTTCCCCTTGGATTGTTGGAAGTGCTGTAGGTAAACTTCCCTGCAGTGACTTCTAAAACCCTTCACAATAGGAATCTAACTCTTCTTTCCCCTCTTCTGTCTCTTTATCTCCTATCTCACTTTACCCTCCAGCCAAATCCAAACCTGCCCCACTGTTTTTCCTCTTTCTGCCTAGAATGTCTCCCACCTAATCATTCCCACCAACGTCCTTCTTCCATTTCTCTTTGCCAAAGTTGGGTTTATATTTCAAAAATTAGTTCAAATGCACTCTTCATTCAGCTTTACCAAACTCCCTTCGTCAATCCTTTGCATGCCAGGTGCCTCTTTGACACTGTGCTGTTTGTTGCATATGCTGTGTCCTTCCCAGATGTTCCGGGCAGGCTCCTCTCCTTCAATTCCCATTTAAATGGATAACATCAGCTTTTTCTAGAGAGAGAATGAGCACACAAGCAGGGGAAGGACCAGAGGGAGAGAATCTCAAGCAGACTGAGCGGGAGCCTGATTCGGGGCTTAATCTCAGCACCCTGAAATCATGACCTGAGCCAAAATCAAGTGTTGGCTGCTTAACTGACTGAGCCACCCAGGCGCCCCAATGATCCTGAATTTTTAACTACTGTGATGGTACAGCCATTCCTGGAGGGCTTTTTGTTGGGAGAGCACAGCTTCAATAGTTCTCCTCCTGCCTCGCATTCTTTTTGCCACAATTTTTAAAATTTAAATTCAATTAATTAACATGTAGTGTATTATTAGTTTCAGTGGTAGAGTTCAATGATTTATCAGTCTTATATAATATCCAGTGCTTATTACATCACGTGTCTTCCTTATTGCCCATCACCCAGTTACCTCATTCCCTCCACCTCCCGCCCCTCCAGCAACCCTCAGTTTGTTTCCTATGATTAAGTGTCTCTTACGGTTTGTCTCCCTGACTGATTTCATCTTGTTTTATTTTTCCCTCCCTTCCCCTATGCTCCTCTGTTTTGTTTCTTAAATTCCATGTATGAGTAAAATCATATAATTGTCTTTCTCTATTGTATATATAAGCCACATCTTCTTTATTCATCTGTTGATGGACATCAGGACTCTTTCCATAGTTTGGCTATTGTGGACATTGCTGCTATAAACATTGGGGTGCAGGTGCCCCTTCAAATCATTATGTTTGTATCTGTTGGATAAATACCTAGTAGTGCAATTGCTGGATTGTAGGGTAGCTCTATTTTTAACTTTTTGAGGAACCCCCATACTGTTTTCCAGAGTGGCTGCACCATTTTGCATTCCCATCAACAGTGTAAGAGGGCTCCCCTTTCTCCACATCCTCACCAACATCTGTCCTTTTCTGATTTGTTAATTTTAGCCATTCTGACCAGTGTGACATTCTATCTCATTGTGGTTTTGATTTGTATTTCCCTGATGCCAAGTGATGTTGAGTATTTTTTCACATGTCTGTTGGCCATTTGTATGTCTTCTTTGGAGAAATGTCTGTTCATGTCTTCCTCCCATTTCTTGATTGAATTGTGTTCTTTGGGTGTTGAGTTTGATAACTTCTTTATAGATTTTGGATACTAGTCCTTTATCTGATAAGACATTTGCAAATATCTTCTCCCATCCTATTGTTTGTCTTTTGGTTTTATCAACTGTTAGCTGTGCAAAAGCTTTTTATCTTGATGAAGTCCCAATAGTTCATTTTTGCTTTTGTTTCCCTTGCCTTTGGAGATGTGTTTAGCAAGAAGTTGCTGCCTGGGTTCTCCTCTAGGATTTTGATGGATTCCTGTCTCACATTTAGGTCTTTTATCCATTTTGAGTCTATTTTTGTGTGTGGTGTAAGGAAATGGTCCAGTTTCATTCTTCTGCATATGGCTGTCCAATTTTGCCAACACCATTTGAAGAGACTGTCTTTTTTCCATTGGATATTCTTTCCTGCTTTCTTGAAGATTAATTGACCATAGAGTTGAGGGCCCTACCTCGCATTTTGAGTCTGTGGTTTGGGATGGGCTGTGGAAAGACTCAAACATGATCCCTGGAGTAGGAACAAGTTTTTGTTTTGTCTGTTGAATAAAATGGTCTACTTCCCTCTTTGAAAGTTCTTTTCTTTTTACTTGTTTCCCCATCTGGACCCTGAAGCTTTGAAAGGCAGGCTTGGGTCTGATTCTTGTTTGTATGCTCATTATTTAAGCCAGCACTTGGGACATAGTAAGGGCTCCATATAGTTACCAAATGTTGTTGAAACAGCAGATATCTTTCCCTTTTTGTCTATCTGGATGTGACATCACTTTACTTTGTATTCCCTTAGTATTTAGTTCAAAGTATCAGCTGAAGGAAGATATTTAACTAGTTAATCTAAAAGAAATGCCTCTTCTCAAGCTCAAGGAGGAAAGATAGTCTAATTCATCTTTGTATCTTTAGTGGCCCCCAAATAATGCCAGGTGAACAGAAAACACTCAAATATTTGGTGAGTGGAACTGAAAGAGTTTAATTTCTTGTCAACCCTGGGGTGCCTGGGTGGCTCAGTCATTAAGCGTCTGCCTTTGGCTCAGGTCATGATCCCAGGGTCCTGGGATTGAGCCCCACATCGGGCTCCCTGCTCTGTGGGAAGCCTGCTTCTCCCTCTCCCACTCCCCCTGCTTGTGTTCCCTCTCTCGCTGTGTCTCTCTCTGTTAAATAAATAAAATCTTAAAAAAAAAAAAAAATGTCCTGTCATCCCTGAAAGTGCCTGCCTCATTTTTGAAGAAAGAGTAAATTATGTTTCATCTGTATCATTTTAACAGTAGGAGTGTGTTACTGCCGCTCTGCTCTTTGGAATCTGTCAATTATAGTAAACATTTAAAATGAAGCAGAATATTCCAGGTGAAACCCCAGGCTTGTATCATTCTAGATGACAGTTTATTGAGTTAAATTAGAATTTCATTTGTTTAACACCATTAGAAAATAAACTTTTATATTAATTCCTTAACTTACTGATCCATAATCTGTTTGCCCTGGGACAACTTTACAAAGATGAAGATTTTTTTTTTTTTAAAGATTTTATTTATTTATTTGACAGAGAGAGACCAAGAGAGGGAACACAAGCAGGGGGAGTGGGCGAGGGAGAAGCAGGCTTCCTGTGGAGCAGGGAGCCCAATGTGGGGCTGGATCCCAGGACCCTGGGATCATGACCCTAGCCGAAGACAGACGCCTAATGACTGAGCCACCCAGGGGCCCCAAAGATCAAGATTTAAAGAATTACTTCTCACTGTAAATTTTTAGTTCGGCAGAAGGGCCTATTTTAGGCATAGGCAGTATTGTGATAAAATTTAAGGAGTCCCTAAAAAAAATTATCAAAAACACCTCAGAGATTCAACTAAAACAATAAACCTGATCATCTCAACAGCCCCGCTCACTTCTCCTGGCTCCAATTATGTTTAAAATTGTTTGCAGTTTAACAGTTAGACTCACCATGAATCTCATGAAGCTTAAGTGTCAGGATCCTGCCTTAGCACAGGCCCCTTCCAGGGCTCTGAGACAGGTGTTCACATAATCATAGATTTTTGAAAAATGCATAAAATAAGGTAGGTTAGCCACAGGTCTTTAAGGCTGTTGTTTCTTTCCAGTTCAACTCCCCACTAGTCGCCATTTCCCACCTGCCCAGTGGTACTGACGGGACCAGAACATTGTGGGGATTCAGCTTAGGGGAATTTGAGCTGAGGATACAGTTAGTTGAGGGTTAGTGGTATCTAGTTATTTATCCCCAGCGCTTCCAAGTCTTTGCCAGCAGTCCTAATATAGCAACAGCTTCTGGAAATACTCCTTCTACCCATTCTGTGAATTCTCTTGGCATGTGGAAATAAAGGTATAGGGTCAGAGATCTTATCTGAACTGGAAGTAAGTGGGTCGTGGGTAATACAGGAGAAGCTAACCTGTGAGAAATTCTTCCAATTAGCAGATGCGTAAAATTATATCATTACCTCATCCAAACTGAACTTCTCTTGTGTCAGGAATGCACTTATTTTTTTTTTTTATTAAGATTTTATTCATTTATTTGACAGAGAGAGACACAGCAAGAACAGGCACACAAGCAGGGGGAGTGGGAGAGGGAGAAGCAGGCTTCCCGTGGAGCAGGGAGCCTGATGTGGGGCTCGATCCCAGGACCCTGGGATCATGACTCTAGCCGAAGGCAGATGCCTAACAACTGAGCCACCCAGGCGCCCCAGGAATGCACTTATTAACACAGCATGAACAGCTATAAATGCATCAGACAATTTTTGGAATCTGGAATCTTTAGAATGTAGGGCATAAGCTTAGAGCAGTCACAGAAACAGCTCATATGTGAAAGAAACTTGATAAATGTTTTTTCAAATTTAATAGAAATTCTAAAAATCTACATGATGTTATCAATAATGAGGTAAGAAGTCATAAAAACTTTTTTGAAATAATTAATCATAATAAGAAGCCAATTCGGATTAACCATGTTATAGGAAAGACTGAATTATCTTTTTTCTCTTCATAGTAAATATTACAAAATTATGTTTCATATAAAGAGACAAAGATAAAGAATTTGCCAGCCAAAAGGATGAATAAGCATTTAAAATATGGATTCCAAAAGTTGTTGCTCCCCAAAAATGTAGGACAAAAAGCATTATAAGGAATATGTCAGGCAGTTAATAAAAATATAATTTTCTATGAATTTTGTGATTTTATGGCACTTTTCAACTTTTAAAATTTTGTAATTTTACAATTTCTTATTCTCAAAATATATTCCCTATTGCACTGAATCTAGCATTCTTTTTCTTTAAAAGGGTCTCCAAATGATAAATACTTCAGGCCTCCTGGAACCTACATCTACCTTTGTCCATCTACGGCCACATGGATATTATACTGGTACCTCACAATCAACATGCCCAAATCAGCATTCCCCCCGCCCCACTCCCTGCACTCCCTCCCCACCATAAGTATCCCTCAGCCTCTCTCCAGAACTGTAGTTGCATCCACCCATTGTCAAACACAGACCCTAGTCATCCCTCATGACTCTTTCTCCTTTAGTCAACACACCCAATCCACCCCTCAGGTCTTATAGTTCTAGCTCCTCAAAATAGCTCATTATCATTTCCTCCTTTTCAAACTGACCACCACTGCCCTAGTTCAGCCCGTGTTGGGAAAGATGCAGAGCCCTCCACTGGTCTCCTGGCTCTGATGCTACCTCATTGTCCCTCCTCAGATCTCTTCAGTGACTTTTCCCTCCTAATCCCACATCTGACTTTGTCACCTCCTACTCACATTTTTTTTTTTCAATTCCATCCTCCATCCAGATCCTTTGGTGGGACCCTGAAAGGCCCTCCCAGGTATGGATATTGCCTAACTCCATAACATCATTTCTCTGATCCTTTCTCTAGCCCCCCAAACTCCATTTATGTTCCAGGAATACTGAATTAATTTCAGTCCATCAAACATGCCTTATTATTTCTTCTCAGTAGACCATAAATCTCTCTTCATGCATGTGTCTGCTTGGCAAACTCTTCATTCCTCAAGTCTCAGTTTAGAACCTACCTCTGCTGTGAAGCCTTGCCTGACTCCTCTGCCCTCCACCACACTCACAACTACTCCTAGCAACCACCATGTTCTGCAAAGAGCAGCCTTTACTTATTACACTGTAAGCATTTGCTCCCTACCTATATGGGATGACACCTATCTGATCACCTGCTCTCTTTGATCCTCATTGGTTGATGAATGAATTTCTCCTCCCTACCCCATCCCTGGTTCCTGAATTTCCAGTGAAAGATTGAGATAAGTTGACACAGGTGGATTTAAAGTATGGATGCCAAAAGCTTACCTGTGATTTCTCTTTCTGTCTCTTTAGTTGGAGGAATGAGTGTGGGAACATGTAGGTTATATATGAAAAACTTTTACTACGGAATTGTTTGAACATTTTACAAAAAAACACATTACTTTTCTAATTAGAAAAATGCCTAACTCAGGAACAGCCGTGATAGTTCCATGTTTTCAGCTGTGATGAAAAGATCTTGAAACTTCATGTCTTGCTTTTTTCAACCACTTTACTTTCTGAATTATGTAAAGGGAGATCAGTCTTCTCCTTTTGAGTAAGTTTTTCAGCAGCTTCTATGAATTTTATCCAGTAGCAAAAAAGAGGCTTTGGCCTCATCCATCCATCCATCCAACCATCCATCCATCCATCCATCCATCCATCCATCCATCCATCCATCCATCCATCCATTTTTAGGCGAGGTGATATATTCCCATGGTTCAAACTTCAAAAGATAAAACATTCTCCCTCCCCCCCTCTGTGCCCCAGGCACTCCTCCTCCAGGCACATTGTTATTTGCTGCATCTCCTTCCAGGCTATTTTATGTATTTACAAGCAAATGTTTCTTAACATTTTTATCTGAAAAAATACTTGTTTTAGTCAGCTTGGGCTGTCATAACATAAACTGGGTGGCTTATACATCAAAAATGTATTTCCTCACAGTTCTGGAGGCCGGAAGTCTGAGACCAAGGTGCCCACATGGTGGGTTCTGGTGAGGCTTCAGGGTTTATAGATGGCACCTCCCTGCTGTGTCCTCACAAGGAGGAGAGAGAGTGACCCAGTTCTCTGGTTTCTCTTCTAATAAGAGCACTAATCCCATAGTGAGGACTTCACCTTCATGATCTCCTTTAAACCAAATTATCTCCCAAAGGACCCATCTCTAAATACTATCACTGTGAGGGGTGGGGCTTCAATATAGGAATTTGAGGTGGAGGGAGACATAATTCAGTCCACAGCAATATTGGTTTCTAAAAATAAAACAGAACAAGCTTATATGCAGCGCCAACTGCTCTTTTTCTTCCTAAATGGAGCTTACCAAAATATAAATATGACATTTTTTGTAGCACATCGCTTTCCACTCTCTCCTCTTCCGTTGTTTTTTCATAGCACTTAGAGAATAGTTCTAAAATAGTTCTGCACCTTTCCTGTGCAACCCCTTAGGACAGTATTCAGGGCTCTTCAAGATTCTCATTCCAAACTCTCTTCCCTGCTTAACACTGGGGGACACCCTGCACCCTCCAATGGCGGTGCACCTGCAGACGGCATGCACCCTCCAATGGCGGCACCCTGAATGCCCTGGGCAGACTTTAAGTGCTTACCTCATGGAATTTCCTGTTTGGAAGCTCCACCCCACAATTCTTTCTCCAATGTCTGTTCGAATTAGTAATTTGCCCCTCTATGTTCTCATCTCACTTTATAGCGTAATTTACAGTGTAAATGCCAGAATAAAATTCTAAGTAATCATGTGTTCTCCCACCTCCAACACTTACAGCAGGAATTGTATCTGATTAATTTTGTGTCTGTAAAGTACTTTAGAGACGCTAAATTCAAGTTGGCCCGAAGAATTAATAAACTGTATTTGCGAAGACGATAGCACGAATTTACAATAACCCCTGAAAGTTTAAAAACAAAGGTAACTGAGTTAAATTGAAAAATCTAGCATCGCAGCTGTGGAAGCTTGTGGTCTTCTTTATGTTGAATGTAGAATGGATATAATGAATTACTAGCTGTTTTTAGATGCTATAAAATGAACGCCTCGCTAAGGCATCCCAGAGATGAATATATATATATGTACTCATTAAAATCAGTACCCTGAACTGGCAGAGAACAGTTTTCTTCCCTAGAGCACTTCTCTGGGGTAGTCAGTTTTCATTTAAAATGTGAATTTGGGATTTTAAAAGTAAATTTTAAAAGTTCTTAGGTTTGGGCAGAGATTTCAGAACCCCCTACTTCCGATGTGAATCCCAAATATTCTCTGTCACCTAGGAGCATAAAATTGTTAAGGCCATGCGTTCATACCACAAATAGTGCCAGATGACAAATGCTGCTCCCTGTGTAAAAGGGCACTAAACACTTAAATGCATGTGATATACTAGCTCCCTTCTTTATCCTAATGTGGGTCTTTTTTTTTTTTTTAATGGAACACGTCACCAATTTGTGTCATCCTTGGGCAGGGACCAGGCTAATCTTCTGTGTATAGTTCCAGTTTTACCAACTGTGCTGCCCAAGTGAGCACCTAATCTGGGCCTTTTAATAGTATTTTGTAGAGTTCATGGTAATCAGTCTTTGTCCTACATCCCATTAAGGGTGGTGCAAAGAGAAGCCCTTATTAGGCGACTCTTCTTATCATTTCTATTTTACTCTTATTTTCTTAAAAACTTAAATAATGATGTTCAAGCACAGACATCTCTCTTAAGGTTATGGTGGAGGGCAATGAGAGAGAGAGTTTTTGATACTCTTATTATTTAAATAATTTAGATCCCTTTTTTTTTCCCTCTCCTGGAATTGTGAATTTTGTTTTAAAAAACAACTAAAATTCTGATGTGAAATATTTTAAAATTTAAAAATGTGAAATTTTGTTTTTAATTTTTAAATAAGCAGAATTTTTAAATAAATAGAATTTTAAACAAAAAGTTTAAAAAGTAAGGTAAAAACAAAGTATATATATGTGTGTGTGTGAAATGTGCTCCTTTGGCCCAGCCGGAAAATCATCCACTTAGAAAAACATAAATATACAGTAGCTTTAAGTATTAGAAGTGAAAATAATGGAATCTGAATGTAAATGTAGTATCAGTGTTGTGATGAGATATTTGAGTGCAGTAAGTTTTAACTGTGCCAATACTGGAAGGGTAAAAACCCGACCCATGGCGAACAGTAGATTTCCGACGACCAGAAACAGTAGGACGACGCTCCCCTGCGATGAAAGAAAGCGCCTGCGCTCAGACTCAGTTGGCGCCCGCCCTCTTGCTTTTTCTCCAGCCGCCGTTTCCACTCTCTTTCGCGCTTCAGCCACCCGGGAAGCCCAGCACCAAGCGTCGCTGGGCTCCGATTGGCTCCTTTGAAAGTCTACGGACTACCTGATTGGTGGGCCCCGGGCCCTTTAGCGCGGTGAGTTTGAAACAGCTCGCACTTAGCTGCAAAGCTGGCTCTTGGAAGTTGAGGCAAGAGCGACGCCGACGTGGTAGCCGCCGCCGCTTTCGTCGCGGGATAATAAGCCGGGTAGAGTTGCTGAGGTCAGGGTCATGCCTACGGGGCGTCTACTCGGCGGGGGCCTGCTCGGAGACCCCGGAGAAGGAGTATTGAGGAACCGGGTGGTATTAGGAGGCCGGACTGGGCAGCAGGGGTCTGCGCGGGGCCGGGCCTCTGGAAGCTAGGCCGCGCCTTCACTCGGGCCCCGGGGGCCTGGGCGTGTGAGCGACGCCGGGGCCCGGCTTTCCCGGAAGGCTCGCGGGAGCCCAGACCCGGCGGGCCTACCGCGGGGAGGGCAGGGGCTGCCCTGGCCTCGGAGTTGCAGTCTGGGGTCGCGGTGGGCAGTTCTCGCCAAGAGGCCGCCGACCTGGCTGAGGAGACTTTCGGGTCCTGCGTGAAGCCAAACCCTTGCACTGGTTCGACGACGCGGATTTCCAGGCTCCGTCCTAGGCCCTGCGGTTCCGGCCGGTCCCGCGTGCGCTCTGCTCTAGCCTCCGGGGGTGGAAAGCCAGACCGCACCTGGGTCAGGTACCCACGCCGGTTCCCAAAGCCGGGCCGTCCCGGAACACCGATCGGATGAACTGACTTGTGGGCCTTCTCGGACTTCCCTCCGTGCCCAAGGCCCTTGTGCCCCCAGAGCTTTTAAGAACACCTGGCCAAGGATAGAACCAGAGGGAATTTGGATTTTTTCGTTTTTCTTTTATGCTTGGTGACTGTTAAATACTATGCAAGGCGGAAAGCTAAGAAATGCCGAGAGATACGTATATGTGTGTTTTAGTATCCCTTAATTTTTGTTTAATACTAGGGTTACCAATGTGCACGTCTTGCTTCCTTTAAAGACCTGGAGGTCTCTAGATAGGAGATGAAGCTGTGGGTGTTTTACATACTGCTGCTAGTAGTACAGAGCCTCAGAAGGCATTTTAAAGCTTCATCCTTTATATTAAATTGTTAGAACAGGAAAATGGAGAGAGGGGAATGAAACCCAGCTTTGAAATTTATTGTTCAAAGTGAGCTCAACAATTTTACTGTTCTTTAGGCATAGTAAATCTGGATATTGTAGAAAAAGGTGATTACCCTAATTATTGCCGTTTTGTAAAATTAAAATAAAAAATATCTAAGATTGGCACTCGTGGCCAGTGTAGTGCAATTTTGTTCATTTAAAAAGGTTTGTCTCTACTTCTGGAATGATTTTGAAGATGACTGGGAGAGATAGAACTTAAGTGTCAATTACTCAGTGACCTTCATATATGATTTTAGTGATGAGTGTGTTAGAAAATCAGAGTAATTATGCTTGGGCTTCTGAAGATGTTTCAATGGCCAACTTCTCAGCTGAGGAAGTCTTGAATGTCTCCTTGTCAGCATTTCAACTGACATTTGAGCAATCTTGCTAATGGGTGAGCAGTGTGGCCACATTAGCTCTCTGTTTGTGTCTTTAAATATTTTTCCTTTTGAATTTTCTTCAAAAAAAAATGTAAAGTACAAATTGAGTCCAATAACATTATTTGTGGAAGTGTTTGGGTATAACTGACACACATTGGTGCTCCTTAGAAGTGTTACATAAAGAAAACATACTTCTGGTTTTTGTTTGGAAGGGATAGATAAGTTGATAGCTGAATTTGAGGGTTAATTTGACTGGAAGAAGCTAAATATTACGCTGGTTAAGATATACAGATCTAGTGTTTTAAGAGCTAACAAAGATGGAAAAATCTTATTGCAGAAGTCCTTTCCTTTGTAAGTGTTGTTTTAACATAACTAATATTTATGGAAAATTAATACTGCACTAGACACTGGAAAATGCTTTACATATTGTATCTCATTAAAAAAACCACCTTTTGAGTTAGTGGCATGAGATCAAATCAGCTTTTCCTCTCATTTTAGGATCTACCAAATCTGCTGATTAACTATGGAAGATTATACCAAAATAGAGAAAATTGGAGAAGGTGAGTGGTTTTAATAATAAAGTTTTTAAAAAATGATTTAGTAATGCTATAAATCTGGGACATGAAAACATGTAAATATTTATTAAAATCCAGTCTTTAAGGTATCCTGTGCTAATGTGCATTAATTATATGTTCTTTACATGGTAACTTGTAAAATGTTCAGATTTTAAGAAAGTTGAAATTATTCTGATATGATTCCCTGTCTACCCTCTCCATCCCCCTAATAGTCTTACATTTTAAAATACTAAACACTTAATATTTGTATTTTGAGAAGACTATTGATACCTTGTATGTGTGTTGGTGGGGAGAGGTTAGGTGATCCTGAAGGCGCTGACCTATGAGGAGAAGCGGGAGAATTATGTTAAGTTTAATACTGTACTTTTAGTCTCATACAATTATTTTTAAGATCAGTATTTTTACCTAAACTTTGTAAATTAGTACAATAGACTATTAAACCAATTTAAATAAATTTCCTATTTAGTTTCCTTAGATTTAAATGACCTGTTATGTGTACATGTTTAAGCAAATTTAAAACAAATAACTCTTGTATATAATCATTCATTTCCTTTCTGTAGTACTTAAAGTTTCTAAAGAATGTTTATGTGGCATAAATGGAAGAGTAAAAGTATCCCTTTGCCTTTTTTTCCAACAGAATATCTAAGTTTCTATTAAGTTGGTATTTACATTCTACACTCTAGGAACAAATGGTACAGCTTGTACAAAGTAATTTGCTATTAGAGTCCAATTTAGATAGGTTCTGTTTGAGGAACATTTCCAACTAGTATATTTTTAGTGTGTTCCCAAACCCTATTTGTATAAGGAATACTACTAAAAATCCGGGGGCGGAGTACTGGAAAGAATTTAGTGAGATAGTAATGATAAGTTTAGGTGGTGATTGGTTTAGAGATCTATTCTTTTTCTTAACTTACAAATACTATATGATATTTTTAAAAATCACTTAAATACTTTGTAATACCCGCTCAATTAAGCTAATTTTGTTTCTGAGTTGAAAATAAGAAAATATCTACTGTCTTCTGCTTTGAGTTTTTCTTAATCCCCAGAGAATTAAATGAGTGCTGATTTTTAGTTTGGAACAAAAAGTTATTCTTAAAGTGTAAATGTGTTTTTCTTTAAAACTCTGGAACTCCTAACATGCAGGAGACTACAGATTTGACTCTTGAGAAGAGGTACTCTAATTGAAATACAAGCAGTAAAGAGTATAATTTCAAATGTAGTCTTATTTCCTGGAGTTAAAAGATTCCATTCTACTACATGATGTCCTCATATTCCCAATTCACTGACCCCTGGGCTTTTGGCAATGGCTGTTCTTTCACCTTGAAAGCCACTCTCTGCTGCCTTCACTTTCATCTCCTTGTTCTAGTCCAAGTGCATTTTGTAGTTCCCTTTTTGTTATCCTTAATATCCTTTTTCTTTACTACATTGTAAGTAAGCTTTATGAAGTTTGGGATTTTGTCTTGTTCATAAGTGTTTGAACAGGACTTGGCAGTAGTGTCTAGCACTATTGGAGATATTAAAATATTTGATAATAACATTATCTACTTTTCTTTGTGTGTTTTCTTCTGTTTCTTTTTCTGGTTTGTATTGTGTTGACTACTCCAGTGCCTGGCTGTTTTGGATTTTGTGGTGGACACGTTTTTGAAAAAATAAATTGTATGAATAATTTAAGGCCTAGATGATACCTTTCACACAGTATTTTCTTTTGGTTTGCCAGATACCTGGTCAAATTCTACTAGCATTAAAGTAACAATTTGAAAAGTTAAATTTCTTTCCCTCAACTTTATTTTATTTCCAAACATAGAGAAGTTGAAAGATAAATTCAATGAACCTGTAATACCTTTTACCAAGATGTTAATTTTGTCACATTTACTTTATTATCTGTGTGTGTTTTTAGCATTTTGTTTTTCTTTTGACCCATGTAAAGTAAGTTGTAGAGATGTGCTTTACTACTAAATACTTTTGTATGTATCTTCTGAAGAACTAGCCAATGTCATGCATTTCATTTGGTGACTAATGTCTCCTTAATCTTTTTCTAATTTAGAATAGTCATCCTGACTTTTCCACCTTGACACTTGAGTTTTTTGACAACTTGATTCATTTCTTAAATACATCTAGACTTTTCTTGTTTTAGTTATTACAAAGGTGTTCTCTGGTTTCTTCTGAATTACAAAGATCTGAGTGTTGTCACATTCTGTTATAAGAAAACATCTTTTTGGATCATAGAGAGTAGCTATATCCATGATGTGGAACCTAACTTGGCCTTTATTCACTCAATAAAAATTTGATTAAAGTTTTTATGCTTACCATTTAGAGTCTCCAGCACTTGACCATAACTAACATTATTTTTTTAATTTAATAATGTGTAGTTCAGGGTGGTTGGGTGGCTCATTTGGTTAAGCATCTGCCTTTGGCTCAGGTCATGATCCCAGAGTCCTGGGATCATGAGTCCCACATCTGGCTTCCTGCTCAGCAGGGAGCCTGCTTCTCCCTCTCCCTCTGCCTGCCGCTTCCCCTGCTTGTGCTCTCTGTCAAATAAATAAAATCTTTTTAAAAAATATAATAATGTGTAGTTCATTTCAGAGTATATATTATGCATTTCATAAATAATTTTTGGTGCTTAACCAGCAGAATCATTCTGCTTTGTTTAACTAGAGCTCTGTACTAGTAGTTATAAGAGTGGTAATGGTTCATAGAGTCAGAAGAGAGAGCATTGTGATGTCTAAAATTGAATAAATACTAAGGGTTAGATATAAGTTAGTTAATTGTTATAAGTAAATTTTAGGCCCAGATGAGATTGTACAGGAGAGAGAGGAATAGTAGGGGAAAAAATTAGTTCTGAATTTACCATTCACTGCTTATTATGCAATTGACGAATCTTGAATTTGCTTTAACAGTGTGCCCGGTAATTGTGCTACTGACTTACCTACTTTTGTGGTTTTTGATGCAAGAATAATTTATATCCAAAAAATGGACAGACTTTAATTGAACAGAAGGTTATTTTTAAGGATGGTTGTGAAGATCAATAAAATCAGGGTTTTTTGTTTTTTTTTTTTAATTTTATTATGTTATGTTAGTCACCATACAATACATCATTAGTTTTTGATGTGGTGAACCACGATCCATTGTTTTCTTATAACACCCAATGCTCCATGCAGTACGTGCCCTCCTTAATATCCATCACTGGGCTAACCAATCCCCCCTCCCCCCTCCCCTCTAAAACCCTGCTTGTTTCTCAGAGTCCATAGTCTCATGGTTCATCTCTCCCTCCAATTCCCCCACCCCCCCATTTTTCCCTTCCTTCTCCTAATGTCCTCCATGTTATTCCTTATGTTCCACAAATAAGTGAAACCATATGATAATTGACTTTCTCTGCTTGACTTATTTCACTTAGCATAATCTCAGGGTTTTTTAAATCTGGAATAACTTTGGTTATCCAAAAGTCACACTTAACCCAAATTTAGTCAAAATAATGTAAAATTTTAGGCTCCTAGGTCAATTATGTCTTTAAAATCATACCACTATTTAGGAAGGCAGACAATTGTATAGAATTTCTCTGTTTAAAACACAATTAGAACAAAGTTTATGTAACATCACCAAACCATCCTTAATATTCTAATTAAGCCAGGAGATAATTTGATAGTAGTTCTTAGCCTTTTTTGAAATATTGCTACCTTTGGAGAAACTGATAAAACTATAGATCTCCTTAGAAAAATGGACTCTAATCGCTTTTGAAGTTAAACCGTTGTACAGAGAAATAGCAGGTTATTCAGAATTTTATGTAGTCAAGAAGTTCAAGATCTCCCTATATTTTCCAACCTGAATTTAAAATTTTTATTTATCTGTTTATTTAAGATTTTATTTAGTTTTTAAGTAAGCTCCACACCCAACATGGGGCTTAACCTCACGACCCTGAGATCAAGGTCATGCTCTGCCTACTGAGCCAGCTGGGCACCCCTCCAACCACAGTTTTAAAAAGCACTTATCTCGGGGCACCTGGGTGGCTCAGTCGTTAAGCATCTGCCTTTGACTTAGGTCATGATCCCAGGGTTCTGGGATCGAGCCCCGCATTGGGCTCCCTGTTCTATGGGAAGCCTGCTTCTCCCTCTCCCACTCCCCCTGCTTGTTCGTTCCTTCTCTCAATGTGTCTCTCTCTGTCAAATAAATAAAAATCTTAAAAAAAAAAAAAAAAGGAGCACTTATCTGGGACTAAATGTATCCTGTATATGAATTTTTTTAAATTTAAGGTTTATGCATATTTATTTTTGGGGGGAGTGAGAGTGAGCATACAAGCAGAGGGGGGGTGGCAGGCAGAAGGAGAAGCAGGCTCCCCGCTGAGCAAGGACCCCCCCCCCCAATGCTGGACTTGATCCCAGGGTCCTGGGGTCATGACCTGAGCCGAAGACAGACCTAAACCAACTGAGTCACCCAGGCATCCCATTGTATATGAACTTTTTAAACTAGTTCATCTCTCTTAATATTGCCGCTTCTGTTCTCTGTATCCACCCTCCTCCTGCCCAAGATTTCTTATACTGACATTGTTGCTCATTATCTGAAGCTTATATATCAGAATCTGTGTTCTTGTTAACTTCCAAATGGGTGTGAGGCTTTCATACTATATAGTAGATATTTTGAACTTTATTAAATTTACTAAATTTGCTAAATATTTCCCAAATATTTAGTAAAATATTTTAGCTCCATTTTTTCTATTTGAAATGCATAAAACACTCCTACAGTTTTCTGAAAGTGTGACAGTGACTCCTATTAATAATTCCTCAGCCCAAATCATCTTCACCCTATATTTTATGCCTGCTTTATTGTTGGGTGGGATATTTGAAAGGAGATAAATCTCAATCGGCAAAGGATCCATTTTCTTTTCTTCTCTAAAATGTGCTGGGAAATTATTGGTAATTTAAATGTATGGGAAAATTGTGACAACTACATGAATTTTATTTCTAAACTATAGACATGATAGCTTGTAGTTAGCCTCAGTTTCTTTTTGGAAGTGATGAGGGTATAATTATGAGTAAGACACTTCCTATCTGGTCACAGTAGACATTTCTATCATGTGACACTTAATGGGATCAGTCATTTTTTAAAATCTTAGTTTGTGGAGGGTTTCATATAGTAGACATTTACTTTGTCTGTTTCAGGTACCTATGGAGTTGTGTATAAGGGTAGACACAAAACTACAGGTCAAGTGGTAGCCATGAAGAAAATCAGACTAGAAAGTGAAGAGGAAGGGGTTCCTAGTACTGCAATTCGGGAAATTTCTCTATTAAAAGAACTTCGTCATCCAAATATAGTCAGGTATGGTATATCTGAATTTAAACCATTTTCCGCATACTATTTCAAATGTGAATTTCAATGTGGAAATTTTTACATTTGCTTAATATCTGGTCTAACTTTGCTGAGCGGAATAGAACTCTACTATTTTTGTTCAGTGGGAATGCCAGGCATAGGAAGAATAGGCTTAAAGCAGGAACAAAGTTAGAGGAGCTTGGTAATAAGAGATTTGTATTGGGGGCTGGAAAATCAAGGTAAACTGGCCAAGGGAGAAAAGGAAATCCTTTTTCACAGACCTTTATCACCGATACCAATCTGAGCTCTGGTCCTTGAAGACCCCTTAGTCAGAGTCCTAAGACAGGTAGCTAGGTCAGATGAAAAAAAATTTTTTTCTTTAAGTATTTGGATTGGTGTTTGGGGATTTGTTTCCTAATAGTCCAAGTTAGGGTTTAATTGCATTTTTCTGGGGCTGGAAATAGTGAGCAACTGTTAAGGGTTCCTAGTAAATTTTAAAATTTATTTCTATAATTTACTTCATTGGAAAGACAAGGTCTGAGCAACAGTCAACCTAAAAATGTTCTAAATGTCTTTTTTTTAAAAGAAATGTTCTTTTGAAATATAAGTGATTTAATAGTTAGCACCTTCAGCATAATATGACTTAATTTTCATTTGCTGTCCTGAATGTCCTTTCTCAAATTCTAGTTTAGTACTAAAGGTTTTCACTACTAGGGAAGCTACCATCTTTTCTTTCCCAAAACTATGTATTTTTTGTTATAGAAAATTTCTTACAGTCTCACTTTCTGTGATAACCATTGTTAAATTTACGGAAGTTTTATTTTGTGAGAGGTCGAAAATGTTCGGTAGATTTTTTTTTCCACATGATTATTTTATTCTCTAGTCTTCAAGATGTGCTTATGCAAGATGCCAGGTTATATCTCATCTTTGAATTCCTTTCCATGGATCTCAAGAAATACTTAGATTCCATCCCTCCTGGTCAGTTCATGGATTCTTCACTTGTTAAGGTAAGAAGCTTATTTAATTTTATCAGTATTTATCCACTTACTAAATTTATTAGTATTTATCTTACTTAATTTTATTAGTATTTATCCTCTGAGTGTAAAGGGTCTACTCTAGAAGTTCTGTATTTTGGGGGAATATGCTTAGAAAAAATGTTAGTAGAAAGAGGAAGAAAATATTTTTCTTCCACAGTGTATAGATTAAAGTTACCCTTTTTATTAGTAGATAGTGCTTCTAGTTATAAAGTGAAAAGCAGTGCCTGGGATAACATAAAACCATTAAGTATGTATTCCATTGTTGGAAACTAGGATATTTTGGTCTTTATTTGGCCGTCAGCTGTGTGTAAAACAATGTAACAAGCTTGGTAGGGTAATGACAGCAAGTGGTTTTATTTTATTCTGGTTTTGAATGTTTTAATTTATTGTTGACATTATATTTCAGTTAAATTATAAATGTATCATTTTTTTTTTTTTAAAGCACTGTAATCTATAAAGTAGATGTGTCTTTCCTTTAACTGTACCAATACCAAACCACTCCTCAGGGGTAGGTAGCCATTGTTAGTTTTTTAGTAGTCTTACAGATGCTTGTATGTCAACTTTGTATATACACATACACTGTTTTACAGAACGGTAAAACCCTTTTTCTGTGAGACATTCAGCATAGGTTGCCCATCTATCTAAATGTTTGATCTAATTATTTATTTTTAAAGATTTTATTTATTTATTTGAGAGTGAGAACGAGCAGGGGGTAGGGGCAGAGGGAGAGGGAGAAGCAGACTCCTTGCTGAGCAGGGACCACCCCCCCCCTCCCCAAAGCAGGGCTCAATCCCAGGACCCTGAGATCATGACTTGAGCCCTGAGCCAAAGGCAGACGCTTAACTGACTGAGTCACCCAGACACCCCTGATCTAATTATTTAAACCAATTCCATACTGATAGACATTGAAGTCGTATTCCAACTCGGTGATTTATGCTCTCATGAACCATGCCCCAGTGAATCCTTATGTTTATTTTTTTATTTTTATTTATTTTTTTTAAAGAGTTTATTTATTTATTCATGAGAGACAGAGAGAGAGAGGCAGAGGGAGAAGCAGGCTCCCAAGGAGCAGGGAGCCCGATGCGGGACTCGATCCCAGGACCCCGGGATCATGACCTGAGCCGAAGGCAGACGCTTAACCATCTGAGCCACCCAGGCGCCCAATCCTTATGTTTATTTGTGGTCATTTGCAACTTTATAGAATAAATTCTATTTTTTTTTTTTTAGATTTTATTTATTTGATAAGAGTACCAGCGAGTGCACGAGAGTGGTGGGGAGGAGCAGAGGGAAAGGGACAAGCAGACTCCGTGCTGTGTGCGGAGCTGGACTTGGGGCTCAGTCTCACAACCCTGAGATCTTGACCTGAGCTGCAACCAAGAGTTGGATGCTTAACTGACTGAGCCACCCAGGTGCCCCTAGAATAAATTCTTATAGCTTTAATCAGTGAGTTGAAGATGTTCATTTACATTTAAAATCTTGATAATGCCAGTTGCCCTCTAAACAATAGTAGCACTTTACTCATCGTGGTGTGTGACAGTTATTTTTTTTAGCACCTACTTCTATCAATCTTGTAAATATTTTATCAGTCCATTATGTGAAAACATATTATCATTTTGTATCTCATTTAATAATTTTTCATTTTTAGCTATTTATAAACAGCCTATACGTAATTCTTTTTTAAAAATATTATTTTAAGTAATCTCTACTCCCAATGTGGGGCTCAGACTCAAGAGTCGCACTCTGTTCTGACTGGGCCAGCCAGACGCCCCAGTCAATTCAGTCTTTTTTTTTTTGTTTTTCTAACAGTTGATTTTATGTATTATTTGTAATTTTGAACTTTTTAAGTCAATACTATTGCTATGTGTACTTTATATTTCTGTAATACCCCTGTTGCTTCAAATGACAATTACATTGTCTGGCAACACCTGTCTTACACAATATTTTTCTCTGAACTAATAAATAGCATGTTATGATAATTACCTTTATTTAAATATATAATCATAATATCCTGTTTGTTATTTCTTTTGGAATCTATGACTAGTGTTTCCAAAGAAGAAATTAATATGTAATGATAAGAAATAGAAATGGACCAACCTTATTCAAAATAAAAAGAGTTGCTATAAACATATAGACTAAAGTTTAAAAAACTGTCTGTGGGGCGCCCCGGTGGCTCAGTTGGTTAAGCATCTGCCTTCGGCTCCGGGTCCTGGGATTGAGCCCCGTGTCCAGCTCCCTGCTCAGTGGGGAGTTGGCTGCTCCCTCTCCGTCTGCCCCTCCCCCTCCACTTGTGCTCTGTCTCTCACTTTCTCTCTCAAGTAAATAAGTAAAATCTTTAAAAAACTACAGAACTTAAGAATTGGGTACAAAAAATAGTAGAAGACTAAATGAGTTCATATGGATATGGATGTGTCCATAAGGAAAATATCTTTGTCTCAGGTATACAAACATGATACTGTATATCAATGGGCTTCCCACCCCCAAATGCTGCTTGTTAGTCTCAAATGCCTGAAAGCTTTTGTGGTCGTTAAATTATTTCCCTGCATTATAATTTCTTATATCTTAGAAACAAACCCACCAAGATTATTTAGAAAATCATTATGTGGGACAGTTAAGTTTCTAACTAATTTCCTTCTTCCAGAGTTATTTGTACCAAATCCTACAAGGGATTGTGTTTTGCCACTCCAGAAGAGTTCTGCACAGAGACTTAAAACCTCAAAATCTATTGATTGATGACAAAGGAACAATTAAACTGGCTGATTTTGGCCTTGCCAGAGCTTTTGGAATACCTATTAGAGTATACACACATGAGGTATGTAGAATAGTGTTTTTTGGTGCTTTTGAGTAATTGTGATTGCTGGCTTGTTTTCTGTATTTGTTCATTAAGTCAAACACTCAATAAGAAAGATTTCCATCCTGCCAGCATGAATTTATTGCCTCTCAGCTCCAAACTCACTCTTCATTGCATGCTATGTGAAAATCTAATGGGGCCTTTAAATATTCTTTCTTTGCCCACAAGCGTGATGGCTGTAGCAGGTGTGGGGAGAGGCACTGCCGGAGGAAGGGGTTTTCCTTGCTACAGTTCTAAGAGTTATTCCTTATTAGTCTCTTTTTCTAACCCTCTTTTGTTTAATAATCCTTCTTAGTAAACCTTACCCAAGCAAATCACCGTGTAGTTTCTGTCTCCTGATTGGATCCTCTCTGGTACACAAATTGGTAAAAGAGAGGTTTTGTTGCTTATGGGTTACTGTTTCAGACATATTTAGAAACTACTGAATATAATCAAGTTTTGTCCATGTTCCACAGATGACTTGGCATTTCATTTGTTACTTCCAGAGGGAAAGAGAGTGTTGACTTCTATAGTAAAGGACTTCTGGAAGATGGTTTTCTGTGGCATTGTCTATCCCTGAGCCCAAAGACTATCTCCAAATCAGAACTTATAACATTGTTCATTTGGTTAGATGTATTGGCTTATTTTCATCATTTTTCCTATGGCTGTATAAAAAAGTAAAGATTATTTGGTTCCCATTGGCTTAAACAGTTGCTACTGACCTCATTAAGTTAGAGATGATATTTTTACCATCGTGATAAATTATAGATACTAAAATAGTAGATCAGCTCTGACCACTAATAAACTTATTTGACTTGCTCATGTTTTTAGCATGTAAGCAGTGTATGTACGTGCATTGTACAGTGTCACACCCAAATCCATTATCAGTGGCTTTTTTTTTTTTTAAGTGAATGCTGTCTTGACTATTTTGATTCTTGGACTTTAATGATTTGAAAAGCAAGAAAAGAGCTGGTATGCTTTTATCTGATGTTTGTTTTGTTTTTTTTTAACCCCCTCATGAATAGAACTTACAAATGAAATATTTATCTTCCATTTATTATTTTGTGTATAGTTAGTTGACTTTCAAGCAATGTTATCAGAGGCAACCATGGAACCTTTTAAAGGACAGTCCTACTGAAATATAAAAGTGTATATTTAGTAATTTAATGCACTGCATTTATTCAGTGTAAAAATTTGCTTTGTAATAGGTGGTAACACTCTGGTATAGATCGCCAGAAGTATTGCTGGGGTCAGCTCGCTACTCGACTCCAGTTGACATTTGGAGTATAGGCACCATATTTGCAGAATTAGCAACCAAGAAACCACTTTTCCATGGGGATTCAGAAATCGATCAACTCTTCAGAATTTTCAGGTATTTTGTCTTTTTAAGAACTTTAAAATTTCGGGGGCGCCTGGGTGACTCAGTTGGTTAATCAACTGCCTTTGGCTCAGGTCATGATCCTGGAGTCCCGGGATTGAGTCCCTCATCGGGCTCACCGCTCAGCGGGGACTCTGCTTCTCTCTCTGACCCTCCCCCCTCTCATGCTCTATCTTATTCTCTCTCAAATAAATAAATAAAATCTTTTTTTTTTTTTTTAAAGATTTTATTTATTTATTTGACAGAGAGAGACACAGCGAGAGAGGGAACACGAGCAGGGGGAGCAGGAGAGGGAGAAGCAGGCTTCCCGCCGAGCAGGGAGCCCGATGCGGGGCTCGATTCCAGGACCCCGGGATCATGACCTGAGCCGAAGGCAGACGCTTAACGACTGAGCCACCCAGGCGCCCCAATAAATAAAATCTTAAAAAAAAAAAAAGAACTTTAAAATTTCAAGTGAAATAATAATGAAGGCAACATGTATTGTAATATTAAGATTATATTTATGCTTTAACTAATAATTTCTTGTTTTGCTATACCCTTTTAGAGCTTTGGGCACTCCCAATAATGAAGTGTGGCCAGAAGTGGAATCTTTACAGGACTATAAGAATACATTTCCCAAGTGGAAACCAGGAAGCCTGGCATCCCATGTTAAAAACTTGGATGAAAATGGCTTGGATCTGCTCTCGGTAAGGAGACCCTTTATACTGACTTCAGCATTTTTGATTCTGAATGTGCTCAATTCATTTCCTTTACCTGGGAAATAGAAAACCAACATATATTGAGCTAGGCACATAACTATTACGCCTGTTATGTTTATTGTATTACTAGCTCCATTTTAGATTCCAAGAAACACGAGTGGTTTTGAGAGGAGGTTTTAGCATTAGTTGTTGTTTGTTTGAGTTTTTAATCTGTTAGGTAGCTACAGATGCTCTGTGAAGGAGAGGCCAGGCTTAATATGCCTTAATTATTTTTAAGTAGCTGGTTCGTAGTAGCCTTCCTTTCTAACTTTTTATCTCGGTGTTTACAACTTTTTAGTTTATCTGA
This sequence comes from Mirounga leonina, assembly GCF_011800145.1. Lineage (NCBI taxonomy): Eukaryota > Metazoa > Chordata > Mammalia > Carnivora > Phocidae > Mirounga > Mirounga leonina. Next base: position 2,702,888 of record NW_023270237.1, read on the forward strand.
GACATAGGTGTTTTCCTTATTGCTTGATATTTTTAGTTTTTGAAGCCTTTTACTGCATGAACTCATGAATTTCTCACTTTGTGCCTCATGTATATCAGAAAGGTTAGTAGAAGGACTAACGTAGTTCTTAAAAATCTTTCCCCTTTACTACATTGCCATTCCCAAGTAATAGTTGTTTTCTTTAAAAGCAAGACAAAAAAATCTATTAGGATAAAATAAATTGTCCTAGGTAGGCCTTTAAGAAGGTAGGCTTTAAGAAAATTGTTTTAGAACAGTATTTAAATATTGAGCTTTTAGACAGAACTAATTTTTATGAATCTCAGCTAATGTAATGACAGAAGAAAATAAGGTTTGTGTAGGTTACTGAACAAAAAAAATATGTATATTGCTCTATTATCCTGTAAACCTTCTAATTGGTCTTTGGGCTCCTTTCAGAATTTATAAATCATTATGCTACCAAATTCAGCTCAGATTTCCAAATTGCTTTATGCTTTAACTAATAATTAAGTGAATTAGTGAAGTCCAAAGTCCTTTATCTGTCATTCACATATTTTATATTATCAGTTGTTGATTTGACTTAGAAAGTGTTCCTTATCCTGGGCCCAATCTGTCTTTTTAACGTCTGTAATTTTTGAACACAAAGAATTTCACTTCAGTCAATGAAACAAAAATCAAATACTGTAAATCATGGTTCCTTAGTCTAGCTGGTATTGACCTCTTGGACTGGATCATGTTTTGATACTAGGGGCTGTCCTGTACATTACAAGATATTTAACAGCATCCCAGTCCTCCATCCCATAGCTACCAGGATCATATTCCTCTCACTTGTGACAACCCAAAATGTCTCCAGACACTGTCATATGTCCCCTGACAGGCAAAGTCTCACCCAGATGAGAACCGCTGCTGTAAATCCTCAGACTTCGTTTTAGATTTAAACTCCTTAGTTCTAAGAACTTGGGCAAGTTACTTAACCCTTGAGCCTCAGTGTCCTCATTGTAAAATGGGACCAGTACTTAGCTTTTGCGGTGAGGATTAAGTAACATCATATGTGCCAAGCACTTAATATAGTGCTTGTTACATGATAAGAGCTCAGAGGGTTACTAGATAGTAAAAGTATATCTAGTCTGCTTATTGATTTGGTTTTCTTTAAGATTAATGTTTAAGATAAAATTTAAGATCAATATTAAACTTTATACAGTCTTTTCTGGTGATGTGTAAATTAAAACTTTAATACTAGGTTGTCTGACTATAATTCATTTACTGACTCATTTTAACTATGTTTATAACACATTGTGCTCTGGTTTTGTTTTTATTTGGAACTTGCTGGAAGCTACATTAGAAACCACTATAGTTAATTGCCACCATTTCAACAATGTTATAAATAACTCAGATGGCCATTTAATTCTCAAAGTAAATATAATTAACTAGATATCTTTCTTAAATTTATGTCCTGGTTTTAAAGCTATCTCTGAATGCTTGTGTCTTAAAGCATGATTTGTAGCAAAAAGAGGTTGTTGAGATATCTGTAATTTAAGGAATAAGTTATTTTAGAGCTAGAGGGTGAAATATGGAGGATGAGGCATTTATGTGGTTTGGTATTGAACTAATGGAAATGTTCATTTAGTTGTTTTTTTAATTAAAATTATTAACTTATGGCTTATTGGTAGAGAAATTAAGGCTTTATGGAAATTTTTTTTATGGTTCATTTCTTAATAAAAACCTTTTTTGCTTTTTATCTCCCCCCCCACACCCCCAGAAAATGTTAGTCTATGATCCTGCCAAACGAATTTCTGGCAAAATGGCACTGAATCATCCATATTTTAATGATTTGGACAATCAGATTAAGAAGATGTAGCTTTCTGACAAAGAGTTTCCCACGTATCAAGAACAGATAGTTATATTTTTACTGCTAACTTTGTCTGTTTTTGTTTTGTGTGTTTTTCTTTTCTTTGTTGTAAACTTAAGCTGTACTTCATCTTCTGATTTCAAAAGTGTAACTTAAAAATGTAAATATTGTTCTATATGAATTTAAATATAATAATTCTGTATATGTTTATAGATCTCACTGTAACAACTTTGTTACCATAATAAAACTATAAATCTAGTTTTGATGTCAGGAATTGCAAAAATTTTGAGTTAATTTAAATCATCGCAAACCTTAGAGTCTGGTTTTCCTGTAGTTGGAACCACTAAAATTTAGGGAAGTGTGCTAAGTTCAAAGTTCGTAAAGCTTTGAAGTGTTTTGATACTCTGAGTGTTTGAATTTTGTCAGTTTCTTGCCAATTGGTAACTGTTCAACCTGCCTAAAGATGAGTTTTTTCTGCTGGTATTTCAATTTATGACCTAAATGTTTAAGCATTCAGAATGAGAAGACTATCCAGATTTGAGAAATGATGCTAAATTTATAGAGGTTTTCAGTAACTTATGAAACTAACATTAGAGCATGCCAAAGTTTTCTAAGTTTTACAGTCAGAGATGAAGGGCTGCTCACAGCAGGGAAGAATAGTTTAGATAATTTATGAACTAGCCTAATTTTAGGTAGGTTATTAAAGTTATTTGTCTAAGTGAATTCTTATGCCTTGGTCAGAGGTAATAACTAGAAAAAGGAGTTGCTCATCTTGGCTTTCAAGTCTGACTTAAAATCTATTTGCAAATTTTGACATAATTTTGCCTTTTAGCAGCCTTAGAAGGTTCTAATATACAAGTATTTAGCTAAAATCACTAGCTTTAGGAATTGTTAAATTAATAATGCTGTTTGTTGTGATTCCTATCTATAAGGAGCCTAATTTAAATTATTTGTTATAGCCAAGAGAAATTTCTATAAGAAGTTTTAAACTTTTTCGTGTACATCTATCTGTTATCTAACTATAACCATCTATTTTTCTTCCCGGTTACCTAAGGCTGGAATGGGCATTCCTGTGTTATTGGTTGCATATGTAATGTGTGATCTACTTAATTTATATTGTCTTGGAATTTTTGCACTCTGTAGGAGAAAGTGTGGTTTTTTTTTTGGCAATGGGATTTGTAAGATCAGAGGTTTGGTGGCCTTGTTCTAGGTCCTTTGGTAGAAGCCAGCCTGCAATTAGAGAATGCAGAACCTAGAGATGGAAGTTGTTTGGGGTCACATTGTAAAGAGTTACGATTTCATGGTGGGAATTTGGTAAATGAAAGGTCACACAAAAGATTTAATTGAGATGGTGAAATGACATACCTACAGACTTGAGTTTTCTTACCTATAAAGAGTTGAACTGGCTCTGTTTTTCAAATTGTGGATTGCAATCCTATAGTGGTTCAGGACCATTCTTAATCATGACCCTCCCCAGTGTAGACTAGAAACTCAGTGTATCTTCTATAATTATTTCTTGGTATTTTGGTTTCAGTGATGTATAGATACATGAGGGTTACAGGTGTTTGGGGCTTTGTGGATTTGGTAGAAGCAGCATGCAGCCTCACTGTGATTGCTCCATGAAAGTCAGTAAGTCGTCAATTTAGAACCGACTTTGTGGACCAGGGAAATGAGATGGTGGAACAAGTGCGATCAACTGCTATAATGAGCATCCTACTTATTTGTGGAGTCTGACGAAAGTGTTTATGTCAGCTTCAGTGGCTGGGTGAAAAGCTACTGAATTGGGTCCTCCCTCATCTCATGCATATTTTTTAATTGGCTTGTGCTATGGTACTTCTGATTAATTTTAAAATGGAATGTGTCTCTGGGCCAGTAATTCTCCAATCTGTTGTACACTAGAAACACCTGAGACTAATTCTAGTCCTACCATGAACAATTCTGAAGTTGAAAACTGGGAAATGTGTCCTGGAAACTATTTTTTTCAGAAGTTGCCCAAGCTGATTCTGATGCCAGTTATCAGTCGGTGGGGAGTTTAACGAATTTGGACCTACATCTAGTTTTAGTTGTCTTAAAACTTCATTGCATCATGCAGTATCTTTAACTTGTTCTATTTCTGTTTCAGTCTGTACTCTTTAGTGAGGGGAGATAGCTATATATTTTGTCACCAGTGTAAGATTTTCATATACTTGAGTATATAGCACTGTGACAATTGCCGTATGTTAGCATTGTCCCTAGTATTTACAGGAGGGTTTTTTGGTTTTTTTTTGTTTGTTTTTTGAGTTTAAATATATAAGCAGTTAATACAGAGGTTAATACATAATGTACAATAAAATCTTGGGGACATACATATATAAATTTAATGTTTTGGGGAAAATGATAGAATTTTAGAGTTGAGTTAATAAGATGGCCCAATAAGAGGTCTTTTGGGGACTTGGATTAACAGGCTTAAATAACTGTTAAATAGCAAAATAATTTTTAACTGGAAAATTCTGTTGAATGGAACAAACTTTTTATATCGGTGCCGTTAGCAAACTGTACTTTATAATAGGGTCAACTTCAGGCCCATCGCTTAAGTAATTGCCACATTCAAACTGGAGGCATTGCATAGGACCATAGAGACATTTTGCAGGTGGATGGAACAGAGACAACTAGGAATGTGTGTGGAGTGAAGAGAGTAGTGGGCATTGTTTAAATAGGGTTGGGCCAAAATGGATAGAGTATTGAATGACTAAAGGGAAAGGGAAGGATGGAGGGATAAAAAGTAAAGACCTAGAAGAGGGAGAAGTATTTCTGACTTAAAAGTAGTATCTAAAAGAAGGCAAAGTTGGGGTAGTAATGGTATTGGAAAGCATTGTAATTTTAGTTCATTTGGTGAAGTTTAATGAGGTGTTTGGAAGCAAAAGTAGATCTTTTAATCCTGTGCCTTAGTGTAAATTTCAACTTTTTAAGATATCTTAACTTCAGAAGAGGGGCGCCTGCGTGGCTCATTCGATTAAGCGTCTGCCTTCAGCTCAGGTCATGATCTCAGGGTTCTGGGATCGAGCGCCGCGTCATGCTCCCTGCTCAGTGGGGAGTCTGCTTCCCCCCTCCATCTGCTCCTCTCCCCACTTGTGTTCTCTCTCTTTCAAATAAATAAAATCTTTAAAAAAAAAAACAAAACTTCAGGGACGCCTGGGTGGCTCAGTCAGTTAAGTGTCTGCCTTCAGCTCGGGTCATGATCCCTCTCTCTCTGACAAATAAATAAAACATCTTTTAAAAAAAACCCCACAAAACTTCAGAAGAAATGTATTGCGAGTCATACAGTTGGTTGTTGAAGAGGAGAAAAGGTATCACAATAGTAATATTCCTTTAGAATGCTGAAGGTCTGCTTTAGCAATTTGCATTCGGATCTCCTGGAGAGCTTGTTAAAACCGATTTCTGGTCTATGCCCAGGTTTCAGTAGGTTTTGTGTGGCAATGAATATGCTTTCTTAACAAGTTCCCAGGTGATGATGCTGATGCTTCAGGGACCACAGTTTAAGAATCACTAATGACTAGTACTCAGAATTGCAAAGAACTGAAGAGAAGGAACCTATTTGGCCCACGTGTTGGGTTTGTAGAGGGAAGTACAGGAAGTGCAGAAGGAGAAATGGACCTAAAGCCAGGCATACATTTAAAGGTTGAACTGGAATTTGAACCTAAACCTTCCATTGTCATTGTTGACAAAAGTGAATGCTGTGATGTAAAGAACTGGAGAGATTAGGGTTTGGCTCCCATTTCCGCCGTTTCTGTTTGTGACCTTGCATAAGTTACTCAGTGTCTGAGTCGGTTTCCTCACTTGTACAGTGGAGATCACAGAACTTAATTATGTAAATATATGTAATATATTTATATAATACAGAAATAGGATTGTAGCATCGTCAGGAATAGAGATGGGCTTGCCAGGCATCCTGCATATATAGGACATGTCCATTTTTGCCAGGATGCCCTAAATGTCCTTTTTTTCGATATATTACAAAAAATTGGGCAGTTAGTGCTATTTTTCTGCTACAGTAATTGCTACTTTAATCCATTAAATAGCAACACTAGGTGGGGGAGAGGGTGTAGGTGAGGTTCCTAGCACGTGGTAATTTCTTTGCACGCTTAGTTAGCAGTTTTTCTCATTCCCTCTTAAAGCACTTCTTTTACTTTCTCCTTCACTGAAGTGTAAGTCCAGTGAGGGCAGGGCCATGTCTTGTTCTTCATCCTCCCAGCCCTTGGTCTAGTACCTGGAGCATTAGACATGATTCCAGTCCTTTAAGTTTGCCCAGAGGTAGTGGCACCTCGCCTTCAGTTATAATTGGACATGTGTTGTGAGCAGCCACTGTGCTTTACATACATTTCCTCTGTGTTTTCACAGCAACCTTGTAAGGGAACAAGCATTCATTTTACAGATGATGAAACTAAGATTTGTAGAACCTGCCGAAGTAACCTACCAAAGACCACAAGGCCCGTAAATGCGAGAGCAAGGAGGGATCTGGGCTTTGGCTTCAAACTGTTCTCTTTCCATGGCATCATGTTGGTTCCTAGATAAATCCATAAAGAAAACATGTATCTCGTTTCAAATTTAAGAAATCACTGAAGAAGGCAGGCAAATAACTAAAGCCAAGGCGGCCGAGATGCCAAGAAGCACCAAACTGAGGGTTGTCAAAACCAACACGATGGGCCTGCAGGTCTCTTCATTAGCACCAAAGCTCCTGACAGGTTATCCAAAACCTCCATGTCAAGGTTGAAAGGTCCAAGGTCACCAGAGGAAGATAACAGCTTTCAATCTAGTCCATTTTCCTATCCTGTTTTAGGTGGCAATATCCCCTTGTATTGGGGGAACCCACTACTGTAGCATGTGGTCCTATTGGGGTTCTTAATTCTGGCTTTCCACTCCTTGTTCATAAGGATGACCCAGATTGGATCAGCTATAGTATGCCACAACCCAGCTGCAGTAATTGGTTCAAGGAGTGGACAAGTGACCTAAACAAGACCCCTCAGGGTCCCTTTTGCTATAGAAACCTTGAGAGAATGAAGTGCTCTTTCTGCTGGTATTTTTAACTTGGGAGAACATGACTGGAATCCTGAGCCATCTTCACCACAACTCGAGCTACCTGAGCTGACAAAGTGATAAATAGATTCCTGGGACCATGATGTCCCTGCTTCTGGTCCTGAAGCCCTGGTTCCTGCAGGGCTGCTTTAAAATTGTATGAGCCACTCAGTATTCCTTGTAGGTGTAGGGACTGTGGGTTTTGTTTTGTTCTAGCTTAATCTAGTTTGAGTTGGGCTTCTGTTGTTTAAACCTCAGAGTCCTGACTAATTCCCCTGTCAACATAAAGGCAACTGGATGAATAATTTTAAAGGAGCCCTCAATTTAAGCACCCTTGTAGTTACAAATTCCTGCATAATTAAATATCTTCCTTCTTTGAAAGCTCTTTATTGCTCATAATCATAGTTTTCACTGCAGCTTCTAGTACTGATTGTGTAGGATAGTACTGATATAAATGTATGCCTATTGACCTTTCAAAAAACCTATAAACTTTGGGGAAATGTTTATGTTATGGATACCTACTCTATCAGGAGTAGAAATCTGTAAAATCCACTCTTCTACAGGCAGTCATTCTTTTCCTTGAGATAGGATTTCACAACCATGCTGTACTTCTCTGTTAAGGAAATAATGCAATAACATGAGTAGAATGTATTTGGAAAATTTATTTGCTAATGAGTGTTAGTAGTTCCTTATATTTGCAAAGAGCTTTATAGTAATTAACTAGCATATGCTATTTCACTAGACAGAAGCTTCCTATACTATAAGAGTGCCCTGAACTATAAAACCACAAGAATAATTATACCATAACACATTCTTTATAATACAGAGAGAAAAGATACATTTCCCAGCTGAACATAGCCATTTGTCTCAATGGTTCTGGTATTATGACAAACATATTTATGTGCAAGAAAATATAAATGTGTTCTTCATGAAGTGTGTTCAAGGATCCAAATGGGAAGCAGAGCATTTGCTCCATCTTAAATCTTGCTAGAATTTGAACATAGTTTTAGAAGTGCTTTTTGGCTTGTTTGAAATACTTCTCATGCACAGGCACTAATGGAAAACGGCTCAGAACATAAAAAAGATCGCAAATTCCCAGGTGAGCACAGAATGTTTTTTTGACCCGTCAACATCAGTCTGAAGCCCCGTGAACTGGATGACAAATGCAATGTGAATTATATGTTGGGACCTCTTAATTAGCCTTGCTAACTAGAAGGTCATAGCAGGTTGGATATCTCTAAAGAACAAACAAATCTCACCTTCCTTGCCCCAAATTTTGGCATTCACTGTGTGACCCACCCACTTTAAGCAATGAATTATATTAATTAGTTAGTGAAATAAACTTGTAGAATTGAATGGGGTCTCTCAGACATCAATTTAATCCTTATTTTCGCCAGGAGGAACCTGTGGATTTTAGCAATAGAGTGAGAATTAGAACGTAGGCTTTCTGATTTCCAGTTTAAGGAGATTTCTACTGTTTTAGATTGGCTCTGACAGTGAATTTGGGTCAATAATGGAGTCAAGAAAGAAATGTATTTTAAGGATGAAATATTCAGGCAGGAGAAAACCCAAGTAATCAGGAGAAAATAGTAAGTTGGATCAGAGAAAGTTACATACATTTTCACTTCCTAGAAATTAGAAGGGAAATAGCCAACCATGCAAGTAGCACATGCAAGCCAAGCACACGGTGCACGGTAGGAACTGAGTGTTGTTTGCAAAAGCAATAGCAATTCTCATTCTCTGCGCCCCTTCAGAGGATAATCTGGGACTTAACTCAGATGCTACGGGTAATTTTTAAGTGACACTTTCTAAAAACAAAAAACTTGATCCCACTGCAATTTAAGTATAAGATAAACATTGTGCTAGTTAATATTACATATTCATAAAGGTCTCCGGCACTGGAATAGCTAACATATATTAGCTGACATGTATAATAAAAGAAAAAGGCAAAGAGCTCAACTTCATCTCTTTTATCATTTTTCAAGAGAAATATCTCATGTGTTATCATGTTTGGAATATTTCCTAACATGGCCCACAAGTGAGGAATAAACAATTCAATGTGCCTAATGGCAAAAAATAAAAGAATTATTCGCAGACAACTGGACTTTTGAGCAGATGTTTATTTAAATCCAAACAGCAACTCCTACTTTTCCTGTTATCTCCAATTATGTGATGCAACATATTTACCAGAAGAAGCACTTTTTAAAAACAGCCTTCCGGGGAGTGAATAAACAATACTATATTTGGCTAACAGCTGCTTTTGGAAAATGAGATGTCAGCAAAGCTGAATGTTGTTTAAAGAAAACTAATTATCCAACTACCTTTGACTTGGATCAGAGTAAATAAAGCACTTCCCTATTTGCACTGAAATGTTTCGTCTAGGATTTAAATATTAGGTATTAGCCAGATATTTTACTTCCTCCTTTTGCCATGTGGAGCAAATGAATTTAAAAAGTATTCCTGTGTTTGATTTTGCTGCCAAAACCACTTTGGGTCATCGGGTGCTGTACAAGGCTATTGCTTCTTTGCTTGTTCACCATCCGCTATTTATGGTCTTCAGTTTAAAGCAGTATTTATGGACACATTAAAACCCAGATAACCTACTGACATACACTGTGGTTGTATTTGTGTGAATTTATGCAAATGTCAAATACTATAAAGTTATGTTTAAACCCGTGTGGAATTTGAAAAAATGCAAATACCCCCAATTTTTGAAAATGTATCTTAAGGTTGGCAAGCCGAGTAAAAGGTAAGAGTGATTTATGATCTTGCTGCGCTGTGCTCTGGCTGGTAGCACAGAAATACATGCGGCCCTTTGTCAGTGTCATGTGAGCCAGGCTGGGTCTCCCTGAACTAGAACTCCTGCCAGTGGGGGTGGGAGGTGGTTATGATGCTGTACTTACTTGAACATTTACTGTTTATAATTTGAAATATTTTTACATCCTGAAGCAGTCTCATCCACGCACTCATTAAATGGGGGTCCGTGGCTGGTGCTGAAAAATAGGCCTAAAAATTAGGCATTTTGGAATGAACTTGAGACATGCTTTAATGTCACCAAGGAGGCCAAACAACTCCCATGGTACATTTTCCAGCAAGTGTTCCATAAATTGTTAGTGGTACTTTTGAAAAAATACAAATAGTTAAAAATATTAGTTGTAGCTTTTGAGGAAGCATCTCCCCACTTTACACTTATTTATGTGGAAAAATCAGTATTGTATTATGTAAGTTCTTCAAGAATATATCCTCTGTATAAAATCCGGCATACGATTTTCACATAAAGTTATTAGGTGTAATATTTCATAAATGTTCCTCCAACAAGTACTTACTGAACATATATTATGAGCCAGATACTGAGCTAGGACATGAGGACACAGTGACTTTACATTTCCTTGTTGGGAAGACCGATTACAAGCAAGTAAGTAGTGGAATGGGACATAAGAATGGGATTCTTCCTGCCTGGTGTGACTTAGGTCAGTAAGATAGCTTTCCGCTATTGGAGTAGTCATCAGAACTCCATCGCTGATAGCAGATTTATGAGGAAATGGCTCTCAGAAACTCCCACAGCTCCTAGGCCCGGGATAAGCTATACAGTTTCCGGGGCCCAGTGCAAAATGAAAATGCAGGGTCTCTTGCTCAAAAATTATTAAGAAATTCCACACAGCCCCAGCAGAGCCTTAAACAAGCTCAGGGTCCTTTGAAGTGCGGCGTCCTGTGTGACTACATAGGTCACACGCTGGTGAAGCTGGCCCTGCTTAGATCTAGCCAAAGGGAAAAAGTAACAAGGTTTGGAGTGGAGAAGAGAGATTTGGGGATGGTGATTTTAGAGAGCTGTGCCATGCTTTGGGAAGGCTACCATCTCACCCAGGCCTTATGGAGGAGAGATGAGCTCTGGAACGTGTTTCTTGCCATCGTGAGACAGAATCAGTGCCTGGGTGAGGTCTCACAAAACTGAAGTCAACTCACTGCAAGCTTAGCTTCTACCCAGAATATCTACAGGTTAGCCAGGAGAATACCACTGCTGGTTCCCACCTGCATGTCTAGAGCTTACAGGGGCAACGGTTGATTGTTTGCCTAACTGGATTGGGTTCGAGCGGGAGAGACAGCTGGAAGTGGGTATCTTGGGCTGGTCTTGCCAATGGCATCCAGCCCTGCCTCCAAAACAAACATAATGAATTGTCCTCCTGCCGTTTAGAATAGCCAGCTCCATATTGCTCATACTCCCCCAAGCTCCTTTGTAAGACTAAAATTTAATGTATTAGGAAATATTTTTTATATAAACTGTAAACAGCAATATACATTGCCCCATGTATACATCACCCAGTGTCATTATTACTACATTTGAAACCTTCAGAGTATCTCTTCCTGTTCACATCTCCCTTTCTCCCCACAAAAGATATATTTCTTTATACTTTTCAGCTTTTCTTTATACCTGTACCGTGTATCTTTATCATCATCATCATATTGCATGCTTTTATGCTTTATATAAATATTAAAGATTCTGAAATTTGTTTGGCTTCATGAGTTCATCCGTGTTGATAAATGTAACTATAGTTCATTTGCTTTCACTTCTGTGGAGTATTCCATTTTATGACCCTACTACAGTTTTTTCCTCTCTTCTCAATAAACAAGTATTTCTCATGTTTTGCTTTTATGAACAATGTTGCTGTAAGTTTTACTATATGTATCCCATTTGCTCGTTTGCAAGGGTTTTTGGTTTTTGTTTTGTTTTTGGCGGATCCATTCCTTGTCCTTCCCCTGCTCCGCACTGTTATCTCAGGGAGCTGACCCACATAGGTTGTCTGGCTCAACTTCTTGGGTCACCTGCTTGCTTTCTGGGTGTAGCCAGTGGGAGGCACTGGTGACAGAGTGGGAAGGGAGGGAAGAGAGAAGTGAGAATGCTCATTGCCCTCATGCTCAGACTGGGTCCCTTTGCTCCTCCAACTCCCATTGCCCACGTCACCCGGGTCCTTGCTTCTGCCCAGAGCCAGGCTAACTCCTGGTCTTCGGTAGCCCCTGTTGTTCACCTCTGTAGCCTGGGGTGGTAGCAGGTGCCTCAAGTGTCCTGTCCCTGGCTGCGTCATTGCTTTTTGACTTCTCAGGGCTTTTAATCCCCAGGTAACCAATTCCTGAGATTAAATTCCTTCTTTCAGTACTTGGAATGGTTTTTGTTTTCTTGTTACATCCTAATATGTAGGTTGTGCATATCTTATCTTCATATTGCTCTCCAAAGTGGGTGCACCAATTTCTACTTCTAACAACAGTGTATGTGTTCCCATTGTTATCATCATAACCAATATTAAGTCTTGTCTAGCTTTTTAAATTTTGCTAATCTAATTGGCTTGAAATAATATTTCCCTGAAGTTTTAGTTGCCTCTTCTTGAGACTGAGGGTCTTTCTATATAGACCATTAAGATTTTCCTTTTGGTGAATTGCTTGTTTACCTGTTTTTAGATTGTTCGGTTCTTATTGATTTATTGGAGTTGCTTATGTCGGCATCCTAATTCTTTGTTGGTTATGTGTGTACCAAATATCTTCTCACATTCTTTGTCCCATCTTGCCATTTTTCAGTGGATGGGTTTTTTCATGGACAGAAGTTTCTAATTTTAATGTAGTTCTCACAAAATTGTAATGTTTCTCTGAGCTGCATGGAACATCACTGATAAGACAAGATCCACTTTGAGGAAGGAAGGAAGGAAGGAAGGGAGGGAGGGAGGGAGGGAGGGAGGGAAGGAAGGAAGGAGAAGAGAAGAGCGAGAAAAGAAAAGACCTACCAATCGTGAGCTAGGTTGTACAAGCAGATGACCTGTACTTGACAAACGTCTACAAAGAAAGAAAGAAGAAAAGATCTACCAATCATGAGCTAGGTTGTACGAACAGATGACCTGTACTTGACAAACGTCTACAACCCAAATCCCCCAGATAGGGCGTGTGCAAAGAAGTGGCTTGCAGCTAGCCAGTCAAAAACCACACTCAGGGTTTCCCTTTAGACTAGATGGATGGACTCAAGAGAGGAGGTATGAGGGTGTATTTGCTGCAGACCCTAGCTGGAGCCTGGAGAATGCAGGCTTCACTGGGGGCACCTCCCAGGGTTTTCTAGCCCGACTGTACTTCAGACTCATTTAAACACAAGCCTAGTTTCTTTCAGCTTAGACTGAGCCTGGCTTGGAAAGTTTATTGGACAGGACAGGGCAAGTCCCTGAAATGTGACCAGCTAGGTTCAATGTAGCCAACTGGCAACCAAGAGCATGCTGGGTTGGAACAGACAACACACAGGCAATGTGGAGCGGAGCCTTGCGCTGCCCCAGGAAGCAGATAAATCCAAGCACAGCTACTCAGCAGGCTGAGGAAAATGAGCTCAGGAGCAGCCTGGCACTTCCCTGGCCCCACAGGCCTGCGCAATTATCTCTCCACTGGCAATGGCAGCCTCTTGCACAAACCCACTGTGAGGACTGACTCCTCAGAACAAAGGTCAGGAGCTCTTATGATACTTCTATTTTAAAATAGTTACTACTTGCATATGATATTTTAAAAATTTAAACAGTATAACAAAAAGTACACCAAGTCTTTTTATCCTCATTTTGGGGTTCCTATATCTCATACCCCTCACCACCTCTCTCCGTAGACAATTCAAGCAAAAATGAATGTATGTTGTTACACTTGCCTGTTTTTACACAAAGATAAAATATTATGCAGTTTTTTTAAACAACAGATCTAAGAGGGCTTGATCAAGAATTTTTATTTTATCTGTTTATATTTTTTAAAGATTTTATTTATTTGAGAGAGAAACAGAGCATAAGCAGGGGGAAGGGTAGAGGGAGAGGGAGAAGGAGACTCCCTGCTGAGTGTGGAGCCCGATGTGGGGCTTGATCCCAGGACCCCGGGATCATGACCTGAACCAAAGTCAGGCAACCGACTGAGCCACCCAGGCACCAGTGGGAGGCACCAGTGAGAGAGTGGGAAGGGAGGGAAGAGAGAAGTGAGATTGGGTCCCTTTTGCTCCTCCAACTCCCATTGCCCACGTCACCCGGGTCCTTCTGCCCGGAGCCAGGCTAACTCCTGGTCTTCAGTAGCCCCTGTTGTTCAAGAATTTTTTTTTTTTTTTTTAAGATTTTATTTATTTATTTGACAGAGAGAGACACAGTGAGAGCAGGATCACAAGCAGGGGGAGAAGAAGAGAGAGAAACAGGCTTCCCGCGGAGTGGGCAGCCCGATGCGGGGCTCGATCCCAGGACCCTGAGATCATGACCTGAGCCGAAGGCAGACGCTTAACGACTGAGCCACCCAGGTGCCCCATGTTCAAGAATTTTTGATCAAGCATCTTTAAATCAGGTTTTAATTTAATTAAATGTTTCCCACAAATTGACTATGTCATCTTGATAAGTTTTTCCTTACCTTATCTCCTACACAATTTTTTTTCTCCTACCACAATTTTAAGTCTGTAGTCAGCCACCCCTCCACAGGTGATTTTTTTTTTTTTTAACATTTCAGAATGAGAAAAAAAGGTTATATGTTGTGTTTATTGAAGAAAATTGGGAGAATAGAGAAACACACAAAGAAGAAAATAAAATTTAAGAGTAATTCTACTACCCAGTAGTATTTCAGTGACAACTATTATAGTGTTTAGGAGCCAATATTTTGTAATAGATATAGTATATGTCCAATAAAACACAAATACAATTAGCATATACTTTAAACTGTTAAGTGGAAAAGGATTCATCAATACTTGTTTATCTACCTTAAAATCATAAAGTTCAAAATTTTCAAGTTCATTAGTGATAACAATGTATTGTGTGGATGTATGTGTTAACTTGATCTCTACTTTTTAATTTCTTCTCTATATATTCTCTCTATAGATGGTATTTTTTTTTTTTTTAAGATTTTATTTATTTGACAGAGAGAGACACAGCGAGAGAGGGAACACAAGTAGGGGAGTGGGAGAAGCAGGCCTCCTGTGGAGTAGGGAGCCCGATGCAGGGCTCGATCCCAGGACCCCGGGATCACGACCTGAGCAGAAGGCAGACACTTAATGACTGAGCCACCCAGGCGTCCCTATAGATGGCATTTTTTAAAGAAGTCTTAAATAGAGGCACATACTGATTCTGAAAAGAATTATATCCCCTCTCTATTCAAAGCATTCCAACAGGTATTTATTCACTACTTGAATTATAATTGTAATTCCTTACTTTTCTATATAGTATCACAGTTTGCAAGTCTTGTCTGTTCTTCTGAACATCCCTTTGAGGCAAGTAGTGCTATGCTCATTGGCTGGCTGAAGAAACTCACCATCACGGAGGTTTGCCTTGTTCAAGTCCATCTAGCTAATTAGGTAGGAGAGTTGGGTTGGAAGTTTGGAGCCTAAGTCTAGTTTGTATTCCATCAGACCATTGTGGGGACAGAAGAAACACCCTACTTTTCCAGACCTCTGTAGTTTTATAATGTAGTTGAAGAGACACGTTGTAAAACCATTAGACACCCAGAGAAGAAAACACAGCCTAAGAGAGGCAAACATGGCCACCCTCTTTAGACCCTATGCATGTTCTACTTAGCCCATTTCCACCACCTCTCCCTGTTGCTTTGGCTGGTCTTCAGGCGTCTGTGGTACCTGCCTAGACCTTGAAGACCTTTGAAGAGAGCTCTTGATGGGAAGTTAGAAAGAACTTGAACTGAGTTAAAGGCAAGGCAGAAGATGTTCTTTCCCCCAGTCATGGAGATATTTCACTGCCAAGTGAGAGTTATACCTTAATTGTATTTTTCCTGTGGCTTAAAAATGTTTTTCACGTATCCATTCAATGTGTTCAGTCATTGACTCATTCATGGTTGAATTCAACAGGCATCACTGAGTACCCAGCATGTCCTCAGTGTAAGACACCCTGTTAGCCCTAGAGGAGGACAGATAAATAAAACATGACTTATCCCCTGAAGGAGCTCTGTTTGCACATGATTCTTCTGGTTACTTGGGCAACAGACTTTGATAGATAGCATGCAATCCACACTTTCAACCTAGACACAACTGAGGGACAACTCTGTAAAGGTATCTCTTAGCTAAAGCACAGGCCAGGAGTTTTCATCTCTTTTTGATACCAGAATCACTCTTGTGAAGACAAGGTCTCTTTTCTGGGACCAGGATGGAAGGGAATGGTGGCCAACATGGGGGTGTAAAAGACAACCCATTTGGGGCACAGGAAATAAATATTTTGATGTATACTTATAACATTTCTTTTACCGGGAATATGTTTTATATGAGCTAAAATGTGTTAGTATTATACACAGCAGCTCACATATGTACTTCGTGAATCAATAAATACACGTATGCGCTCAGTAGTATTTTATTGATGGGGCGGGCAATCAAGAATATGGGGTTCAGTGCTCTAAAGCCAGAGCTACACTGCTTCTCCTTCCTGCCGAAAGGCTCCTTTGGGAAGCTTTCCCAAGTCATTGGGTTGGGATTGGCCTGATGGCTAAGAAGATAATTATACAAGGTTTCTAGAGTATAAAGTTCAAGTAAGTTCCTACAGACTGTGCCAGACTATGTCTCTAACACAAACAGATGGGGGGAGAGATTTCTTCTTCCCTCAATAAGCCCTTCCTTCCTGTCAGGATCCTGAGCTTTAAGAGCATGCTTTTTCCCCCTCACACTTGGAGTAGCCACTTTGTTTGCTGTTGGGGCTCTTCTGTAGTTGCTTTTCACCTCTTTTCCCAAAGAAGTGCCCTTCACTCCTCATTCCTCACCTCACTGGAGTTGGAAGAAAATCAGTTGGAGTCCTGAGTTCCCATCTATTCTATTGCCAGGCACTTCCATTTGGTAACAGATGTCCAGCAGGGCCCCCCATGTGTCAGTTCCAGAGCATTCTACCAGCTTCACTGACAAGTGTAAATTCTCGTTAACCCAGTGTCTGCACACGGAACACTCTGCCGCTTTCTGGCCTGGGAATCCTTTGTGCTGTACCACGGGGCATTTCTGGACTGCACATTATTTTTCGCTTTCATCTAAGGGTTCTGTTTTCTTCTTTCTCCATCCCACCTCTGCTTGCATCTTGTTTATCATTGAAATCACTGATAGCTTATGCAGAATATAGGTTGTGTTTCACTAAAAAGATTACCAGTCTGTGATAATTCAAAAAGTACTTAGGGAGTGTGGATTGTGATTGTTTGAATTGCAGAAAGATCTTTAAAGACAGATTCTTTTTTATCTTCTTGACATATGATCAGTTTGATAAAAATTTCAGTTTTGTGTGTTTCAGAAACCCATCTGTAGCATAATATGAATTTTACTCTGGGGCATCCTTTTCCTCCAGTTCTGGTGTTTACTAAAGTCCTTGCATAGAATGTCTGTGTTTTGAGATGGAATTTGGAAGAATTGCTCATCTACATCAGAGATAAACCAGATGATCCTTGCAAACATCCACACCTGGCTTCAGATAAGAATTCTGAGCTTGTTAATTACTAGGGCCTCCTGAGGGCAAAGACAGGCTGGCAAAAATGGTTTTTGGGTAGGTAGGCCATTCTGGGGGATCTTTTCTTCCAAAGCAAATGAGGGATTCCTGTCATGACATGTGGATGACATCAATGGTGAGGTAGGGAAGGCTAGCTGCTCTAAGAGACAGACCTTATGGTGTATGATGGCTTAAACACAATAGTTTATTTCTTGTTCTGATGGCAGCACTGGGTAATGAGAAGTTATGACAGAACGGCTTTCCTGAAGGCCATCATTCAGGGATCCAGGCTCACAATGCTCTCGTATCTTCAGCTCATGGTTTCTAGAATTGCCCTAGGAGGCGTCTCCATTCCAGCCATCCGGAAGGCAGACACAAACATGGAGAAATGGGCATGGCCAGGTCTGGATGTGGCACACCTCACTTCTCGTGTCCTGTTGGCTAGAACATAGTCACACGGCCATGCCTAACTGCAAGAACAACAGGGAAGTGAGGGCTGGTTGTGCATCAGAGAGGAAAAGGAGAATATGGGATCAGTCTCTGCCACCACATACTTACCCTTTGCTTCATGGAAAAGCTTACTTCAAAGGCCCCCTTTACCAAGCAGTGAGAATCAATTGTGTATTCAGGGGTAGCTCTGAGATCCCTTTCCCAGGCAAGGAGGGTGCGCTATCATTTTATAGAAGATGACAAATCCCTTCTGATAGAGTTAAATGACACAGAGTGGATGTGGGTGTTCTGCAAAAGGTTTTCGGATGATCAGCAAATTTCATCTGGAGGAACAAGCAGGGGTGACCTCTCTGGAACCGTACACACAAGTCTGCATATCTACCTCCTCTTTGGAGCTCGTGACCCAGTGTTTCCAAGTGTCTGAAAAGCTGATATTCTCTGCCTTTTCACTTGATTGGGGGAAGTTCGGGTCATATCTTTGCAAATAAAAATAATTCTTCCCCTGAAATTGCCTACTTGTTATCTGCAAAGACAGCAGGGATTCTTTAGCAAGGAAGGTCCCAACCTGCCTTGAACATGGGCCAATCAATGGTCTGGGCAAAGGCTGGGAGGCTTTCATCTTTTGGAGAAATTAATACATAGGGTATCAGCTGAGTTTCCATTTCAGTGCAACTTAAGCCTGAGTGATAAAGGCAGCCGTGGTCTGTGAACCTTGTATTACATAACCCTCATGTGATCGAGGGCTGCTATTTATAGTTTTCCATTGTGTGGGGCTCTGCACTGGGTTACAGGATGCAGCTTCCTTCTTCTCCAGCCTCCCAGAGGAGATCAAAATGACTCTGCATTTATCTTGAACTTCCACCTAGCCTGGGTCTTTTAAAACTGTTCTTGTCTTACTGTTAAAAATAATTTTGGCTGCTACCTTCCCCTAAAGTTCGCTCATTTGTTCATCTTTGATCCATCCATCCATCCATTCATTCATTCATTCATTCATTCATTCATTCATTTAACGTTTAAGAATGCCTTCTAGGCACCAGGGATACAAAGTTGAGTGAAACACATCTGGAGTGGAGGTAAGGGGTTGAAAATTCTGATTCCTAGACTCCATCCTAGACCAGTTAAAATACAGCATCTGGGGGGTGAATTCTGGTCATGGGTGTGTTTTAAAAATCTTCCAGAGTCTAATGTGCAGCTAGGCTTGATAACAACTAGAATTTGTAGACATTGCTGCCAAAGGAATGTATAAGGTTTAATATGCCAAGGAAAAGGACCAGAAAGAGAACCAAATAAAGACAGGGTCCTAAGTGGGTATTGACAACAGTGCAGAGAGAATTGGCAGTTGTTAGATAGAGAGAAAGAAAGAATGATCAATCTGTGGTAGAATTTCAGCCTTTCTACTTTTTAGCTTGTGTAATGGTGGACAACATTTAACCACTCTGAGCCTCTTCTTCCTCATTTTAAAAATGAGGATAGTAATAATCTTTACATCCTAGGATTGCTGTGAGCATTTAATCAAAGTACCTGCTGTGCAACAAATCTGTTATTTTTGTTATTATTTGGAATTCAAGAGGAAATATCAAGCATAAAAAGGTGGGTAGTTAAAGATGTGCCTATATGGGGCACCTGGGTGGCTCAGTCGTTGGGCGTTTGCCTTCGGCTCAGGTCATGATCCCCAGGGTCCTGGGATTGAGCCCCGCATCGGGCTCCCTGCTCCGCGGGAAGCCTGCTTCTCCCTCTTCCACTTCCCCTGCTTGTGTTCCCTCTCTCGCTGTGTCTCTCTCTGTCAAATGAATAAATAAAATCTTAAAAAAAAAAAAAAAAAGATGTGCCTATGTTGGTGAATTCTACCAAATAGTCAAAGAAAATTTAATATGTCCTTCTCAAACTCTTCCAGAAAATTGAAGAGGAGGGAACACTTCCAATCTCGTTTTATGAGACCAGCATTACCTTGACACCAAAACCCTACAAGGATACCACCAAAAAAAAAAAAAAAAAAAAGAAAGAAAAGAAAAAAGAAAAAAAGGAAAATAGAAAATTATAGGTCAATATCCCTGATGAATATAGATACAAAAATCCTTAACAAAAAATTGGCAAACCAAAGTCAACAATACATTAAAAGGATCATCCACCATGGTCAAGTGGGATTTATTTCAGGGATGCAAGGATGATTCAACATTTGCAAATCAATCACTGAGATACACTGTATTAACAGAATGAAAGATAAACACCATATGATCACCTCATCGATGCAGAAAAAAATCATTTGACAAAATTCGACAGTCATTTATGATAAAAACTCTCAACAAAGTGGCTATAGAGGAAATGTACCCAAACATAATAAAGGCTATATATGACAAACCCCACAGCTATTATCATTCTCAGTGGTAAAAAGCTGAAATCTTTTCTTCTAAGAGCAGGAACAAGACAAAGATGTCCACTCTTGCTACTTTTATTCAAAATAGCATTAGAAGTCCTAGCCACAACAATTAGGCAAGTTAAAGAAATAAAAAGCATCCAAATTGGAAAGGAAGAAGTAAAACTGTCACTACTTGCAGATGACATGATACTAAAACCTTAAAGACTTTACCAAAAAACTGTTAGAGCTAATAAATGAATTCAGTAAAGTTTTGGGATACAAAGTTAATATACAAAAATCTGTTCTGTTTCTAACACAAACTATCAGAAAGAGAAATTTTTAAAAATCCCATTTACAGTTGCATCAAAAAGAATAAAATACTTAGGAATAAATTTAACCAAGGAGTGAAAGACCTGTACACTGAAAACTATAAGACATTTATGAAAGAAATTGAAGGGGATACAAATAAATGGAAAGATATTCTGTGCTTATGGAACAATTTTTTTTATTTTTAATTTTTTTTTCAAAGATTGATTTATTTGCCAGAGAGAGAGCAAGCATAGGAGCACAAGCAGGGGGAGTGGGAGAGGGAGAAGCAGGCTCCCCGCTGAGCAAGGAGCCTGATGTGGGGCTCGATCCCAGGACCCTGGGATCATGACCTGAGCTGAGGGCAGACACTTAACGACTGAGCCACCCAGGTGTCCCAACAATTAATGTTTTAAATGTTTGTACGACCCAGAGCAATCTGCAGATTCAATGCAATTCCTATCAAAATTCTAATGGCATTTTTCACAGAGCTAGAACAAGTCTAAAATTTGTATAGAATCTCAAGAGACCCTAAATAGCCAAACCAATACTAAGAAAGAAGAACAAAGCCAGAGGATCCACATTCCCCGATTTTAAACTATACTACAAGCTCTAATAATCAAAACAGCATGGAATTGGCATAAAAACAGACACATAGACCAATAGAACAGAATAGAAAGACCAGAAATAAACCCATGCATATATTGTTAGTTTATTGTTAGTTTAAAACAAAGGAAGCAAGAATATACAATGAGGAAACAACAATCTCTTCAATAAATGGTGATAGGAAAACTGGACAGATACATGCAAAAGAATGAAAATGACCACTATCTCACATCATACACAAAAACTTACTCAAAATATATTAAAGACCTGAACCTAAGACCTGAAACCATAAAACACTTAGAAGAAAATATAGACCATAAGCTCTTTGGCATTGGTCTTAGTGATGTTTTTTTGGATATCACTCCTAAGGCAAGAGCAACAAAAGCAAAAATAAACAAATGGGACTATATCAGACTAAAAAGCTTCTGTCCGGTGAAGGAAACCATCAACAAAACAAAAGGCAACGTAATGAGTGGGAGATGATATTTGCAAAGTATATATCCAATAAGGGGCTAATGTCCAAAATATATAAAAAGCTCATTGACTCAACAACAAAAAAACCTGCCTGATTAAAAAATGGTCAGAGAAACTATATAGATATTTTCCCAAGGAAAACATACAGATGGACAAGATACATGAAAAGATGCTCAACATCATTAATCCATAGGGAAATATAAATCAAAACCACGGTGAGATATCACTTCACACCTGTCAGAATGACTAGCATCAAAAAGACAAGAAATAAAAAGCGTTGGTTAGGATGTGGCAGAAGGGAACGGTCGTATGTTGTCTGCAGAAATGTAAATTAGTGCAGCAACTATGGAAAACAGTATGGCCATTCTTCAAAAAATTAAAAATAGAATTATCATAAGATCCAGCAATTTTACTTCTGGATTTCTATCTGAAGTGGTATCTGGGTATTTGGTATTAGGAGAAAATGAAAACACTAATTTGAAAAGATGTAGAGAAACGAACACTCCTATGTTCGTTGCAGCATTATATACAATAGCCAAGATATGAAAACCACTAATTGTCTATTGATAGATGAATGGATAAAGAAGATATATATATATAAAATAGGATATTACTCAGCATAAGAAATAATGAAATATTGTCATTTGCCACAACATGGATGGAACTTGAGGTTATTGTACTAAGTGAAATAAGTCAGATGGAGAAAGAAATACCACATGATTTCACTTATAAGTGGGATCTAAAACACAGAACAAACAGAAAAAAACCCAGACTCATACATACAGAGAACAGATTGGTAGTTTCCAGAGGGGAGGAGAATTGGGAGGGAGGGCAAAAGGGATGAAGGAGATCAAGAGGTACAGTCTTCCTGTTATGAAATAAATAAGTCATGGGGAAGTAAGGTACAGCATTGGGAATACAATGAGCAACAGTGTATCCACTTTGTATGACGACATATAAAATAAAGATCTGAGGATGGTCTTAAGTGATTGTCTGATGCTACCAAAACTGGGTGAAGGCTCAGATATCTGTGAGTATCTGGGACCTCAGCTCCATAGGGTGCATCTTCCTTGAGGAAAAAGAAATAATTATTTTCACTTTAAAACTAATGTAAATAGGAGCACCTAGGTGGCTCAGTCAGTTAAGCATCTGCCTTGGGCTCAGGTCATGATCCCAGAGTCCTAGGATCCAGCCCTGAAATCCATGATTTCTTACATCAATTGTAATATGCTATTTTTAAAAACTTTTACATTTTTGTACCACTTGGAATTTTTCCTGGTGTACGGTGTGAGGTATGGGATCCAACTTTATTTTTAGATGGCCATCTAAAGCCTAAAGTTGAATAATCTACCAATTGACCTAAAAGCCTTTTACTGAATAATCTATCTTTTCTCCATGGATTTGAGATATTATTCTTCAAAATATATTAAACTTATCACATACTAAATTTCCAGATTTTTTAGGTCTGTTTCTGGACTTTCTATTTTCTTTCATTGATCTCTCTATTCATGTATCAACACTATACATTTTTTAATCATTATAGCTTTATAATAGGCTTTAATTTTTGATTTGGAAAAAAATCTGGTATTATTCTTTTTCAGAATGTTCCTGACCACTTTTGCTTGCTTACTTTTCCATCTAAACTTCAGAATCAGCTTATTTAGTTTAAAAAGATAATATATTATTGGCTTTGTATAACACACTGATTAACATAGAGGGGACTGATGGCTTTATGTGTGTTACCTTTACAGGTCAGTGGTCCTGCCCCTTGGTTAGTGTGATCCAATGGATGTCAGACTCTCACAAATATCACCAATCAGACATAACATTACTCTGCCTATGGGGTTGACTGAGTGACGGGGAAGAGAGGCAACCAAAAGTATTTACCACTCTTTCCTGGGGAGTAGAGCAGAAAACCTCTCCTTCCATGGAAAAACTAGAAGCAGGTGGATAAAGGTGTTCACCATTAACAGTGGGATTTGAGGGGCACCTGCTAGGGATTCCTCTTGGGATATTTCAGTGGCTCTTAAAGGAATTTGGTCTTGTGATTCTGGAGATCTGAGACACTAAAGGTATATGTGGAGTTATTTCATCTGCTGAAAAGGATGGTGAGAGACAGGTGTAGGATAAAGAATATGGACTTTAGAGCCCAAAGAGACGGAGTTTAACCCCAGCCTGGCTGCCAATTGTATGATTTGGGGCACTTAATTTCTCCAGCTCTCGATTTTCTCACCTTTATAAATACCTGGCAGAATTGTCAGTATTAGAATAATATATGTCAAGATTCTAGCACAGCACCTGGCATACAGTATGTAGTGAATAAATAGTCTGATGCACAATTTGACCCAAAGACAACTTCACAGTTTCTCTGGAGGTCTTGGCAAACTTCTCCTGCAGTGAGTGGCCTTATACACCAGAGAGAGACCCTGTTCCCCCGGCTCCACAGAGAAGGCACGTAAAAGACATGAGAAGACCTTACGTTTCTGGAATTCTAAGCATTTCAACTCTTGCTCTTGGTCTGTGACCCACTCACTCTGGTTCTCTTGTCTCAGCGCATTGCTGTGCCTCTCTCTTCGCAGGAATTTTTTTTCATGCTTATGGGTCATCCTCAAATGGAGATATTCTACATATAAACAAATAGAAACCTGATCCTTATGAAAAAGTGCTGAATATTATTCCTGATTATGATTTTAATATAGGCTCATTTAATAAAAAATAGAAAATGGAGAAAAACATAAGGAAACAAATATCAGTTATAACGTCATGAAACAGAAAATGTTTATTAGTATATATATTTCCTTCTGGGCTTATTTCTGTGTCTATACCCTCCTCCATGGACCTTGATATTGATATTTACATCCACACTTGTGTAGACACATACACCCATATTCATACCGATATGTAATTGGATCATACTTTACACATAATTTGGTGTCTTTTTTAACATTACATCACATCTTCTGTTTTACGAAGTTTCTGGTAAGAATAATTTTTTTACTGCTGCATAATGTTTGGCACATTTTTCTTTTAAAAGTCCAGAATTAGGCAAGCAGATTTTATCTCCATTGACACTAGTTAGGGAGAGGACATAAAGATTGGAGGGTTGTTGTTTATACATTTTCATTTAAATACTAAACAAGTGAAGTGAGCAAACCATCAGCTAGTTTCTGAAAGCTGAGAATAATAAACAAAAGCCCATTTAAAATCACTGTTTCTACATTGTTTTTTGTCCCTTTTTTAGGAAAAAGTTTTGAATATTTTTCAGACTCATTACTGAGTAGCTTGCGCAACACTATTTTTACTAGGGGCCTGACAAAAAGCCAGGGTTACGGCCTGCCTTTCCTTTCCAGAACACAGAGTGTTTATCCTTTCTATGGGGGCAAAGTTGATATTTTCCATAAAGCAAAACAACCTGGAAATCTTGGGTGATTTACTTGAGCCAAATGGTAAATAAAAAGCAAATAAAGTAAATTAAGAAATACTTGTGGGAGAATGAACTAGATCACATCTGTCATCCTACCATGACCCCTTTTTGCTGTGTCTCTGGTGGTTGACCACAAGATGTCACTATGGCTTTTTTAATCCTAGGAATCACGTAGCTGGCTGGGGGTGGGAAAGACAGGGAAAGAGAAAATCTTACAGTTCTATGCAAAATGGAATAGTATTTTTTTTTTCCTGGCCGGCAGCCAGGCTAATAAAAAAAATGTTTTTAAAACCAACACTATGAATTCAAAAGGCTTTCAAGAAACATCTGCACAGTGAAACTGTTAACTCCAAAGAAGCCCAACATTGTATTTATACTGTATAAATTAAAATGGAAAATAAAAACCCATTTGGGCCAGTGTGCAAAATCTCCAAAGCAAGAGAAAAATACTTCTGAAGTCAATCCATTTTCAGAATGATGGCATTAAATACGGAGGATGTAATAGCTGAAAACAACTGAAATCCTGCCCAGTGAAGCTTCAAATAACCAGTTTCCAAAAACAAATATTGTTAATTAACCAAATTTCCCTTCAAATTTTAGGGGAAAGAAACAAATCATTTTTTTTTTTAATGCAAGCTGCTCTCATGTTACTTGGGTAAAATGGTTTTCACATCTAGCAAGCACAGTCTGCAGTGTCCCCTCCATATGGCACATCTTCAGGTAGGCAGAGGAGACCCGGTGTTCCGGATCGTGCTTCTGAAGGACTGAGAGTTCCCGAGTCACCACAAAAATTACATTTCTTTATTTGCATAGAACGCAAGGAAGTGCTTTAGGAACGCAACTGTGCCCATCCTTGGATGTGAATAGCCGTCTAGTGGATGGTCTGCTGGGCTCCCCACTTGTATGCAGGTGTCCCCATGCATCCCTCCAATCACGTGGTCCTAGTGTGACTGGCATGCGATGTGACCACCCAGTGTTCTCAACAGTGGCTAGCAGCCTAACCCAGATCCCTCATCAGGAATTTGGGATTGAGTCAGTTGAGTCTCTCTTCAGATGACCAGAGAGTGGCATGCAGAGTCTGGAACTGTTAGTCACCATATTTTCCATCTTGTCAACCAAGAAGCAAGCACATAGGTGTCCCGGGAGAGGTAAGAGTGAAGGGGGCACTGGGAGCCCTGACAGAGAGGGAGCTTTGATGGTATCCAGTTCCAACATGTCCTTGAAGTCCAGGGTCATCCACTCTCTGGTTTCCAGAGAAAGCCTTGTGTCCTAAAGAAATGATCATTTTGTTCCACCAAACCGCTCTACTCTGGCGGTTGCAATTCCTTGCAATTAAAAGTGTCTTAATGTACAACTTTTCAGGATGATTTGGAGCTCAAGTCGTTGTAATTTTTTCTCTTTGCACTCCAACCCTCCTCTGCTTCTCAGCTGTCCTCTGTCCCCCATCATTTATCCAGACATTTAGGTTATGGGATATTTTATTTGCTCTTTTATACTAACTTTCCTGGCTTGAGGGAGAGTGAGCATAACCTTGTACGGCCTTAAGGAATGCTTTGAAAGATGACTTTCAGTCTCTGTGATCTTTGGCTGAAATGGGTCTGTACATTAGTATTCTACAATAGCACTTCCTCAAATTTGTTCTTTAGAACATTAACCCTGAAAGTGTTAAAGAAATAACGTATTCCAAAGTAAAATAAATTTGGGAAAAAATGCAAAAAGAAGTCTCTTGAAGGCTTATAGTTCACATTAATATATTAAAGGCTCTGACAAGTCCTACAATAGAAAAGGAATTGAAATTTGTTTAGCTCAAGCTTTTCTAAATTTATGAGATAATAGATTTCTTTTGTGTGTGTTGGGGGATGGTTAATCCTTATTGGCAATATTTTAGAATGTTACTTAAGATGCTTTATAGCCAAACTGAGTTTGAGATGGGCTTACCTTGGGAATTTTTATAGAAAAGGCCCTGGAAAAATCTCAATCCCTCATTCCCTGACCTCATAGCCCTTAATTAATCAGGCAGTTAGTCTGAAGGCTAGGGAATGGTCCAGACGTCCAGTGCTGTAGGAGAGACTGCCGTATGGCCTCTCTTGCAGCCCCTACCTTTCCCAGAGTCCTGATTTTATGCCTTCTTTTTATGCCTTTTCCAAAATAGAATACACAAAGAAAAGTACAAGTGTATAGTGATGAATTTTTGCAAACTGTTCCACACACTACTGCAACTAGCACTAGATTAAGAAATGACATCACAGGGCGCCTGGGTGGCTCAGTCGGTTAAGCGGCTGCCTTCGGCTCAGGTCATGATCCTGGAGTCCCAGGATCGAGTCCCGCATCGGGCTCCCTGCTGAGCAGGGAGTCTGCTTCTCCCTCTGACCCTCCCGCCTCTCATGTGCTCTCTCTCCCTCTCTCAAATAAATAAATAAAATCTTAAAAAAAAAAAAAAAGAATGATTTAAGAAATGACATCACAAACTTCCAGAAGCCCCTTCATGCTCTTTCAGGCACTTCACCACATAAGAGTAACCATGATCTGGGTGCCTGGGTGGCTCAGTTGGTTAAGCGACTGCCTTTGGCTCAGGTCGTGATCCTGGAGTCCCAGGATCGAGTCCCAGGATCGAGTCCCGCATCGGGCTCCTTGCTCGGCAGGGAGTCTGCTTCTCCCATTGACCCTCCCCCCTCTCATGCTCTCTCTGTCTATCTCATTCTCTCTCAAATAAATAAAATCTTTAAAAAAAAAAAAAAAAAAGAGTAACCATGATCTGACTTTATGCCTTTTCTTGCCAAATAAATGGATATGTTCTGGAGGAGAGGGATCGATCCTCGATCTCCTTGTATCCCTGCAGTGTCTAGCCTAGGATTTAGTGAAGGCTGGTTCACTGGACTCACGTATAAGCATGAACCGTAAAAGCACAAGTGCTCACCAGACTCCTGTACGGTGTGGAAGGGCCTGCAGTCAGACTGGCTGGGTTCAAACCCTGCATCCACAACCACTAGCTGTCTGACCGTGGGCACTCAATCTCTAAGGACTTCAGTTTCCTGATTTGCAAGGAGATTCGGTTGGGGTATCTGGCTGGCCTTGAAGGCCATCACAAGGATCCTTCTCAGAGACAGAGGGAGATTCGCTGCCCACACGCAGAGGAGAAGGTAATGTGAGAGCGGACAGAGAGATCCGAAGATTGGGGTGAAACAGCCGCAAGCCGCAGAAGGCTGGCAGCCACCAGAGTCTGCAAGAGACTCAGAGCTGACCCTCCTCTCGAGCCCCCGGAAGCAGTGAGGCTCAGGGAAACCGACGGCGGACTTCCGGCTTCCGGAGACGCAGCGGAATGTTTCTGTCGTTTTAACCCCTCAAGTTTGTGGCGCTTTGTCACAGCGGCCATGGGGGCCTAAGACACGTACCACGTGCCGGGTCTTGGGCGATAGCAATGAAGAAGCAACAGCCTCCGTGGAGCTTATCTTCTAAGGGGAAGACAGACAACGGGTGGGTGCACGGACGCGGAATCGGACGCCTGACAGTGACGCCTGCTGTATACCAACACCACAGCAGGGAGAGCCCGGGGAGCCTAGGAGAATGGCCGGAAATGAGTTGGGTGCGGTGTGCAGGGCTCGGCAGCCGCGCACGATACGGGAAGGGCTCTGTCTGAGTGTGGCCTTGGGACTTTTCACTCTGTTGGGGAAGACAGTGGGCTCCTCTCAGGTTGTCCCAAGAGGGGCTCTGGACTGGGGTCAAGTTGCCTGCTGTCCCCGTGCCCTCAAGACATTTCTTTAACCTCTCGAGGCTTTCATGTCCTTAACCCGGGGCAGATTAGCTACTTTCTAAGACTCTTGCTCTTGAAACAAGAAAGGCCGGCGCGCAGCCCCCGCGAACAGGAAAAGGCCGGTCGGAAACACAACGGTCGCCGCGGCGGCGCTGCCGGGACCGCTAGAGGGAGGCGGCGGGCGCTACCTCCGCGCAAGCCCTGCCGGGAGAAGCCCGGGGGCGTGTGGCTCCAGCCGAAAAGCCCTCCGAGGCTGCCTCTCAGGCTCTGCTTCTCATTATGCCCACGGCTGGACCCGAAACCACACACGTTTCAGCCAACCGTAGACGGCCCGGCCTCTTCCCCCCTTAAGCCGGGACGCCCCAAGCGCAGCGCCCTCAGACCCGGGCAGTGGAGCCGAGAGGCGCCGACCCAGGGTCCCGCCCGCTTCCCGGGCGTCGGGAGCCGCCCCGGTGGAGGAGCAGCTTCTGTTCACCCCCCCCCCCAAACTGTCCCAACTCCCGAGGGCTCAAGCGGAGAGTGGTCGCCAGAGTCTTTCGAATTGCTCCCCAGAGTGATTTTAAAATGCCCCTTCTCCCTGCGGGGTCCGACCTGGAGGCTGGCGCTCGAGCCTCGCCCCACCGCATTACGCTAGAGACCGAATGCTGTGCAGTTCGCGTCCTAGAAGTGTCCATTTCAGGGGTCTCAAGGCCCTTTGAAGAGGCATTACAGAGCGAGGTAAATTTTGGAGACGCTCTGAACGTACATTCTTCAAACAATATAAGGATGTAATAATAACGATTAGGAGACTTTGCTTTCTCCGGTTTAATCCTTCTAGCCTCTGAAGCCGGAAGCTGAAGAAGGTGGAGTATTAGGGAAAGATTCACTTATGTATTCATTTGGTAAACTTTTTCCCTTTTAATTTCTTTTTTTTTTTTTTTAAGATTTTATTTATTTATTTGAGAGAGAGAGACTGAGAGAGAGAGCACATGAGAGGGGGGAGGGTTGGGAGGGTCAGAGGGAGAAGCAGACTCCCCGCCGAGCAGGGAGCCCGATGCGGGACTCGATCCCAGGACCCTGAGATCATGACCTGAGCCGAAGGCAGATGCTTAACCATCTGAGCCACCCAGGCGCCCCTAATTTCTTATTTTTAAAGATTGTCTTTTTTCTTTTTCTTTCTTTCTTTCTTTCTTTCTTTCTTTCTTTCTTTCTTTCTTTCTTTCTTTTCTTTCTTTCTTTCTTTCTTTCTTTCTTTCTTTCTTTCTTCTCTTTCTTTCTTTTCTTTCTTTCTTTCCTTTCTTTCCTTTTTTCTTTCTTTCTTTCTTTCTTTCTTTCTTTCTTTCTTTCTTTCTTTCTTTCTTTCTTTCCTTCCTTCCTTCCTTCCTTCCTTCCTTCCTTCCTTCCTTCCTTCCTTCCTTCCTTCCTTTCTTTCTTTCTTTCTTTCTTTCTTTCTTTCTTTCTTTCCTTTCTTCTCTTTTTCTAGTGGGGGTTAAGGGGCAGAAGGAGAGAGAGAGAGAGAATCCCAAGCTGACTCTGCGCTGAGTGCAGAGCCCCACACAGGGCTCAGTCCCACCACTGTGACATCATGACAAGAGTGCAAATCAAGAGTCAGACACTCAACCACCTGAACCACCTAGGTGCCCACCCCCCTTTTAACTACTTATTTTGACATAATTTCTAACTAACAGA
The DNA here is from genome assembly GCF_011800145.1 of Mirounga leonina. Classification (NCBI taxonomy): domain Eukaryota; kingdom Metazoa; phylum Chordata; class Mammalia; order Carnivora; family Phocidae; genus Mirounga; species Mirounga leonina. The sequence goes on from NW_023270237.1 coordinate 2,733,254, forward strand.
AAAGTTGCACAAATAATGCAAAGAATTTCTGAATTTCCTTTTCCCAGATTCCAAATATTAGCATTTTACCATGTTTGCTTTTTTTCTCTCTCTTCTCTGCTCTCTCATATTGTTTTCTGAACCATTTGAGGGTCAATAGCAGAAGTGATACCTTTCCCCTCTTCACTGCCTATTTCCTTTTTAATTTTTAAATTTTTAAATTTTTTTAATTTGACAGAGAGAGACACAGCGAGAGAGGGAACACAAACAGGGGGAGTGAGAGAGGGAGAAGCAGGCTTCCTGCTGAGCAGGGAGCCCGATGTGGGGCTCGATCCCAGGACCCTGGGACCATGACCTGAGCCGAGGGCAGACGCCTAACGACGGAGCCACCCAGGCGCCCCAGTATATCTTTTTATAGGAAAAAAACCTCCCAAATGATAGGTGGCATTCACTTGTCATGTCCCTATAGTTTCCTTTAAACTGAAACCATTTCTTGGTTTTGCTTTGTCTGTCTTGATAACTGACATTTTTGAAAAGTACAAACAAAATATTTGGGAGAGTGTCAATGTTTGGGTTTGTCCGATATTACTTCATGATTAGATTCAGGATGTGCGTCTTTGTTAGGAATACCATAGCAATGATGTTGTGTCTTTCTCAGTACATTACACGGGGAAGCACATGATGTTGATTTGTTGCATCACTGGTGTTATTAACTTTGATCGCCTGTTAGGGTGACAGGATGTTATGAAAGCTATATTATATGTAATATATGAGCTAAATATAACATAAGAATGTGAAATGTGCTAGGCTCCTTCTGGTCTCGGGAATACTTTTCACTCTTAAAAATTATTGAGGGTCTCAAAAAGCTTTTGTTTATTTTAGTTACAGCTATCAGTATTTACTGTATTAGAAACGAAAACTGAAGGGCGCCTGGGTGGCTCAATTGGTTAAGTGTCTGCCTTCGGCTCAGGTCATGATCCCAGCGTCCTGGGATGAGCCCCACATCGGGCTCCCTGCTCAGCGGGGTGTTTGCTTCTCCCTCTGCCTCTGCCCCTCCCCCTCGCTCATGCGCTCGCTCTCTCTTTCTCAAAATGAATAAAATCTTAAAAAAAAAAGAAATGAAAATCGAGAAATTTAAAAATATTGACTTATCAATGTATTTAAAAATAACAATAAATCTGTTACATAGTAACATGAAATACATGTTTTATGAAAAATAACTGTATTTCCCCAAACAAAAAATTAATGAATAGAATGTCATTGTTTTACATTTTTGCAAACTTCTTTAATGTCTGCCTTAATAGAGAGCGGTTAAATTCTCATACTTGCTTCTGGATTCAATCTGTGGCAATATGTTTTTGGTTGAAGTATATAAAGAAAAGAAATGCATATGTAATTGGAAAAAGAAGGGGTATTTTAGTAGCCTTTTCACATGATTGTGGATAATGTTTGATACTATACCAAAACTCAGTGATAGTTTCTTAAAGGTTAACTGCAGTGTAGAATCTAAAACCATTATCAATAAACATTTTATTCTCTGTAATGTAAAATCCACTGGTTCATCATGCAGTCTGAATGGATCTTTTACCCAAGCATGATTTTGTTAACATCATACACTAGTCACTTGAGAAGTATTGGCTCCCAGAGTTACACATGTCTTCTAAATGTTGCCACTTCTTGGGGTCACCTGGGTGGCTCAGTCGGTTGAGCGTCTGCCTTTGGCTCAGGTCATGATCCCAGGGTTCTGGGCTTTCTGCTCAGTGGGGAGACTGCCTCTCCCTCTCCATCTGCCTCTCCCCCAGCTCATGCTCTCTCTCGCTGTCTCACACTCTCAAATAAATAAATAAAATCTTTAAAAAATGTTGCCACTTCTTTATAGAATAACAACAACAAAATCACATTTGTTAATGTTGCCGCTGACCTCTTCAGAAAAGTGTATATTGAGAAGCTGTGAAATTCACAGTGGTGGATACAAATTTCCCAAAATTTGAGTTTTCACATGAATGCTCACATTTTTATTATTGGCAACAAATATCATCATTTGTTTTCTTTGAAGTGACAGTTTTACTTCGTTTATTTTGAGAAAATGCCCACTATATTCCCAATTCTGAGTAACCATAGTTTGTCTGTCAGCTGTTGTTTCAAGTAAAAGTGGTGTTCCATGAAAAAAGCCACTAGGTCAGCTCCCAACGCAGACACAGGTGCTTTTCTGGGACAACAACTGTACCTGGGTGTGCAGCGGAGTGCTTTATGCATGCTTCCCTTTTGTCATGCAGAATGTTAAACAGGCAAGCATTCAAGGTTCAGGGTTTAATAAAATTAGTACATTTTACTGCTTAATCAAGGACATTTTAAAGTAAAACTTGCACTTCTGTTTTCATTTTTATTTATTTGTTAAAGATTTTATTTATTTATTTGAAAGAGAGAGAGAGAAAGCACAAGCAGGGGCAAATGCAGAAACAGACTCCCTGCTGAACAAGGAGCCCGATGCGGGGCTCGATCCCAGGAGCCTGAGATCATGACCTGAGCTGAAGGCAGACGCTTAACCGACTGAGCTGCCCAGGCGCCCCTGCACTTCTTTTTTCAAACCAGAAGTGCGTAGCACTGAAGACTGCAGTCCGATATGGGGCGACTACCTTGATTCGTGCTAAGGTGCCAACAGCTTTACCCACCATTGCTTTTGTAATTTGTGCAAATGTGAACATAGTGAAAAAGGCAAATAATGCCTTCATATTATTATAAAAATAGTCTGAGCTGAAAGTGTCTCAGGGACTCCCAGGGTCTGGGGACCACACCTTGAGATGACAGTAAAACACAAGCATCTATGTAATGTACATGTTCTGTCCTCCATGAACTCAACATCTAATTGAACTCGCAGACCAGCTGACAAGAAGCAGGATGAGGGAAGAGTTTATAGGCATATATAAGTTATTGGTAATATTTTAGTTCTTGTTTTGCTCATGCGTGCGTGGAGGTTGGTTATATTATAAATCTGTGCTGTCTACTGGCCACATGTGGCTACTGATCACTTGAAATGTAACTAGATCTAATTACGATTTTCTGTAAATGTAATATATGTACCAGATCTTGCAGGCTTCATATAGAAAAAATGAATGTAAATATCTGATTAATAATGTTTATATTTACTATATGTTGAAGTGATAATCTTTTGGATATATTAGGTTAAATAAAATACATTATTAAAATTAATTTCCTCTTTTATACTGTTGAAAATGGAGCTGCTAGAAAATTGAAAACTATATATGCAGTTTCCATTATATTTCTACTGGGCAGTACTGTTATAGATAAATATATACACGGATAAAATTAAAAACTGATTATAAAACAGGGTCAAACGTAGACCAGTGATGATAATGCATTACAAACCAAGGATTATTTTTCAACCGATTCTGTGCGGTCAAGGGCAAAAGATAACTTCATTTGAACAGGGTAATGAAGGTTATCAAAATCGTTTGATAAAGATTCAGGTTGCTAAGGGAACACAAAGGAGGGGCAGTCAACCCAGTCTTGGGAAGATCACAGGAAGATCTCTTCCCAGAGAAAGAAATGTCTCAGCTGCAACTAAAGGAAAATCAGAAAATTTTCAGCCCGCTTGGAAAACTCCAAAATTGATAGGGGCTATTGTAATACTGTTACATCACCACCTGCTGCTATTTACATAAAACCCTGTTTTCCCCAAGGCACTTCTATTTAAAGGGGAGGTTTATTTTACTTCCCTGCATTTCTCAAAAGAATCATGAATTTAAAATTGTATATTTTAAAATCTGGGAAACATCCCGGCTCATACTAAGAGATACTTTGGAATTACTATTTAGTTTTTATAGACACACGTGGGGTTTTGCTTATCCACATCTTGCCAAAAATGTGACCTTTCGCATCCAAGATAGTAAAAACCTGAGTCCAGAATACATCAAGCTGCACATGGCTCTCAGCAAGAGGGAAAGTAAAAAAATAAAAGCCTGCCAAGACATAAAAATGATATTACGGTTCATTCTGCAATGACATTATATAGATATTATGGTGAATGCCAGCCAGACTGAGCCGTGGGATCCCAGGGTGTCAGGACCTTGATCATTAGCGCTCTTCCAGCCTAATCGCTCTCATGTTGATTGAGAGAATGGGCCCCGGTGAATAGTGGAGACAGGATTTCGACTGGTGTTTGGATCTCTAGCTTGACCTCTCCTCTCCCTCTCCTTAGATGAAAAACGTGTGTGAGGTCCTCCAGCTTTCAAAAACCTGGAGACTAGAACCACTTCAGTAAGAAGATAGCATCTTCAAACCCTAAACCAACTACCCGAGCTCCCCAAGTCTCCTTCATAACCCTCTCAGGCAGCTCCCCGCAAACATGGTCCTCATGCCCTGTGCTTCTTGATGCTCCACTGGGGTGTAGGTGCTTCAAAAACTGGGGCCTCATCTGCTCTGTTTGTCCCCGGAGCTTCCATGCCAAGGACAATGGCGTACAGGAGGGGCTCCAAGGGTGGGGTCGTTGTTACACAGGTTGTGTAGCTCACCTGCAGGGTCTTTCTTGACGGGAAATCTACACGGAAATTGTCCCATTGAGCGTCATTGAATGATGATGTGTCCACTTGCCGCAGATGCTCTTCGCCCTGGAGGCTAAGAGAGGACAAGACTGGGTAACAAGCCTCTAGGAGTTAAGCTGCCCACAACACGGGAAGTGCAGGAGCTCTCTCCCAACCACTCCTGCCTTTTGCCTCGAGATAACTTCCATGGACTCAGTGCCTCCCCTGCTGCGCTGGGCACTTCACAAACATCATATCCAGTCCTTACAACAACCCTGCAAGATGGTGGTTATTAACATTATCATCGGGCGCCTGGGTGGCTCAGTTGGTTAAGCGACTGCCTTCGGCTCAGGTCATGATCCTGGAGTCCCGGGATCGAGTCCTGCATCGGGCTCCCTGCTCAGCGGGGGGAGGGGTCTGCTTCTCCCTCTGACCCTCTTCCCTCTCGTGCTCTGTCTCTCATTCTCTCTCTCTCAAAGAAATTTAAAAAAATCTTAAAAAAACCAACAACATCATCATCATCTCCATCTTCTCCATCTTACAAATGAGAAAACTCAGGCTGCACGCACGAGTCCATGCTGTTAGGATTAATGGGCTTAGCTGGGATCTGAACCCTGCTCCATTCACCCCGAAATCTGGCTTTCCTCTTCCATCCATAGGGAGTCTGGTCTTAGGTTCTCGAATGCCAGCAGCTGGAGTGTGTGTGTTTGGCACCTGGAAGAAAGTGAAAGCGAACAGCAAGTACTACCTGTGGCTTTTACTACTTCCTGAGCATTTGCCACTGCCTGCCCTACACCAAACATGTTCCTGGGGTATCTCAATTACCCGTGGATAAGAGATCTATGGAGAAAGGAATCTCAGGCTTGAAGAAGTCACAGACCTTATCATTTTGTGCCAGGTCTTGATGCTATGAGTGGCAGAACTAGAGTACGGACCCTCCTGAATCCTAGGCCCATACTCCCTTTTTAAAAAAGTAACTTTTTGGAGCAGAAGGAACCCTCAAGCATGGTAGGAATGCAAACTGGTACAGTCACTGGCGAAGACAGTATGGAGGTTCCTCAAAAAGTCAAAAATAGAATATCCTATTGTACTACTTCGTGTTTACCCAAAGATACAAAAACACTAATTCAAAGAGATACATGCACCCCTACATTTATAGCTGCATTATCTACAATAGTCGAATTATGGAAGCAGTCCAGTGTGCACTGACTGATAAATAGATAAAGAAAATGTGGTATATATATAATGGAATATTACTAGGCCATAAAGAAGAATGATATCCTGACCTTTGCAATGACATGGGTGGAACTAGAGGGTATTATGTTCAGCAAAATAAGTCAGTCACAGAAAGACAAACACCAGAAAGTTTCACTCATATGTGGAATTTAAGAAACAAAACAAATGAGCATAGGGGGAGTAAAGAGAGAAGCAAACTAAGAAACAGACTTGAACTATAGAGAACAAACTGATGGTTATCAGAAGGGAGGTGGGTGGGGAGATGGGTGAGATAGGTGATGGGGATTAAGGAGCGCACTTGTGATGAGCACTGGGTGATGAATGGAAGTGTTGAATCCCTATATTGTACACCTGAAACTAGCATTACACTGTGTGTTCACTAACTGGAACTTAGATAAAAACTTAAAAAAATAAAAAAGTAACTTTTATTTGAACAGGCACTATATCCATGTGGTTCGAGAACATCAAAAGATATTCAAAGGGGGGCGCCTGGGTGGCTCAATCGTTAAGCGTCTGCCTTTGGCTCAAGTCATGATCCCAGGGTCCTGGGATCGAGCCCCACATCGGGCTCTCTGCTCAGCGGGAAGCCTGCTTCTCCCTCTCCCATTCCCCCTGCTGTGTTCCCTCTCTCACTGTCTCTCTCTGTCAAATAAATAAATAAAATCTTAAAAAAAAAAAGATATTCAAAGATATGCAATTAGAAAGTTTGCTCCTATCTGTGTCAGCACCACGCCCTCTCCTGCAGTAACCACTCTCATTAGATTCTCATGTATCTTTCCAATGCTGCTTTCTTCTCCAATGAGAAGAAAAGCAAATACAAATACAAATACAAATACAAGTTCTTATTTCCTGCCATTTCATACATACACAGAAGGTAGCATATTATGCATCCCCAAATTTTGCTGTTTTCATTTAATGGAATATAAAAGTAACTAACAGTTATATGGTACCTCTCTGCTGTGTGCCAGACCCAGTTTTAAGCATTTGATGATTATTAACTTACTTAACACTCTCATCAACCCTATGTGGTAAGAACTATAATTATCTCCATTTTATAGATAATATTGAGACAGAGAAGTTAAGTGACTGGCCTAAGATCACACAGCTAGGAGGATGTGGAGCCAGGCTTCAGACCCGGGTAGTCTGGCTCCAGAGTCTGTGTTCTTAACCTCTGCCAGAGCTGCCTTTCTCATATTACATATGAAGATACATCATGAGTATATAATATAGATCACATATTATAAAAAATCTATTCTCTTTCATATAATATGAATTATATATCTCTGTTTCTAGTGTTAAATGTCTACTATATCAGTAGAGGGTTCTCCCACTTTTTAAATATCTGTATAGTATTCCATTATGCCAACATACTGTAATTCATTTAACCAGTCTCCTACTGATGGATATTTTGGTTATTTCTAAATCTTTTGCTATAATATATAGCATATATATATATACATGAATATATGATATATGCTTATATGTAACATACAATTATAATACGTAATTCAAATACAAATGAATACAGAATTGTAATGATATAAATGTATAACAAATATCAAGCACATGTTTATTTCCTATGTGTGCAGTCTCTCTGCGGGAGAAATCCCAGAAGTGGGATTACTGAATGGAAGGCTATATGCATTTGTAATTTTGGTAGATAGCCCCAAATTGCCTTCCAAAGAACGTGTACCCTTTCCCATTGCCCCAGCCATGGACCAAGGTGCCTGTTCGTCCATGGCTGCACTCACTCAGCGCCCGGTCATGACACTCATACCCCACTGTCTCTGGAGAGCAAAGTGGTTTGATGGCCATGTGAATCCAAGGAAAGCTAAGTTGCATAAGAAAAGGTCAAAACCTGACCTCAGTCAAACGTTGGCCACACGTACTACAAACCAGAAGCAAAACACAAGGTGCTTGGTTACGTTCCCCAAGGGAAACTGTATAGAGACCCGTGTGCCCATGATGGAGTTCCCATTCTGAAGAGCCTGGGTTTCTAAACTGTCCCTTCTTCTGCAGAGAGAGGAATTCCTGGAAATGTCACTGGATTCGGAACAGAGACAAGAAGCATGCTATCTTTGACTTCTTCTTCTTCTTCTTTTTTTTTTTTTTTTAAGATTTTATTTATTTAATTGACAAGAGAGATAGAGAGCACAGATAGGCAGAGTGTCAGGCACAGGGAGAGGGAGAAGGAGACTCCCCCGTTGAGCAGGGAGCCCTACGTGGGGCTTGATCCCGGGACCCTGGGATCATGACCTGAGCCGAAGGCAGATGCCTAACTGACTGAGCCACCCAGGTGCCCTGGAAGCGTGCTATTTTCTAAGTGAGGAGGAGAAAGAGCTGCTGGTCTGGGCTTCCCAAAGCCTTTTGAGCTGACATGGGATAATAATCGCCTTTTCTGGTTCCAATTATGGTGACCTGGTTGAATATGAATTTCTGGGAGCTGAGACTTCCCAAAGAACCCCACAGGAGCTCAAGATGAGGGTATGGAGTGTCCACAGGCTTTCAAACAAACACGTGGAGCTGGGGAGGCAATCCTGGTGATTTTGTTTTTTTCTTAATTCTTTTGGAGGTAACTTTTTCCAGATTTTTAATAGGGAGCATATATCACTTTTACAATCAGGAAAATAAAGGTCATTAAAACTAAAACAATTCTTTCTTTTTTCGTTTTTTTGTTTTCTCCTCCAAAACGATTCTTTCAAAACAAGCCAGCAGCCTTCTATGTGGTGAGATTCAAGAGCCCCGGGAAGTTCCTGGCTACCCCCAGGCCCTTCATCAGCTTTATAGCTCCTAGGAATATTGCAGACGCAAATCCTCTCGAAAATGAGCTCACCTCATCTTTTAGCCATTCCTTCCTAAATCTGGCTCCAGCAATCAGCTGCTTATTGGAGTGTGCAGGTCCAGTAGGGGTTTGGGTGGAGAAGGCAGAGACACTGCAGGCCTGAAGGGGAAGGGGGCACTGGGAGGGAGGTGAGAGGTGGATAGAGCTCACCGCATGGATAGGAGTGAAAAGCAAGTGATGTGGCACCACCGGCATTCTTCTCTAGCTTCTCCAGACCCTCTACAGCCAGTCCTGTATATCACAACTGAAAACAGGGGTGCCTGGGTGGCTCAGTTGGTTAAGCGTCTGCCTTCGGCTCAGGTCATGATCTCAGGGTCCTGGGATGGAGCCCCGAATCGGGCTCCCTGCTCAGCGGGGAGCCTGCTTCTCCCTCTCACTCTGCCTCTCCCCCCGTTTGTGCTTTCTTGCTCTCTCTCAAATAAATAAATAAAATCTTTAAAAAAAAGAAAAAAAGAAAATAATCCAGAAGAGAAAATCTTAATTGAAAATGGATTAGTGAACCCCCATTGTTGGTAGGAGTAACAATCAATCCAACCTGTAGGGAAGTTTGGAAACACAGAGAAAGATTGTAACAATGTACTTCTATTCTTGGGAATTTACCCTGACGACATAACTTAAAATATGCAAAGAGTTGTTTACTGAAAGATAATTACAGCTAAATTATTAATAAATCTGAAAAATAAGACATAACTTAAATGCCCAATAATAGGGAACTAATTATATAAATTAGGGGACATACACACAATGCAATATTATGCAGTCATTAAAGAGTTTAAGTTATAGTTTTAAATGGGAAGCAATGTGCCAAAGTGATTTACTTTATGATTAAAATTACGCAAAAATATGCATAAAAAGAAGACTAAAGGAATGGTACTAAAATGTTAAATGTTAGTCTTTGTGTGGTTGGGAATATGCAATGTTTATTTTTTCTTTCTAATTTTCTATGAGTACAAATATTTAAAAATTTAAACAATATACTTCTGTAAAAACATTGATAGATTACAGGTTTAGCTTAGATGTATATATAGTGTGTGGCATGATTAATTGTACCTCGATGTATGTACATGATTAATATAACTGTGTGTGTAAAAGTGGGCTAATTTTCTGCATCACCAGTGAACTCACTAACAGTTGACTGAGTTCAGTATATAGTCACTGAAGTCAATACCAGGTGCCAATAAAATGCTTCAAGCGGTCTTATTGGAAGTATTTGAAGTAATTGAAGATTTGCTTTAATCAGTATAATTTGCATATGAGCAATAACAGATTCAATAAAACCCTTAATTTTTTTCTTTCCTGCTAAGTAGGTTAGACCAACTCCTCCAAATTCCATTTAGGCTGCTACTTTGCTTGGCAAAATATACACTCATAGAAGACTTATAGATGAGTTTCACACTGGACCAGACCAGCTGCAGTTAGATAATCAAGATTAGTAAGATTTTATTGTTTATATACATGTACTTTTTCTAAATCTTACTAAACTTGAATTTTTCTTGGGGTAGGGACAGGACATCCAATTCTATAATCTGTACACCTTACATTTTGTTAATTATGTTTGGTAACATTTGCTAATGGCTTTGTAAGTGAGATCTTACCTCTCTAGGTTTCCCTGGAAGGCCAGGATTTGACCTTGTTTGAACTGATTTCAACCAATGGCCCAATGCAAGGCTGTACTTGGGATTTATTAGCTGCTAAAATGAAAAAATAAAATAAAATAAAAGGGTCAAGAACATGCTCCAGAACACAGCTCCCTTACAGAGTCAGAAAAGTAACAGTTCGGGGTTATTTACTGTTCCCATGCTACTTATCAGGTGCTGTCTAGGTGGAACAGGAATGCAAACATGAATCAGACATGGTTCTTGCCCTTGGATCATTGTTGCTTACAAACTCTAGTATGCTACCTTGTGCAGGGGGCCCCAGTTAGTAAAGTGAGCTCCATAGGAGACAATAGGGAGAAGTAAGGACTTTGGCAAGTTGGAGAGGGCTCCCCAGGTTGAAAAGCTTTGGTCTCATCTTTTTTTTAAGATTTATTTTTATTTACTTAAGAGAGAGCTAGCGAGGGGAGGGGCAGAGGGAGAGGGAGAGAGAGAATCTCTAGCAGACTTCCTGCTGAGCGGGGAGCCTGATGTAGGGCTAGATCTCATGACCCTGAGATCACAACCTGAGCTGAAATCAAGAGCTGGAAACCCAGCCAACTGAGCCACTCATGTGCCCCATGGTTGAGTCTTATCATTAGGCCCTCTGAATTTCAAAACAGGTTATCAAAATGGACTTTCCCATAAAATCTCCAGATTTTAAAGATGTTGTCAACTAAAGTTTTTAAAAACATTGTGACTTTCTTGTGATGAGCACTGGGTGTTGTATGTAAGTGATGAATCACTGAATTCTACTCCTGAAACCAATATTGCACTGTATGTTCACTAACTAGAATTTAACTAAAAATTTAAAAAACCAATAAAAACATTGTGACTTTGAATCAAACAAAAAATTTCCACTGGACCACATTAGGTGTGTGGGTCCCATAGTTTAACTTCTGAGAAACAGTCCTGTTGGATGACAAAACACTTTAGAATGTGCCTAGTTGCAAAGTGATAATACTTATCTCACAGGCTTATTGAAAATATTAAAAAAGATACTGGGTATGAAGTACTTGGCAAATGACTGTTCATAATTGTGATAAATTGATGATAAAATTCGTGTGTCAAAGATAGAGGTAATGAGAAGATGAAATGGGGCACCTGGGTGGCTCAGTTGGTTGAGTGTCTGCCTTCAGCTCAGGTCATGATCCTGGGGTCCTGGGATTGAGTCCCGCATCGGGCTTCTTACTCAGCAGGGAGCCTGCTTCTCCCTCTCCCTCTCCCTGACACTCCCCCTGCTTGTGCACTCTCTCTCTCTCTCTTTCTCTCTCTCTGTCAAATAAATAAATAAAATTTTTTAAAAAATGAGAAGATGGAACGACAGACTGGGTTAGGAAAAGTCAGAGATAGTTTCCCAGAGGTGGTGATGCGTGAGCATTGATTTTTGTAACAGCCTTATTGAGAGAGAATTCATATACCATGCAATTCACTCATTTAAAGTACACTGTTGAATGGCTTTCAGTATCTTCATAGAGTTGTACAGCCACCACAATCAATTTTAAAACACTTTCATTCCTCTACAAAGTAATTCCATACTGGTTAGCAGGCACTTCCCCCTGCCCCAACCCTTCCAGACCTAGGTAACCCTAATATACTCTCTGTCTCTATAGATTTACCTATTCTAGCCACTTAATGTAAATGGAATGGTGTAGGGGCGCCTGGCTGGCCCAGTTGGTAGAGCAGGAGACTCTTGATCTCAGGGTCATGAGTTTGAGCCCCACAAATGTGGAGATTATCAAAAAAAGGGAAGAAAATTAAATGGAAAGAAAGAAAAAGAGAATTAGGGAGGATATTTTGTGTTTTGAGCAAAACCATTTATAAAATAAAAAGGTGTACGCAGGAAACTTGACATGGTTCTGTATGGAGAAAGTGGTGGGAAATAAAGCTACAGAAGAAAGAGTTCAGGCCATGGGGGGGCTGTTGGTCTAGACGTTCTTCTGGAAGTACTAGTGAGCCACTGATGGCCAAAAGCAAGGCAGGGGCAAGATCATTCCAGAGGCCTTGGGGAGGGCGGATTTGGTTTCACAACTGGGCTCCTACTTGGCAGGCAGCTCTGATCAACATCTTGCTACCTGCAGAGAATTCTGCTCTTCAGAGCTATCTACATTAAATATTTGGACTGGCTTCTTGCAACCAAAATATTGTAATATGGATTTGTGATATGTGATATATTTATAATATGGAAGGGAGTTTTAAGATAAGCCCTTTTGTCGTCTTAAAAGACATTGCAAAGTTGGGTGTGGGTTATTTATGTTGGTACCAAAATGTGTTTGGATTACGTTTTCGAAAGTGTTTGTGCCAATTTGCTTCAATTCTTCTTTTTTTTCTGCAGTAAAAAAAAAAATATTCATTTTAACCAATCAGAAGTATACCAAGATTGTGATTGAAATGGAGAAGATGACTCATGATTTGAACTTGAATCTTCTGAAATTAAAATTCCTTCTGCCCTGGTAGCGCCTCACAATAGGACATTCAGAGGATGCTCCTTGTTTATTCCAGGTTGGAGGACAAGAACCTGAATTGAGATGTTGTCATTCAGAATGAATATTATTTGTCCCTATGCTATGGGAATTACTAGGCATTAATAAGAACGCTGTTATGTATTTCTTCTTTCAAAGATGTTGATATCGGGCTATGGTTGATTCTCCTCTGAGTTTTATTTAATACATTTTCCAGTCCTTTTCAGTTAAGGGCCTTCAGAAATAAGATTTCTCTGTGCTGATTCCAAATTGAATTTAAATCTGACTATTAAAACGGCTTATAGTTGCTTTTTTAATTTCCTACTTCTCTTAGTAAACAGAAGAGGAGCAATATGAAAGGACTTGGAAAAGTTGTATAAAGCCTTCTAGTTTCCATTCACTAGCATGTAATTTGTTGGATTTGCTTCCTCTCTTTTGAAGTTAAATACAAGTTGGGAAAGTTTAAAAAGCTATCAGTATGTATTCAGTCCGTGAATATGTATTGAATACCCACTGTGTGTCAGACAGGATGGAAGGGTTGGTCCCCCAAACATGATCAAGATACCATGATCACGATAAAAGTCCCTACTGCAGGCGACGAGAAAAGACAAATGGCTCTTCCAGGAGCCGGAAGGGGGCGGGGCTCGGGAGCAGCACTGCTGAGGTGCATGGGGTGGAGTCTATTTTCATGGGTGATTTAATGGCTTGTGCAGAAAGGGGGCCTATGACTGAATATGTTGGGGAGCCCTGGTTTAAGCAAAATCAAAAGGGCAGTGTAGTGTGATAGCTAAGAGTGTCTGTGTTCAAAGCCTGGACCTTTCACTTACCTATCGAGTGATTTAGGTCAAATTAATTAACCCTAGAGTTTCCTTATCTGTAAAATCAATGTATTCTGTAGAGTAAGTAGTGAGGGTTAAATAAGACCTGATCCAGAGTAAGCTCTTGGTAATGATTATTCTTCCAGTGTAGGACTTCTCAGAACCCAAAGTGTTAATATACCTTCGAAATTGGAAAGAGAGACTGATGGGGGAAGGGGGAGGGAGAGAAAAATCAGGCAACTTCTCTTCCAAAACAGAACCTTTTTTTTTTTTTTTTTTTTGGTGGGGGATAGCGCATCTCAAGGAGCCAGTGTTGTAAGGAACTCATTTTGAAAGCCCTAGGACAGGGAGATGAGAGGCAAAAAAGACAACAGTTGGGCTGGGCCTTGTGAGATAGGAATGACTTAGTCAAATCAAGATGGGGTACAGGGTGTTCTAGGCAGAGCAGAGCAAAAACAGAGCAGAGCAAAAGTTATTAACATTGAGGGCAGCAAAAATATTTTGTAGAAGATATATTTATTCATAGGGGAAAAAAATGGAGTTGATGGGAAGGGTCCAAGCCAAGTGACTGTAGTAGACAGCTACTGTTTTGGCCTGCCAGAATCCATTCCCCCTTCTTCAGGAAACAGCATCAGAATTCCCCTGGGGTCCCACCGGAGGTGGGGACACCGTGAAGCTCCTGAAACTTCAGCCTCCAAGCCTGTCATTTGTACAGTCCCCTTCCAAGGCCCGTGAGGGGCCCCAGCAACTCGTTCCCAAGTCACGCATGTTGTAAAATATGTACAAATGACATATTTTACCTGCAGTTGGTTCAGACCACGGTCTCTTTCCCTTCTGACCTTCCTCATTCCCACGTCCCCTTGTGTTCGAGGTAGACGAAGAGCGGTAGGCATATTTTTGCACCCAGTTAAGGGGAAGCTGGGAATACATTTAGCTTGTGTTTCAATGACGTATTTTTGTGGTTCATGGTCAGTTATAGTTCTGTGTTTGCTGGCACCTTCATGTGATCCCTGACTCTCAGGATGACTCCTCCTGCCCGCTGTGGAGGCTGATGCCAGACAAGAGGACACTGACATGTCCAATGATTGATGAATGGATCAAGACAAGGCGGGATATATATACAATGGAATATCATTCCATCTTCCAAAAGAATGAACTCTTGCCATGTGCAATGATGTGGATGGAGCTAGAGAGTATTATGCTAAGCAAAATAAGTCAGTCAAAGACAAATACCGTATGTTTTCACTCATATGTGGAATTTAAGAAACAAAACAAATGAGCAAAGGGAAAAAGAGAGAGAGACAAACCAAGGAACAGACTCTGAAATATAGAGAACAAACTGATGGTTGCCAGAGGGGAGGTGGGTGGGGGATGGGTGAAATAGGTGATGGGGATTAGGGAGGGTGCTGTGATGAGCACCAGGTATTGAGTGGAAGTGTTGAATCACTATATTGTACACCTGAAACCAATATAATACTGTATGTTAACTAATTGGAATTAAAATTAAAAAAAAAAGACACTGAGGGGCATCTGGGTGGCTGTCAGTTAAGCGTCTGCCTTCGGCTCAGGTCATGATCCCAGGGTCCTGGGATCAAACCCTGCATTGGGCTTCTCCCTTTGCCCCTTCCCCCACTCGTGCTCTCTCTCTCTCTCTCTCAAATACATAAATAAAATCTTTAAAAAAAAGGGACACTGACAGCAACTGGTAGTGAGTGTCAAAATTCAGAGTATTCAAGATGAGTCAAGTTTGGGCAAGAAAACTTGAAATGTCTTGAAACCATCCAGCTCATATGTACAAGAAATTTGAGAGAAGTCCCAAATTTGGCAATAATCATAAAAATACGCAGAAAATCACCAATAACACACTGTGAAGCTAAAACAACATTTTAAAACTATCAGTAATAAAAAAAAACCCAAATATTGATCAACCATGGTAGAAGTAGGACTGAATTATCTTTCTATTCTCTTTAAAAAATGATATTTTGAAGTCATTATTGTATGAAGAAGTGATCGAAGAGTATTCAGTCAAAAATTACAAGGGGCAAAAACAATTACAGAGCTATATCAGGAAGGATTTTGTGATGATTGTGATATCTCTCAGCTTTTTGGGTTTTGGGATTTATTATTTCTTTTCCCGTTTGAATATTTTTTTCACTATCTAATTTTGAATTCGTATTTTGTCTTCTTTTTCTTTAAAAAAAATTTTTTTTTTTTAGATTTTTTATTTATTTGACAGAGAGAGACACAGCGAGAGAGGGAACACAAGCAGGGGGAGTGGGAGAGGGAGAAGCAGGCTTCCCACCGAGCAGGGAACCCGATGCAGGGCTCGATCCCAGGACCCTGAGATCATGACCTGAGCCGACGGCAGACGCTTAACGACTGAGCCACCCAGGCACCCTTAAAAAATTTTTTTTTAAAGATTTTATTTATTTGACAAAGCACAAGCAGGGGGAGGGGCAGGCAGAGGGAAAGGGAGAAGCAAGCTCCCCACTGAGTAAGGAGCCCGCTGAGGGGCTCGATCCCAGGACTCTGAGATCAGGGCCTGAGCCAAAGGTAGATGCTTAACTGACTGAGCCACCCAGGTGCCCCTTCTCTTTTTTTTTCTTAAAAAGCTCCCCACGCCTCCACCCCCCCCAGCTGAAATAGTGTTAGAACTCACATAACTTGATCTGCCTCTGAGAACAACCCTTCTTATCACAATCACCGCATTACATTCAGGTGGAGCCTATTCCATCCCAGACTCTAGGACAGGCTTTTCCAGGCTAGCCAATAGATCATTGCCTGTAGCTGTTCAGAGAATGGTTCAGGTTCAAAGCTTCAGGGTCTTGTGACCCAATCAGAACCAGAGACTCTGTTCTGGGGTTTGTGTTGGGAAGTGGGTTAGTTGGGAAGCAGATCCTCCCCTAACAAGTGCAGAGCATGGAGGTTTCATACCATATGTCTAAAAATGATGAAATCATGGAAATCTCATTTTTAGGTGGATTCCACATACATAGGAAATTAAATTTGATCGTCTCCTGTTAAAAAATAAATAAAAATAAAAATGGTGAAGTTATATATCAAGGTACCAAGTTGGTTATTAAGATATATTCTGTCCTTCCACTGTGACAAATATATCTTTATAATGACCAAATTAAAACATGTTTAAAGCTATAATTTTTATATGATTGAAAATTGTCAAATATTCAAAGACAAATGAATTAAAAAAATATTTTGAGTATGATTGGGCATTCTGTTAGTGGTCTGGTGATGATTAGATGAGTAATAAAATAAACATATATATATATGCCATTAATTATTATGTATTTATTCCATACAGTTTATTTTTCTTTCATTATGTCAGCAAAAATCACTTATAATTAATGTTTTCACATAATTTATGTTCTATTGTAGCAATGATCTAATGGATTAAAAAAGTGAAATTTGAATATGTTTTCGCCAAAAAATATAGAATTAAGATAATATGAATTTTAAGAAATTAGCAATATATATTTGAATATTTTCAAGCAGTTATTTGGCTTTTAAGATTTTAAACACCTATAAAAAGAAAATTAAAAATAACATTATACATATTATGTATACACACACATACATAACAATACATATTACAGTTAATTAATATAAAAATATATCAAAGATGTATAAATATTGCTTAAATTTTAAATTACTTTTGGAATTTTAATTAAATCTTATTAAATTTTTAAAAACCTACTCACAATTCTAGTGTCCAGCAGTCTAGTTGCACTGTGTTAAATTAGGATCCCATTTTGTGCATGTAATCATCCAGACCCATGTGTAAAAACTTGAGTACTATGAATTGTTTAACATGGTAGAATGTTTTTCAGCTGCCATGTGCAAACATTGCAAATACCTCTCTAATTGTTGGCTTTCTTTGTAACTATAAATTGGGACATGAAGAAATGCAAGAAAAAAGAATGCTGGACATGTCTGAGAATTAATACTTCATTTGCAAGATTTGTTGCATTCATACCAGTTGAAAGAAAGCATTTGACAAATAAACTAACTTGTCTTTTCTCTTACCTAAACTCTTCCTCCTCTTCAGTCCTCCCCACACTCCCAAGCAGTGTCCCTCTCTGACCATGTCCGGACAACCCACAAAATTTCATGGCATTCAGATGCAGTTAATTTGAAGAAATAGAACAAGAGTTGGGGAGATGTATTTCCCTGGGACCTAAACATTGTTACGCACAGGAAGGATACTTAGAATGTTCTTTACTGAATATAGATGTAGGTATGCGTGTCTGGGACCTCTTGCCTCTGGGAGGAAAGATGGGGCTGGGTGACCACCCTTGAACTGCTACCCAGATTTCCTGGGGCTGTGTCTCCTAGATTCACTTGTCCCCAGGGCCTTGACGGTGGAGATGGGGAGAGCTGTTAAGTTCGGGAGGTGATCTTCCCCTCACTCTCACTACTCTCAAACGCTGTTTTCTCCTTTCTCTCTCAGGGATGATTTGTATCTCTTTAACCCTTTCAGTATTTAGACAGACTTTGACTTCAGCCAGCTTTCTGATTTCTCAGTGGCAGGAGAGGAGACAATCCCCAAAGCAAGGAATTGTGAAGGGTGTGGGCATCTGCTGAAAATATCAAGAGGGAACGTTAAAGGAAAAACAAACTAATGTCTCAGTAAATTATCCTGGCTACCTGCTTCCCCTGTGGTGGGAAGTTGGGTTTCAGTGTTACCTGAATGACAGGTAATGTTACCTCAATGGCCCCTGAATGACAATGGGGCCATTCTGGAAATGGCGTTGGAAAAGCAGAAACGGCTATTTGAGGGATCGCCTGCAGGTCCCACCACCTGAGAGTGAACAGCTGACAGGGCGCAGGTGCAGTCGAGATCAGGAGGTCCTCATTCACCCCACCCCGGACCAGTGTGGAGCCACACTCTGGCTCCAGGAACTAAGTAGCCAGATTGTGTGTTAGTAAGCCCGGTGTGAACAGGGGGGATGCTTCGCATCAGACTGAGCAGGCATAATTACAATATGGGTTAGAGGAGTGGTAAAAAAAAAAAAATTAGGCCCAGAGGAAAAAATATCAAAAGTAAATTGTAATTTTATGCTGTGAGCTAATTGGAAGCTTTAAATGGCAATTGAAATTCTTTCTGGGCCTCGGGGAGATGAGGGGGCCTTCTTCAGGACGTTTGAACTTAATTACCAGGTGCAGCAAGAGCGGAATGGATTTTGTAAAATTACTTAAAATAATCATGTTGGGTACCAGAAATGGTTATATTTATCTAAAGGCCTTAGCATACCTTTCAAGTTGAAAGATAATTTATATCATTGGAAATTTAGTGGAATTTTAATGAGATTACAGATGAGTGGGAGAATATTTGAAAAATGGGCTCTGTACCCTGTCAGAAATTCATTTGGGTTTAAAAATGTATATGGATACTTCGTTCGTGGTATACTGGCAAACTGGCAGCAGGCTGCTTTTATATTCTTAAAAATATTTTTAAAAGGTAAAAGTAATATAATAATATTACAAAGTTTTAGCAAAAAAAAATTCATCCATAATCTTACCAAGAACTCATCTTTTTATAATCCTTTGTGGGCATATGGTTTTCATATTGTTATGCAATTTTTTATCATGCTCCTTTTCTCCCTTATTATAAAATAAGTTTTTTCTTATGTTGCTACATATCCCACATTTTAATTTAAAATTTTAGTGGTTACATGGTATTCCTTCTAGGAGATGGGCCAAAATTTACTTAACTCTTATCTGTAAGCTAAAACATTTAGATTTTCCCCAATTTTTACCATTAGGAATAAAAATGCAATAAACATATTCATGTGGAAAGTGCCCCTCCTTCATCTCTTGTCCTGGTTCCAGATTTTGAATTACTTCTAAGAAGTGGGATTAATGGGTAAAAGGGCATAGGACATTTTCTTGGCTCTGAATATATATTGTTAAATTACTTTACAAAAGCCTCCTTCCAATGAAATAAAATGCTACAATGTATCAGACCAGCACATCCATTGTACTCATCAGCATTTTGTCTTCTTTTCTCTCTCTAATTTAATAACAGCCATCTTCTAACTTACGTTTCTTTAATTGTGAGCAGCGCAAAATGTTTTTCTTATGTTTGGATTTTCTTCTCTTTTGTATTTAGGACTTAAAGATTAACCCATCTCATGTGAACTTAAATTCAACTGATGACAAATTCGTTACAAGTTTTTGAAAATTTGTTAGAAGAAAGTAATTATACTCCTAACTTAAGTGAACAAAAATTTTAGTTATATTTGAATTAAAAATGTAATGTTTCTAATGTAGTTTACTACTTTTTCTCTGGCTTTCTCTGGTAACTGTTTTCTCTGGTTACCTCAATCTTAACCTAATTTCCTTCAAAATTTAATAAGAACTTGCTGAAAAGAGTTCCATGATCAAATAAGTTGAGACCTAGCCCTCAAGGAGGTCGTGGGTAAAAAGAAGATCCCTTCCCCTGATCAGTGCTAAAGGAGCCTTAGATAAACTGAATCATATGATCCCATATTCCTAGTTTGTATGATTCCCAGTCTCTGATCAAAGGGAACCAGACTCCAGTCTCCTCTGGGGGCCCTACAAAGCACATTAGTGTATCAATAGCTCTGTGAGGACCTCTGCTAAAGAAATCTGTTTACCAGGCCACTTGATCATACTATTTACATTTTTCATGGGTGTGATCATGAGAGGTACCTAGGACCTTCTTCCCTTTGAAAAGAGGCATTTTTTGGGCGCCTGGGTGGCTCAGTTGGTTAAGCGACTGCCTTCGGCTCATGTCATGATCCTGGAGTCTCTGGATCGAGTCCTGCATCGGGCTTCCTGCTCAGCAGGGAGCCTGCTTCTCCCTCTGACCCTCCTCCCTCTCATGCTCTCTGTCTCTCATTCTCTCTCTCAAATAAATAAATAAAATCTTTAAAAAAAAAAAAAGAAAAGAGGCATTTTTTTCTCTTTTGACTCTGTTTCCTACCAAAGCCAATTGAAGTAGCAAAGGGGGTGTGGCAGCAGGGATTGTTTATCTGGGTCTTAGAGAGAAGGCTTCACTGCCTTGGGTCCACGTACTCTTGCTCTTCTTGTCATTAAATGATCTACAGTGGTGGTAGTGGTTGAGAATGCTTGGGGGTGCATAAAAACATCCACTGGAGCTTTCGAAGAATGTACTAGAACCTCCAATTATGTTTATTTTTCATCTTATCTTTTGGATATTTCTATTTCTATGGGTGTTTTATAAGTACAGAAGTGTATGTTTACAATAACTAATGAGTATTAGGGGTACATGCTCAAGTTTGATCTAAAATAGCTAAGAATAGGTTGTGAGCTTTAAAGGAAATAAAGAGGATGTATATTCATTAAAAAAATACTTCTTGAGGGGCGCCTGGGTGGCTCAGTCGTTAAGCGTCTGCCTTCGGCTTAGGTCATGACCCCAGGGTCCATGATCGGGCTCCCTGCTCAGCGGGAAGCCTGCTTCTCCCTCTCCCACTCTCCCTGCTTGTGTTCCCTCTCTCGCTGTGTCTCTCTCTGTCAAATAAATAAATAAAATCTTAAAGAAAAAAATACTTCTTGAGCAAATACTGAGTGTCAAACCTCTTTGGCTTTGAGGATATTATAATAAACAAAGATCCTTACCTTTGAAAGAGGACTCCAACTGCCTCCATTTGACTTCAAACTTTCTAATGAAGTTCTTCCTTCCAACTTATTTCTTAACTCTGGTAAAAGATCCTGCAAGCAAAGTATCCCCTGATGGGACCCCTACCCCCTCAAGCAAGAAGGACTGCCCTGAGCCAGCAACACCTTGCCCATGACAGTGATCACCTGACCCTCACTGCCCACCTGTTTGTACCCACTCACCTTTGTCCCACATTTTCCTTATATAAACCAAGAAGTATTTTCAGTACTTTGGAGACAGACAATAGTCTACTGTCTTCCCAGTGGTGGCCTCACTGAAATAAATACTTTCTTGTTTCACCACTGCTTGTCTCTCTGCCTTTATATTTTGTCGGTGGCGAGTGGCCAAACCCCATCTGTTTGGGACGGGACCCCCGGAGCCAGAGGCTCTTATATCCCTGTACCCCAGCTACACCTTCATAGAGAGTTTAAGACTCAAGTCAGAAAAAGAAATTCTGGTACCTCACATGTAATGAATTTAGCTCATCAGACAACAACATTGGGATTTGGCATGAAGAATTCGCCACCCCCAAATATGACTCTTTGGTATAAGGGTTCTTTTAGGCTGATTATTTTTAAGAAACTGCAGACACAAAGAAACTCTGAAAACCAAGTAAAAGTTAACCTTTTGCAAAAGACATTTATATTTATAAGGGAAATCTCCATTTGTAAGGGTATCTCCCTGCCTGCACCAGGAAGAGGAGGATGACCAAATGTCTCAAAACTGATTAATGGAGAAGGCAACTGACATAAATTTGCCTAAGAACCACACCCTAGTTTACCTCGCTTTTCCTGGTAACCTCCTACATAACTGGGCCTTCCTGCCCCTCTTCCAAACATCTTTCTTTTACCTTTAGCTGGAGATGGTCTTTAAGGTGGTGGCTTGGGCCATTTTGGGGAGTTCAGCAGTTTCCCCGGGTATCTCTCATATCCATAGGAGGTGTACGTGTTATTAAACTTCTGCTTGTTTTTCTCCTGTTAATATTTCTTTTTATTACAGAGGGGGCTCGTCCAAGACCTTAGAAGGGTAAAGAGAAAATTATTTTTCCTCCCTTAAGGTTCATACTTTTACCTGGAGTTTTTCTCTCTGCATATATTCATCTCCAAACTGCCAACAGCCAATAGCTCATGAAGAATTTGAGACTGCTATTTCGCATCTGTCTCTTTCTTCCTATGTCTTTTCTTATTGAGGATATGATGATTCTAAAATCTGCTTTTCAAAACTGGGTGCACTTTGGAGTTAGTCTCGCTAAGAGGTTCATCATTATATGAATTGTCCAGTTGGTTGGTATCAACTTGGGGTCACGTGATACTGTATTGATTTGCTAGGGCTGCTGTAGCAAAGTACCCGTGAGGGGGTGCCTTAAGATGTTGGCAGATTTGGTTTCCTTTGAAGGCTCTGAGGGAGAACGTGTACCACCCCTCTTTCCTAGCCTCTTGTGGTTAGCTGGCGATCTTTGGCATTCCTTGGCTTGCAGACATATCATTCTGCTGTCTGCCTTCATGTTCACATGGCATTCTTTCTGTATGTGTCTGTCTCTGTGTTCCCCTTTACACAAGGACATCAGTCATATTGGGTTAAGGCCCACCCTAATGACCTCTCCTTAACTTGACCATCTGCAAACATCCTACTTCCAAATAAGATCACCTTTATAGGTATTGAGGGGTTAGGATGTCCACATCTTTTGGGAGGACATGATTCAACTGATAATAGGTGGTTAAGATGTGCTGGGAGATGGAAGAATGGCTTGACAGATGTTACCGTGAGACACAATGATTTTCTACTACAGTATTTCATACGTTAGGTTTAATCAACCTATCTTCTTTCCAGGGACCATTTTGTTAAATATATAATTCCAGTATACTTAGATAGAAACTGGGTATTGATGTGGTTCCAATTAAGACTACGCAAAACTTTGAAATTTTATCGGTTTGGTGCCTGTAATAAGACAAGTGGCTGAGTAGAGGTGGAGCTCACTGCTCCTACATAATAACATTCACGCAGAGCGGAGTCTGACCGTGGTGTGGGGCCACATTACCCATCTGACCCTGTCAGTTCAGACTCTGGCCCTCTCAAGTCCCAGGCAAGTAGGTCTGATAGCCTTAAATCATATCCTTGAGTTTTATCTACCCCTTGGAGGAATTCATACTGGTTGCTTCCTCTATCCTGGCCTCTAAATCATCCCCAAATTTTCTGAGACTATCAGACATGCTTGAAAATGAAGAGAAATAGATACACAGAATAGCATGTCATCTACTAATATGGTCCCTAAATGCTGCTGTATAGATTGGGTGCAACAGAAGCATTGGAGAGAATGAAAGTAAGGATGCCCAGGCCCCACCGCTAGAGATTCTGATTCCTCATGCCTGGAGTCGGGCCTGGCAATATGTGGTGAAGTAAGTTAGGATAAATAGCTTGCTTACTTTCTGCTTCCTGCTTAGCTCCTCCTAGTGACAGAAGCCATCTGTCCCACTCCATCTGGAGGTCCTTTCATGTATGCTGGGACTCCTAGAAGTTTAGATTCTAGTCTCCAAGTGGTGGAAAGAGCTGAGAATCCCCAGGGTAGGAGTGTGGTGTACAGGTTCAGAGCCTGAGGGTTGGATTCTGCCACTAGCTGGTGACTGTTGGCTTCACTTCTCTGGGTCTCAGTTTCTTCATCTCTAAAAGTACTGAGTGCCACCTCACAAATGTGTGAGCTTTAAATAAGTACATGTACAGTACTTAGGATAGCGCTTGGTATGTAGCAATGTCTCACTTAGTTTTGCTCGTACTATCAAGATGATTATTTTCCCTCCCATCTAAGGTTCAATGTCTAACTTATAGTTTCCTGTCTGCGGAGCCACCCCTTTCCAGGAGTCTGACAACAGGAATGACTCACTTGAGTTCAAATATCAGCCCTTGTCATTGGACAAGTTAAATGATCTCTCCACTCCCTATCGGGAGTGTGTAGACTTAGCCCAACGTAGCCATAAGGAAACCGTGTCGAAATGTCTAAGATCGTGTGTCTCTTAACCCACATAGGAGATATGGTTGCAGGGGGCTGTCTCCTCATAGTTGCAGTGGTGGAGCCCTGATTTGGTGTGCAGACCTGGAGACCTATAGCACAGGGGTGAACCTCCCCCCTTACCTATACCCCACTTGCCCAGTTAATAGCATTGGGCTGCTGGCTCTTGACTTGCATGTCAATCCCATGCTGGATCTGGAGTTCTACTCCAAACTCAGGCTATGTGGCTGGAATTCATGCACCCACCCTAGTCCTCATGGATCTTGCTCTCCAGAATGATGGATCTCATCCTTGTCATCCTGGCACCGGTCCTGAACCTACTGGAAAAAAATGTGCTACGAATAGGGAACTTGGGTAGTGATGGGAACCGCAAATCTCTTGAGTTGCCTTCTCAAGACATTTGGGAAGCTACATATTGTTATTGAAAATGGGATGGATATGGAAAATACCACAAAAATACATTGCCACCATAAACACAGAGATGGCGTAAGACAAGACATATATGTAAGTGACAACGGTTTTTATCTTAGAGGGGATGTGTTACTCAGAAGTTTCTGAAATTGTGACTACTGTAAGGATTCTCTGGGAAATCCTGCCATTCATGACCGAGGATTCCTTTTCATACACTGTGCATTTCTTCACCTGCCTCTCCCTTTGCAAGACTGTGGGGCCCTCAGTGATTCACTGTTACCTTCTTACCACCTGGTCCATTACCTGGCATTTAATTGGTGCTCAATAAGTATTTGATAAATAAATGAAAGATTTAAGTAACTCTTTATTAAACCACATGATAAGGGTATCAAAAATTAAAAATGGCAAAAAGGGGAACAACACCCTCCCCCAAAATAGTCCAAATCAGGGAGTATATATTAGATTTACAGGACTAAGACAGGAAAGACACAGACCCACATATGATCTGTGATACCTCTGTTTGGTGAACTAGTTTTTACCAGCTTTGATAAAAGTATCTGTATTTATCTTACAATGTCTGCATGTATTTTTATGTTCTGGGAGAAATCGATAGCCTGCATTAAAAACTCAAATGCAAACTAAGAAACCCTGGTGAGAGGGGCACCTGGGTGGCTCAGTCGTTAAACGTCTGCCTTCGGCTCGGAGTCCTGGGATCGAGCCCCTCATTGGGCTCCCTGCTCAGCAGGAAGCCTGCTTCTCCCTCTCCCACTCCCCCTGCTTGTGTTCCCTCTCTTGCTGTGTCTCTCTCTCTGTCAAATAAATAAATAAATTCTTTTAAAAAAGAAAAAAAGAAAAAGAAACTGTGGTGAGGAGTTGTGAAGGCTGTTCTCATGGGGAGTGCCAAGCAGGCAGGATCCTTCATTACTCCAGATGAAGTTAGAAATGTATCTTCAGGCCCTTGGGGCCTCAAAGGAACCCTCGGTGGGCTCCTTTGTCAAATCGCCTCCTTGGAATGAGCCCACCCGCCCTGGGGTGACCTGGGGCCTCAGGGGGAAGAACAGCTACTAGCAATTTGGTGATGTTCTTCTCCCTGTTACAGTCCAGAGCGCTGCAAGGACACGAGCTCTACACAGAGCTGTCCCCTGGTGGTGGCCTCCCTTCTTGTCCCACCGAGGCCGACTCTTCCTGTGTCTGGGCCATCTCGGGGGCAGGAGTGGAAAGCCCAGCACCGCCGTGTCTGAGCAGAGCAGTGGCTCCGCACACAGTGTAAACCTTGGCAAATGATTGCTTGTTGAGAAAGAAAAGAATTATGAGAAAGATTCCTGAATAAAGGCTATTGACAGATTTTGGGCTAGCTTACTAAGGGGTGGGGTTGCAGAATTGGCCCCGATAGAGGAAGATGAGGGCTGGACTGGAAGCTTCTGAAGAGAGGTAACCAAGGAGAGCCGGAGCCGAGGCTAAATTTACACTCGTATCTAGGTCATGCTGACCCGCTTGGGAGAGGGAAGTTGAGATGGGGGCTGAGTGTGAACGCAGAGGCAAACACCGAAATAGAAGTGGCTGAGGCCAGTGCTTCTCAGACCTCCAAGCGCGCGCAAATTGCCCGGGGCCTTGTCAAAAGGCAGCCTCTGATCCAGTCGGTCTGGGTGGGGCCCGAGAGTCTACATTTTTAACGGGCTCCCTGGTGATGCCAATGATGCGGAGCCACAGACCGCACTTGGAGAAGCGAGGGGACGCAAACGGGGCTGTGTGGGACCGAGGCGGGTGCGGCTGACCGCCTTGTCGGAGCACGAAAGGCCGGCAGGGACTTCCTGGTGATAGAAGGTGTTTGATCGCGTGGGAGGCTGCCTGTCTAAGCCATGGGTGTGGTGGAAAGGAGAGCAGGATTTTGAGTGGTGCCGACATGGGTGTGAATCCCAAGGAGCTCTGTGTTTATTCTGTTAGGGGATGCGGAGGCTTTGAAGGGTTTAAGCTTCTACTGGTCAACTCCTTCCTTGGCTTCCTGGCTCAGTGCCTCTTTCGTGCTTGAGACATGGCCAGCCTTCCATGGAAATGGCCCATTGCCACCATCCTGGCCAGGCTGAGCAATGCCTCCCTGCCCAAAGCTGCTTGTCCAGAAAGAGAGAAGGGTTGGAGACTTCAGACCTCTAGCTGTGGTCAGGGTCCACCCTGGGCCCTGAAGGCCCCTTTCCGTAGTGAGATCAGCTTCCTGCTCTGTGTTATCTGTGCCTTACACTCTCCCTACTCAGTGTCTGGTCCAAGGACCAGAGGTATCCGCATCCCCTTGTTAACAACGCATAATCCATAATCGTTGACTCCATCTCAGACCTTCTAAGTTAGAGTCTGCATGTTAACAAGATCCCCAGGTGATATATTCGCGTATTCAAGTTTGAGAAGCACTGCTTTATATAACTCTTCCTCCAGCAGCCTTCTGTCCAGGGAAGGAAACTCAATAAATTAAGCACATGCTTACACAGTCTCACTCTTGGCCCGGCAACATTCTGAGCACCTTTCAAATAGTAACTTTTTTTTTTTTTTTAAGATTTTATTTTTTTGTTTGAGAGAGAGAGAATGAGAGACAGAGAGCATGAGAGGGAGGAGGGTCAGAGGGAGAAGCAGACTCCCTGCTGAGCAGGGAGCCCAGTGCGGGACTTGATCCCGGGACTCCAGGATCATGACCTGAGCCGAAGGCAGTCGCTTAACCAACTGAGCCACTCAAATAGTAACTCTTCTAATAACCCATCCACCACATCCCTGCGCTCTTCCGGCCTGATGTTGGGGCCACCCTGCCGTGTCTAGGAGGAGGGCAGGCGCCCTGGTCTATAGAGACCCCACACCAGCCTGGTCACCTGGACAGGACTGGAACCTCTTTCTGGGGCTCAGCAAAAAGCAAAGGCTGGTGTGGGAAGGGGGAGATTTGGATGTGAGGGAGCACTCTAACTCGAATAGTCCTTCCAGAGGATCTTGGAAAGCTTTCTGGGCTCTGACAGCTATTGCATTTCAGAAATGGGGTTAGGAGGTTGGCTTCCACCCTCTTTCCAACTGCTCTTCAACCTCCAGAGGGAGGGAGAAATCTGCTGTTTTAAATTTCAAGTCATCCTGTGGGCTGTGTCCCTGGAGGGGAGGCCCCTTGAGAGGGTCCTTCCCGCAGCTCACTGTCAGGGTGTGGAACTTGAGCCGTGTAGAGAAGTGGTTTAAAGCTCAGACTCTGGTATAAGGCTTCCTGGCTTGAATCTGCATCCTGACACTTGCTAATGGTATGGACCTTGGGTAAATTGCTTACGGTCTCTGTGCCTCAGTTTCCCACCTGTGAAAGGGGCATTTGAAGTACTTTATAGACACGTGGTGAAGTTGGAACGAATGAGTCCATGTAATGTACTTAGGCACTCGATGTTACCTGTCATGGTTCTGTCCCAAGTCAGACTCAACTTCCTCTCTCCATCCTGACAGGCTTGGGTGGCTCTGCTATTCAGTAGGGCCAGAACCAAGCTGGGCGATCCTGGGGATCCCCCAGAATTTGAGGAGGAGATTGGCAGGTCTTTTAGGGTGAAGAGGGTTAAGGGCTATATTAACATCTTGTTCCTACTGTAACTAATGTAGTGGCTTTAAAACAACTAAACAAACTCACTATGTTATAGTTCTGGAGGTCAGGAATCTGAAATGGGTTTCGCCAGGTGAAAATCAAGGTGTCAGCATGGCTGAGTTCCTTCTAGAGGCTCAAGGAAAGAATTCATTTCTGTGCCTTTTTCATTTTCCAGAGGGCTACCTGTATTTCTTGGTTCATGACCCCTTCCTCAAGCCTCAATGCTGGCAGCCTGTCATCCGCCACTCTGCCTGGCACGACTCCAATCTCTGCCTCTCCTTTTCGGACTTTCACCTCCTTGCTTTCACCTCTAAGGACCCCGGGGATTACAGTGGGCTCACCTGGTTAATTTGGGATTGCCTCCTCCTCCTAACAGTCCTTCACTTTATCATTTCTACAAAATCTCCTCTGCAGCAAGAGTAACATGTATACCTTCTGGGGAGTTGGACGCAGATATTTTTGGGAGAGGGGCCTCTTCTTATTCTTCCTAAGAGGGCCAGCAATTCAGTAGCAATTTACTTTGCTGAGTCAATGGAGAAAGCCCTAGTTAATGCTCAGAAGAGGTTGGTGAGAGATTCTTGGTAATCAAGGGCACTACCATTACTGGGGGCGTTCATATGGGCCACGTCCCACTGCAGGTAGGTACTCCCATGGTTTTACCACTTAATTTGCACACTAGCCTGTTCTAGAAATGAGGAAACAGAGGTTGAGAGGGTTGAGGTCACTTCTCTAGTGGCAGGGCTGGTGTTTGAACTCTGGTTGCGAAGCCCGTCTTCTTCCCCCCACACTGTGCCTTTTATTCAGAGGAAGTTGAGCCCAGCAAGGCATGCCTATTCGAAGGCTTAACTTCCTACATGGGATCCATTTACACGAATATTGTTTGAATATTTCTACAGCTGAAAGCTGGCCAGAGTAGAATTTGGCAATAGCCTTTGGAGTCTCATTACCCAGTACAGGCAAAGGCATTGAGAGCCCCTTGGGGAGGAAGCCTCAGTTTGCTATGCCCTCCACTCCCCCGGCTCTGGCCTCATCTCAAAGCTCCATGGTTTTCATGACAATGTGGCCCAGAAACCCAATGCCCTGCACTGCCTAGCCCAGCCTGACGCCCAGCCCAGGGTAGGATCCTCTCAGATAAACAAATGAGTGTATCTTATAGCATGCAAAGCACTTTGCAAAGTCAATTCTGCACCTCTGGCAGCTTTTGACCTTAGGGATATTGGAAGAGTTCAGGAATAATGGAGATCACACTAAATGGCAGGAGATGGATAAACATGGTTTGGCGAAATGTGGTTTGTCATCAGAGCCTTTGGAAGTGCAATATTCAAGAGCACAAGCAAACTTGGGCGAAGACCCTCCCTGCTGAGATCATGGGCAAGGGGAGAAGCCCTGGGGGTGATTGTGATGAAGGTGGTCTCATTCTGGCGGGGGCTGGTGCTCTCTCCATAGGAACTGGAGAGCATCCCTATATGGCACCCATTGGAAGCAGCCCTGGGAGATCTCAGTGAGCGAACAGGCAGGAAGGGGAAATGATAGAGCAAACTTCTGCTTTAATGTGAGAAAGAGCTTCCAGCAGCTAGAGCTGCCCAAGTGGGATGGATCAACATGGAGAGCAGTGAGCTCCCTGTTTTCACAATCATTTAAGGAGAAGTCACATAGAAATCTGTTAGGATGCTGTAGAGAAGAAATATGTACTGCAACCTTGAAATCTCTAGCTTGTGGGTTTAAAGGAGGCCTCATTACCCTTGAGCTTCACATTGGATTGGTTGACCTGTAGAAGTTTCCCAGGTTATTCTTGGGAGTGCCTATGCGTTTCACACAGACTCACATCCATCATCCTAAGTTCTTTTGAATCACCTTGCTTGTTGATGTCATCTGCCTACCAGTTGTTTGAGGATGGCCCCTGATACCCATCACTGCACCTGGTGTCCTCCATGATTATGCAGCTGATCACCACATGTTCTATGTGCACATGTGCTATATTCCCAAAGGATGGGAAGAAGGCAGCAGGGTGCTGGCAAATGTTTAATCACGGACTCTCCACAGACACACACACACACACAGAGCTCTGATCTGTTTTCTAATTTCCGTGGTATACATACTCCCATACTCATCGCAAGCTACCAACTTGTCAGATGGCTTGCAAAATTCTTGAAAATGTAACAACCGATTCTCCTCAACTGGTGTGGGTCACCTCGGGCACCACTGGCAGAAAGTTTCCATTTCTGTCTGTCATTCAGAGCCCCTGCTCCTTGTGACCAGAAGGTACGCTGAAGCAGCTGCCAGGTTTCTGCTTGTGTCACTCTCTTCCACGGGGGACCGCAGTTCTTCAGGCAGGCTGGGGATGACGTGCTCTCTGTATCTAGTTCTCTCTCACCCGCCCCTCCTGCACTGTATGTCTGAGGACACTTGCAAGAAAACCCTCCTGGCCATGAGCTGTAGGCTTTGTTTGTATTTCCGCCTTGTGACCTCAAGGAACTTGACTGAAGGTTTGGAACATCACCTTCAGTTTTAACTCATCTTCCAAAAATCAGGATGTCAAACACCGTACACCAGATTCCCCAATCTCACAGCGCCTGAAGGCATGCTTGCCAGGACCAGGGTGACAGGGCATCCCCAGTGGTCTGGAGTCTTCATCCAAAGTGACAATGCAGACCATAGGGTCTGCTGTGAGCCAGGAGGGCTTGAGCAGCCGGCCGTCCGCTACAGTCTACAGGAAGTCCTGCATATAGAATATGTGTTTGGGGAGGGGTTGGGGACACACTGTGAGGGGCACTTGGGCAAGACTCTTTCACTTGCCCTCTGCCTTGGCGGTGTGGAGTCTGGGTCACTCTGCTCCCGGTCCTCCCCTCTCTGAGCTCCGCATTGTCCTGGCCAGATACACTGGCATCGATGACCTAGGATCTCCAACTGGGTTTACACTGGTTCCTCCAGAAAGACCAGTGGTCGGTCGACTGCAAGCGTGCATTCCTCCCTTCCACCCTCCTAATTTCTCTATTTGCTGCCAAAGCACTTGAGGGCAGGGCATAGGTTTCTGTGTCATTGTTCTCGCTCCCAAAGAGGTGTTTTTTTAAACCAGGGGGGCCCAGACACACACTGCATCCAACTTGCCTCCTGCGTCTTGAACAAAGACGGAGCCCCAGGCTGCCAGACTCGGGGCTCATCGGTTACCTGTACCTGCAGATTACAACACTGGTAAACTTTGGATGACGTCAGGATCCCATCCCAGGTTAAGCTTTAGCCAACGAGTGAGGTGGAAACGTGGTGCACATCTCATTCCCAGGACCCTGGAACCTGACACCTGGCTCTGTGGACACACTGATAAGCTAGCTTTGTAGGTGTGAGAGACTGTCTGCAGATACAAACCTGGGGAGAGAACAGAGGGTTCTCAGAAGCGCCCGAGATTACGGGGGGCAGCATGGACAGATGGGTGTGGAAGGCTACAGAACCTGGCCTGAGATTCAGCAGCTTACGCCAACTCGATGTGGGCTGGGGAAGGTCACACCCTCTGGCCCTCAGGAGCCTCACAAATACATCTCTCATTTTTTAAATAATCGAAACTCTCCATTGTTTCTTTTCTTTCCTGAAGATTGGAATCAGATTCACCCACAGTTTTGAATTAGTTCTATGGTTATATTTGTTGTTGTTGTTTTTAAAAGATTTTATTTATTTATTTGACAGAGAGACACAGCGAGAGAGGGAACACAAGCAGGGGGAGTGGGAGAGGGAGAAGTAGGCTTCCTGCTGAGCAGGGAGCCCAATGAGGGGCTCGATCCCAGGATCCCAGGATCATGACCTGAGCCGAAGGCAGACGCTTAACGACTGAGCCACCCACGCGCCCCGGTTATATTTGTTTTGTTTTACACTGAGAGCTGTGAAGCTACAAATGATGTGGAGGTAAAGATGCATTTTCTTTTTTCTTTTTTTTCAAATGGCTGTCCATTGTCTCAACACCATTTATTAAAAATTCCATCCCTTCCCCACCCGTGTGAAGCACAACTTTAATCACAGGGTCAACATACTCTGTGTGTGTTTATTTCTGTACTTTCTATTCTGGGCCACTCTTCTGTCTGTTTTTGGGCTGGTATTAACCGCGTGAATTGTGAAGGCCCCTTAGATATTTTAATATCCAATAAGGCTATTCATCTCCTCTTTTTTTTTTCTCCTGTTTTTAGAGCTCTCATGGTATTTTCGTCCGTTTGGGCTGCTATAACAAAAATACCACAGACAGGGTGGCTTAGAAACAGAAATTCGTTTCTCATGGTTGTGGAGGCTGGAAGTCTGTGATCAAGGTGTCAGCAGATTGTTCATCTGCTGAGAACCCCTTCCTGGCTCATGGACAGCTGGCCGCTGAGAACCCCTACTGGCTCATGGACAGCTGCCTGCTGAGAACCCCTTCCTGGCTCTGCTCTGTGTCCTCATGCGACGGGGGGGGGGTATGGTGTGGGGGGGGAGGCGAGGCGGAGGGGGGGGGCGGTTGGGAACGCTCTGGGGTCTCTTCTAGCGGGGCACTGATCCCATTCACGGGGCTCCACCCTCATGACCTCATGGCCTCCTAAAGGCCTCAGCTCCCAATGCCATCCCATGGTGGGGGGTAGGTTTCACCTTACGAATTTTTTTGGGGGGGTACACAAGGGCCATCGCTATCTATCTTTAAGAACTTTAGAATAAATTTGTCTAAATCCAGTAAACAAGCCAATGGAGGGTGCCCATGGAATGAGTGAAGGAGAACTGAAGTGAGGTAGAGTCCCTGCTCTGGCACCGAGTATAGACACTCTAGAAGCTCAGGAAGCTCTTTTTAGCCTCTCTGGGTCTGCATTCTCGTTTGTAAAACAAATGGGAAGCTGTAAGGCAGAGCACTGCAGAGTAGATTTAGGAATCAGACAGACTGGGGTCCTACTCCTGACACCTACTTACTGACTTTGTGACCTCGGGTAAGTGACGTCTCCTCCCTGAGCCCCCGTCTCTTCGCCTTGAAACAGGGTTAGCAGCAGCACCATGTTCTCAGCGAATGGAAAGAAGAGAAGGTAGTAGCTGTGTGCTTGGGGAGGTCATACAGTCATGTCTCCCTGCAGCCAGGTTCTAACCAGCAGAGAAAAGGTAAAGCAGCCAAAAGGTGATCACGGTCTCAGCTCTATCAGTGGGGTCAGCTGCCCAGTAATCCTGAATTTCAGGGTTTCCCGGTGAAGTTGGATTGGAGACCTTGTCTAAGGCCTTGGACCGACTGAGGGCCTTCTTTTTCTTAAATCCATGCCTTATCCCCTGTCAGTGGGCACACAGGTAGCACGGTGGGCTCGGGATCTACTCACTTGTCTGCGGCTGGCAGAGGAAGGAAGGCAGGCCCCTGAGAAAATGGCGGCCTCCTGACCCAGAGGTTCTCTCTGTTTAGCAGGGAATATAAGAGTCCTGGCCCTTCCTGCACTTCCTCGAGGCAAGGATGAACCAGCCTGAGCAACCCTGTCTGGTGAGCGTCAGTCTCCCATCAACCATGTGTTCACTGCTGTAGGGGAGGAGCAAAGAGGGGGTAGCGAGGAGCTCAGGAAGTGTTGCCCCACCGTCATGGAGAAGGATGTGAAAATGCTGCTCAAACAGGGACAGGAGCTGAGGGTTCCCTTCTAAAATGGTTGTGCCTGTGGTGATGAAGATGACCATTAAACCATTGCAAAGAGTTTGGGCTCCAGGTATTTGCGAGTCTGGCCGTGGGACAGTTCCAGGAAACCTGTCGGATGAATATCCTTTCCAGCTCCTGGCTCAGACACAGCCTGCCTTGCTTCCATTCCCCTTGAATGGTCTGGATATCAGTTCTTGTTGAAAGTTTGTGCAAGCAAGTCGAACATCTGGAACTTGATAATGCCAGATGCCCAAGAATACCTATGAGTTGGTGATTTTGACGAAAAGACACAGGACGCCTATTTTTGGACAGGCTACCCTGGGGGAAGGGAGCCCCTTCTCCTCGCTGGCACTCCCCTCCTGTGGCTCCCCCTGCTGCCCTGGGGCTCCTCACTGGTACCCCCGCAGTTGCTGCTTCTGACAGAGGCACCCGGCCTCCTTTGAATCAGAGAGAAGTGGCCCCAGGCTGGCTGGGGTTGCAGCCAGGCCCAAGGGTTTGACCGAAGGTACAACAACGAGTCTTCCTAGGAACCATCAAAGGGCTGTTTGCAGAGAAGGAGGCAAGGAAGAGGCCAAGTCGCTGCTTCTTTGCTCTGATGATAAAATAGCAAGCGAGCAGTGGTGGTATAATTGCAGGACTTCGAGGCTGACTCCTTCTCCAGCTGAAGCCGGGATGGTCCTGCCAGGGCCTTGAAGATGGTTACACACATGGAGAGAAACTCAAAGACGCCCATGTGGTGGGAGAGAGAGCTGCTTCTGGAAGCTCCATGGTCCTGCTGCAGGTTCTGGAATTGAGGGGTGAGTCAGGCAGGTCACTGGGGATAGAAGAGCTGATGGCGAAGGGAAAAGCAGTTGCAAAGACCATAGCTCAAGAACACACTTGGCCTACTAACGGCACGCCAAGAAGATACGTGGGGTGAGCACAGTAGGCCAGGGGAGGAGTGGCAGGAGTGGTCAGGAAGGGAGTTAGGAAAGAGCACATTACAACCATCCAGGGAGTTTTAAAAACTCAAGATACCCTGGCACCACCCCGTGGTGTTTCATGTTGACTTTTAGGTGCTCTGGGTTCTCCACTGAAAAAGAAGATTGTTGTTGCTGCTGTTGTTGTTTGTGAAGAAATATTTGCTTTTTGAACTTGCACTGAACCAAAGGCCATTAAAGTTCAGACCCTCTCTGGAGAGTCTGTGTGAGGAGAATGAGAGAACATGCCTTTAAAGAGGTTGTTTCTTGCCTGGGAGATCCAATAGGAAAATAGCTGGCCTTGCGGGGAGGCTGCGCCTCTTGGCAAGGTAGCCATCATGATGAGCTTGGGTGAGGTGGTTCCATGAACATGGGTTCATGTAGGAGTCAGGCAGGAAAGTTCAGAGAGCAGCCCTGGCAGTAGTTTGGCATGTGAAAGATGTCAAACAATAAAGTAAGTGGTGACAGAGCTTTTCCTCCTTGCTCTGAAAACTCCCTTTTCCCCCTTTGGGCGTAGAGTATGCTTCATCACCTCTCTGTCTCCTCTTTCTCCCTCCAGTCAAATGGCAGGTGTGGAAAACCATCCAGCTCTCACTCTTGGATGTTGTGGCAGATGGCAGCAACAGTATCTCCCATCCCACAGGTTGCTCTTACACGTTGACCATGACACTCCTCCCACTAGGTGCTGGAGTGTGTGCTCTCTTCCCTGGAACTTCCATAGACCTTTCGACTGCCTCAAACAATTGAGTATAGTAGAAGAGACACCACATGACTCCCGAGGCTAAATAAAAAAATATGCCATGTACTTCTCCCTTCTTCTCGGGGGACACTCACTCTTGGAACCCAGCTGCCATCCTGTGAGAAAGCCCAAACAAGCCCAGGCAGAGAGACGCCATGGAAGAAACCCCCCGTAGGCGTCCTAGTCAACACCCCTGCTGAGGTCTTAGTCAAGTGCCAGCATTAACCACCCATATGTGAATGTAGCTGCCTCCAGATGATTCCACCCCTAGCTGTTTGGTTACTCCTGGCTTCCTGGTCGTAGCTGATGCTCCAAACATTGTGAAGCCATGTTCTTTCCAAATTTCTGAGTCACTTAGTTCAAGTCTCTGCTTAAATAATACCTCCTTGGAGAGCACTTCCCTGACCACCTTTGTCTAAAATGGTATTTTTTAACAAATTGAGATACAATTGACATATAACATTATATTAGTTTGGGGGGTATAACATAGTGATTCAATATTTGTATGTATTGCTAAATGATCGCCTCAACGAATCTAGTTAACATCCATCACCACACGTAGTTACTAAACTTTTTTCTTGCATTGAAAACTTTTAAGATCTACTATCTTGGCAACAATAAAATATACAATACACTATTATTATTAGTTTTACTTTTTAAAATTTAATTTAAAATTCCAGTATAGTTTTATATTAGTTTCAGGTGTACAACATAGTGATTCAGCACTTCCATACAACACCCGGTGTTCATCACAAGTGCCCTCCTCAATTCCCATCACCCATTTCACCCAACCCCATCCCCCACCTCCCCTCTGGTAACCATCAGTTTGTTGTCTATAGTTAAGAGTCTGTTCCTTGGTTTGTCTCTCTCTCTCACTTTTTCCCCTTTGCTTGTTTTTGTCTGGTTCTTAAATTTCACATATGGTATTTGTCTTTCTCCAACTGACTTACTTCGCTTAGCATAATACTCTCTAGCTCCACCCACGTCATCGCAAATGGCAAGATTTCATTCTTTTTGATGGCTGAGTAATATTCCATTGCGTACAATACAGTATTATTAATGCTAGTCACCATGCTGTACACAGCATCCCCAGGACTTACTTATTTTATAGCCGGAAGTTTGTATCTGTTGACCACCTTCACCCATTTTACCCTAAAATGTTGTTATTGATTATTTTCTATCCTCTTCTTTTTTCCTTCATAGCATTTATCTGGTAAAAATACATGTTTGTTGGTTTCCACTGCAGGCCTCCCACAGAGGAATGTAGGGATATTGGTACTTAGACAATTTATTAGATCTGTGCAATAAATGTTTGTGGAATAAATAAGGCTTGATGATTACTACTAGTTCATTCTCCCAGAGTCATGTCAGACACTGGTAAGCAGCCCCAGCACTCTCTGCCCTGGAGCCTGGATTGTGCCTCAGAATACGTCACAGCACAATCATTCATTTTACTGATCTGAATTAGCAGATGACATTAAGCCTATTTTCTATACCTGATCTATAGCATTAATTTTGACATGTTCATTTATT
Source organism: Mirounga leonina (assembly GCF_011800145.1). Classification (NCBI taxonomy): domain Eukaryota; kingdom Metazoa; phylum Chordata; class Mammalia; order Carnivora; family Phocidae; genus Mirounga; species Mirounga leonina. The sequence continues at coordinate 2,770,263 of NW_023270237.1, forward strand.
ATTTTATTGTTGTTATTTGGGCGTGTCCAACCAGACACTAGATACTCTCTGGGGCCATAGAGTGAGTCACATACTATTTTTAGCACATAGTAGTTCAAAAAGTCCTAGATTAATTGGAATGATTTGTAATAATCATCAGATCAACCCTTTACCAAGGTAGGAGGAAGACTAAATCAGCATATGATCCATGAGGCTTCCCAAGATAAGAGATAAATACTTTGCACCATAGCAGTACAAGAATTTTGAAGACTGAATGAAAGGAAGATACTTCCCCACAAGTATGATAGATGAAAAAGTCAGTTCTGATGCCAGAGATTTGGGGTTACAAGGTATTCAATATGAACCTTTGTAGGACTTGAAAAGTCGACTTTTTCACCTAACCCACCACAAAGCATCCAGACCTTCATTTGCATCATCTGCTTGCTTTTGGTATGATGTGGGACAAATGGAATTTATACAGGGCCAGGCCTAGAAGCAGGGATCAGGCTTGGGGTAAGTGAGAAGGGGGGTGGAAAAGTGACAGCTGGAATGCATTCCTTCAGACTTGAAGATCAAAGGGACCCTGTTTACAGATTTTGCTGGGAATGGGTGATCTGTTTTAGGAGAAATGAGATCTGGAATAATCATCAACCTGGAAGGCCCTGACTTTCTGGGTGGATTTTGGGTCAAGACATTCTCAATAGAAGCATGTTTTCATGGCTGTCATCTGAGGGCCTCACTCATGCCAAGTGTTTTTAAGACAGGAGAGATATGTCCTAATTGGTTATGAATGCAATCATTTTTGCTTCAGGACATGCATAAGAACATCCTCATTGAAACTGAGGATGAATACCATTTTTTTGGAAAGAGCTAGTTTCAACAAAAATCACCATCACACATAGAGACATCATCCACTTCTGTTACCAATACATCTGTCCATCAGAAACAACCCAAACTATGAACAGAAAACAAAAGGGTAAAAAAAAAAAAAGAAAACAAAAAGGTATGCCAATGGGATGAGCTCAGATATTTACCCCTCCCATACATCCACCCCGGTAAGTTGTAAGAAGATATATGGATCAATAAAACCATTTTCTTCCCCGCAGAATGTTGGAATAAAACCAGAACAACGATCCAGGGGGAGACACTGCCCTATGGCTGCAGCAGGAAGGGTTGCCTAGCATGTGGGCATTTGGAGGAATGCTCTGTTAAACTTCGGAGTCAGGTCTAGATGCCAATGGTTAGGCTGTAGGTGACGACTTTACCTCAGGTCCTATGGTAGGCTCAATAAAAATCAGGCAGTGAATGCCATGAAAATCAAGCAGTTCATATTGATATAAAAATTGTAAAAGTCTACCTTAAATCTCTAGTCTGTGATCATTTCTCCTGGACTGAATCTTTGGAGGTGGGGAGTAGAGAAGATCGTGATATCGAGGGAGAATCAGAATTGCCATCCTGAGCCTTTTCCAGAATTGCTGGAGTCTATAAATGCTGTGTGGCAGATATTTGTTTAGGTTCAAGTAAATAATTATTAAATTTGTTTTGCACAATGTAGGGAAAATCAATGATGTCCTTTCAAATAAGTTCTTGTGTACATTTTGGGGAGGATGATTACGTTTGAGATTCTCTAATTTTGGCAAGCTAATCCAGATGGATTTATCTACTGGTGGTCTTCAAAATGATTTCAGTAGCTTTCTGACACAGAAGAAAGAGGATGCAAAGCTTTTCATCCATATTTACTCCCCAGCATATGAAACTTCCATCAGTGTGCCCATTAAATTGTCCAAATGGTTTTCCAGAATTTCAACATAGAGGTTGGCGGGCAGATGAGTCTATTCTCCTCCCCGATGCCCTTGAGTCCTTCTTACTTTTCTGAGTGTCCCTCCACGACTTCTGTGTTCTTCTACTTACCTTTAACCACCCACACCTGTGACTCTCATGGGAGGATTTCCTGCAGGCTTCTGGAGCTACATCCCTCAGTTCTCCAATGGCTGATAGCCTTAAATTGCCAGGGGTTTATACTTACCCCCTGCCTCTCCCTTGCCCAGGGCACTTAGCCTGGGACCACCATTGAAGGACTAAGGAAGCCAACCCTGAGGGGTAGTTTATACTCCAAGCATGCCTTAGGATCAGGCTAAGGGTGGGACTACCTGAAATTGTCCCTGCTTGGCTTTGTAGCTTCCTCCTTCCTTCTTTTCTCTTGTTGGTCTCACCTAAGGGCACTTCCTAAGTGAATCACTTGAATGTGAATCTTCATCTCAGGGTCTGCTTCTGGGGAACGCATTACCGTCCCCATAAGGTAATGTGAGAATTAAATGAGACAAATGTATGTAAAGCACTTATCATAGTGGTTGGCCATAATATATATACAAAAATGTGAATTATTATTATTATGGCTCTCACAGCAGTTTTTTGGACTCTGGTGGATTGGTGCCAAGGCTTGGAACATCAATTCAAGTGATGGCATTATGATGAAACACTTGAAGAAGATTGAAAGAGCATGTGAAAGGGTATCCTAACACACCAAGGCCTCACCACCCAGGCTGTCTACACAAATGTAAGCAAAATGAGAGCAAGGGTAACTAGCAGTACAGAATTTGCTGGGGAGATAGTCCAAATTATTATTATTATCATTAAAGATTGCTAAGCCCATTTCTCTAAGAGTTGAAAATGTCAAATATTTGGCCATTAACTATGACTACTTATTTTTAAAGAAATCTCTGCAATCTGTAGAGTAAAAGGCTATTTTTGCAGTGGTGACAGTGAAGTCCCCACATCCCAGTGGGGGCAGGGCTGGGGGAGAAATCACAGTGGTTTGAACACTCTCCATCTGATGAATTAAGAGGTGTTGCTCTTGATTTACCACCCACGGTGGGGAAACTAGGAAAAAGGGAAGTTTCATATTCAAGTCGATAGATTCCAGAGAATTCAAGTCATAAAGAATCTGAAAGTCTCCCGGAACAGTTTGAACAATCTATCGAATTTGTACTGGCACATTACTCTTTCTTTAGGCTTCATGTGACATAAAATTAGAAGGCAACCTTCAGTGCGCATGCAAGCTCACTAGGGATTCTTTAAAGGCAGAACATCGGGAATGTTGGTGTTCAAAGGGCTCTTGAGAAGCCATCTTGTCTCCTTGCCCTTCATGAGGGTCACGTGACACGAAATGCCAGAGCAAGAGGGGACTGATGATCTCATCCCAGTAGGCAACAACTTCCACCATCGGGAGAGCCTTGTAAAGCCCCTCAGGTGGCAGGGAGTTAAGCCCCAGTTTCTCTTCTGATGGGCCAGAGGACAGACAGCCAGGCTCTGCGCTGGGTCAGAACCTTTTCATTTTTTGAGTCCTGATTTCTCTAGAATCGTATCAACTGAGTGCAGGGAAGGATTTTCATCACTCGGTCCACTCACCAATGAGTTCCCATACATGTCCATCAGCTCAGAGGCTTTGATTCCATCTATCTGGAGTGAGCCCTAGAATCTTTTTTTTTTTAGATCTCGACCCCAGGGTGTGTGCAAGGGGGTTCGTGGGCAGTGCCAAGGAGTGAGAAGTGACTAGTGTCTCATCAGCAGTGGGAGTGGAGATGAGATGTGGATGCAGCCCCAGGAAGCACAGGACTGGATGCACAGGGTTCTGGGGCTACAGTGTGCAGATCAATGAAATGTATTATGTAATGATCACATGCCTGAAACACCACTGTATACAAGGATAGCCACACATGTAAAGACATATATTGAACATGTTCTGGGACTGGATATTATGGAAGAAGGAGGGACTGAAGCTGATAATGCTTAAGCCCTCAGGGGCCTTGAGGAGCCTGGTTAACTAGAAATCTTCGCATCCAAAAATAAGGAAAAAAAAAGTGACTGGGAGGAATGAAAAAGAAAGTGTTCCAAATGAATCAATCAGAGGCTCAGCCAAGTTTGGCCTTGGGGTGGTGCCGCTCTTATTCCATAGAGATGGGGTGCCCCACGGAGGGGGAAGCCTCTGGAAGAGTGCCGCACCCTCGTCTGTGCCCCCACCACCTGCCTTTTCACTCCAGCTTCTTTTTTTCTTTCACTTTCCCATGGCTCTTATTTTTAAATTTTTGTTTGTTTTATTCTTATTTTCTAGTTTTTAAATCACTGTCATGAAGCATTAAGCCGCAAGGTGGGCACTTGTTTTAAGAGGAATGAGGAAAAGCCCACATTGTTCTATGCTGTAACACACAGTGTTATCCTCTCTCAGATTTCTTACCTCGATGGTCACAGGTTCATATACCGAGTGCTTACTATACGCCAGGCGCTATGCCAAGTGTTTTACTTAAATCGTCTCATTTAATCTGCACCAAAAACTCAGTGCAAGCCATTCCTGTGTTTTAGATGACCAAAGCTTAGAGAGGTTGTGGATCTTTTCACACAAAAGTTAAGCTTAACAACAACAACAAAAATTTAAGCTGAACAGCCCCTGGGTAAATATCCACTCTAACTGGAACTACCATGAATCATCAAATCAAAGGGATGTTTCTTTTTATTAATTTGGGAGGGAATAAAAAAAGATGCCCCAACTTTGGTTGTGTCAACCTTAAAAATAAAATAGCCAGTGATTTTATTAGCAAAATGAGTTTATTCAGGAATAGCAGAGTTGCAGTTCAGCACATGCAAGCTATGAGGAACCATAGGAAGTCGGAAGAGACCAAGGAAAGGTCATCTTTTATTAGGTTTTAGGAGGAAATTGAAGAGCGTTGTTTTATTTGTTCATTTATTAAAAGATTTATTTATTTTGGGGGAGAGAGAGAGAGGGCACACAAGTGGGAGGGGCAGAGGGAGAAGGAGAGAGAATCTCAAGTAGACTCCGCACTGAGCACAGAGCCCAACTTAGGGCTTGATCTCATGACCCTGAGATCAGGACCTGAGCTAAAACCAAGAGTGGGATGCTCAACCAACTGCGTCACCCAGGTGTCCCTGAAGAGCTTTGTTTTAAACAACAATTCACTGGAGAAGAACATGAATTTAAGGTTGTGGTGGTTTCTCATTGGCTACAAGTGGGAGGTTAGTGCATTGTTGCTGGGGCAGAGAGGGATCTTCCTTGTTTTTCTTAAAAGGGGGAGATGAAATTCCTATGTTAAAAATGTCCTTCTGTCAAGATAATTCTTTCTGTTGTTTATGGAGGCTGCACCCCCTGCCTCCCTGATTCCATTTTATTTTTTATTTTTATTTATTTTTATTTTTTATTATTAGTTTCAGAGGTAGTGTTCAGTGATTCATCAGTTGCATACAGCACCCAGTGCTCATTCCATCAAGTGCCTTCCTTAATGTCTATCACCCAGTTAACCCCATCCCCCCACCCTTTCCCCTCCATCATTCCTCAGTTTGTTTCCTATGGTTAAGAGTCTCTTGTCTCTTATAGTTTGTCTCCCTCTCTGATTACGTCTTGTTTTATTTTTCCCTCCCTTTCTCTATGCTCCTCTGTTTTGTTTCTTAAATTCCACATATGAGTGAAATCATGTAATTGTCTTTCGCTGATTGACTTATTTCACTTAGCATAATACCCTCTAGTTCCATCCATGTCATTGCAAATGGCAAGACTTCATTTTTTTTTGATGGCTGAGTAATATTCCATTGTGTATACATATGTGTGTGTGTGTGTGTGTGTGTATCACATCTTCTTTATCCATTCATCCCAACTCCATTTTAAATGAGGTTTCCTTTATTTATTTTCACAGTGGGTGTCCAAGCAGAGAGAAGTGAATCAAGTTCTTTCCTCATTGATTGCCTGAAGAATCGAACAGTTCTGGTCTTTGCGATTGAGAATGTATTCAGACTCAAAGAATTCAAATACTCCTTCCATGGGGCCACATTTGGGTACCCCTCATTACATCTGCATTTTGCTGGATATCGAGTGACCAAGATGTTGTATTCCTAGAAATTTTAGTAAGCAACAGGAGTGATGGCTGACAAGTCACTTCATGTCTCTCACCATTGTTTCTACCACTTTCATGTCTGTGTTTCCACCCAAGAGTTACTGCTCCTAAATTATTTCCATATTTTGTACACTATAGTCTAATGATATCTAACTGGTGAGGCACCTGCACAGAAGCCCAGAGAAAAAACATGCATCTGCGTTGCTTAAGTGAAAACACCCCATTTAAAGGTGCTATCGGCACGAGAGAATTTTCAAATCCAGCCAGAGAGAATCAGCACAGCTTTTCCAGAAGCGTTGCCTTTCCAGGTCACAGTGCCTTTTCCTGCTGCATACATCACCTGCCCTTTTTTTTTTTTTTTTAACGTAGGCTCCACGCTGGGAGCCCGATGTGGGGCTTGAACTCATGACCTTGAGGTCAAGACCTGAGCCAAAATCAAGAGTTGGACACTTAACTAACTGAGCCACCTAGGGGCCCCTACATTGCCTGCCTTCTAATTGGAAATTTAAGAGAGCAAAGTCTTCCTCTGAAAATAAATTAAGTCATGAGAGATGGAGTTATGTCAGAACTTAGCCTTTGGAAGAAAGAGACGACATCTGTATCTCAGAATGCTTAGTGCAACCTCTATAGCTTTCGTCAGTCATCTTTCTGGTTTTTTTCTTTCTTTTTTTAAGTTGTCCTTAGCTTCCCCCCCCCCCCTCTTTGTTGCACTGCTTCTTCCTTACTTACACACAATCTAACCCAAACACATTCTCCTTGGCTAACTTTTAACTCTGTATTTTTTATGCACTGGTCACATTCTATTAGAAAAGAGGAGCTATTGCTACTTGTCCACTTGTATCCAATTAGGGTATTTGATTAAAGAAATACCCAATTTAAGAAAAAGCCTGGTAAATCTTTAGTTTGCAGAAGAGCATTCATTTCCGAAATGCTGCGCTCATAAAATAAGTTTCCAAACTCAGGATTCATTTCATTTTTTCCTCTGACTAGTAGAAGTGAATGTCACAGTGATGAAATTCAACTGATATACCATACAATGGAAGCAAGTGTGAAAAAATTTCTTAGAAACATTGGAGTCTTGTTTTTGAGTGTCCATAAAGAAAATACTTGAGTTACCTTGAAACCAGTAGGATTTAAGGTTCCTATAATGCCAGTGCAGGGTTATTGAAATCTTTGATGATTTGCCAGGCATTGCTCTGGGAGAAATTTAGACCAGTGCTTGCTACAGGTAAGACTCCACCGGTATGCATTATGTAAGCGGTGCCATGATCTGGACCACCCACCTCTGAAAGGTGTGGGAAGGTGTTGGAAATCTCACGGTCTTTTCTCTGCAGTTATTTTGTATAGTTGTCAACCCCGTTCCATGGAGTTATAGGGAATATGCCACTCAGAGGAGTGCCCAGGTGAGATCTGCTTGGAGACCCTTCTTCCCCCTGAGTTCGGGTAAACAGTATGCTACCTAGAAGTTCAGAAATTGCAGATTTTCCCAAAATCCTTCTTAGATCTGCTTCTAAAGAAAAGGTTGACTTCATGAGCCCACGATGCAACCTTTCACTTCATTGCTGGCAGAATTGTCCAAAACCAAGATTATAAGAAGTTCTTTAGGCTACAGACACCATTTCTGTTTTTTCCAATGTTCTACCATATGTAGTGACATAACTGTATTATCCAAGAGCAAAAAGCCAGATCCCTCCTGTATATGGTGGCACTGGAAACTCTGCTGGCCGAACCGAAAACAGAGATGACAGTCATTGAAGCTGCCTTGTTATGGAAGCATACATAGCCCCCATGACCCAGCACCTTTACGGTTTTGTTAGTTTTCAGAAAAAGCTATTTAAGTCACACACATGATATTTTGGTAGTCCTTAAAAAAAAAAAAAAAAAAAGGAGGCATTTTATAGCTAAACAATTTTATTGGCTTTTTGTGAAATAAAAAACACGAAACAAACCACCATGGTTAAAGGCCATAATCAGCATCAACCAAATGAACCAGCCACTTGGTTACAGTAGCTGATAACAAACACTAGTGGATATTATTGCTTATACCCCAGGTTCATTTATATGTCCATTATGTTTTGGCAAGATTACAATCACATGGGAACTTTGGTTGTATAAATTCAACTCTGACCACTCACTAAAAACTCAACTTCTACCATTTTATGATGGGATATATGTCAATTCTTCCTGAGTCTTGACATTTATCCTCTCATTTTGTCTCCTTTCTCCTTCTGCTAATGATTTACAACCCTATTGACCAAAACTTAAAGTAGATGCATTTACAACCATCCATTTCTACTCTACTGCCCTCTCCTTTGTCATGAGAGGGTGAGGCATTCCTGGGCCTCTCCAAACTCTTGGATCTGGTGTGTATCCACCGCCAGTAATAAATGTCCATCTGTAATCTGGGTAGATTTTCAAATGCATATGGTTGTCAACATTGGGGTTTGGACTCAACTGTCTCTTTTCCAACTTCCGAAAGCTAGGAAAAAAAATCAACAGCCTTTAGCATCAGTAAGTTGACCTCCCGACAAAATAAGCCCCCGCTGCCACCATGCCACATCCCACGGCAGGTATGGCGCTGGGGCCTTAAAATGCTCCGTATGAGTGCTGTAACATTTTAATGTACAGAGAAGCAAGGACTGACTGCCTCTCCAAAGCTCCCCTGCTCAATACCTTCTGTTTTAACACTGAAAACTCAGAATGACAAAGGGTCAGGACTAACTCACAATAGCACCATTTCCTAGACTCTTGGAATAAGATTCCTGTCTGCGTTGGAGAATGCAGGGACCCCAGACGACCCAGCCTCCAGCTTTGCACCTTCACAGGCCCTGCTGACCTTCAGCAGGGGTGGGCGGTCTGCCTCAGCCTACTCCTACAGCGGCCTGAATTTTCCCTGGGAAGAGTTAAAAATGCGTGTCTTACAAAGTGAAGTTGGCTGCAGGTGAGAGACCTGAGGAAGCCTGTTTCCGTGGGTGAGATGTGACGAGCCTGCAGATGATGGGACAAAGGCTGGGGATCCCTTCCCTTGCCCATCTCAGTTCAAGTCTTTGAAGAATCTGCACGCAGAAGCATGGCAAGATCGAGGAACACGGAGAGACACAAACCCTCACACAGCCACCCAAACACCAATGCTCTTACGGTATCTCTTGGGTTCAGGTCCAGCGGTGGGTTTGCCCTGGATAATGCTGGGATTGAATAAGCCCTTCTAATGATTATAAAGATTATCCTTTTGAATCTGGACATTTTAAACAACAGAAGACTTGGTATCACTGTATTTTACATGGCACATATAACCATATAATTACTAGCATTTACACGGCAAATATTGTAAATACACATTCTTGGAGTTGACTTGGTAATTATACCACTGTTATTCGGCAGAACAAAGATTAAACACTCTCTAACTTGCACTTGGGGGAATTTCGTTCCAACCCTGTACTTCACAACCAAAGGATAACCCTCTAATTATGCAATAATGCCTGGTGGTCATGTGGGCCAAGAGCATCACAGGGCGACTTCATGGTTAATTTGTGGCCTGTAAAATAAAGTAATACATAGTATTTTCATTTCAACAAAATACAAGAGACCATATAAAAATATTTTCTAATTTGGGACTTTGAAACATGAAAGCTGGATTTTTTTTTTCCTTGGTATAAAAAGAAACAAAGTAACGGACTAAAGTTTATTAAGCCTTCTAACAAAAAATATACATATAAGTTTAAGGAATGCAGTGAGCATCAACTTCCCTTTTTTGTCCAGGCTCATTGATGGGGAGCTTGTGCTTTGATCCCGACAAAGATAAATGCACAACAGTGGAGGAAGATCAGTGCCTGAAACCTGAACTACGACTTATCTCTAATAATAAGACTAATTTTACAGTAGTGCTTTTAAAAGTGGTGTGTCAGATGACTGATTTTTGTCTCTTCCCCCTCAGGCAACTGCTGGAGACGAATTCCAGAAGCACCACTTTCGTCTTGAGTGATGTTTATTTAGTGCAATATCTTCCTTCTCACGTTCCCTTTTCACACGCTGGTAGTGGTCTTCTTCCTTCAGATACCACACAGGGGGCCAGCGGTGCCGCTCAAAGTATTCCTGGTTGTCTGGTGAAGGAAAGGTGCAGATGATGAGACCCGCTGTGTTTGTCGAGAGCTTCTGTATTCTAGGTTCTGTGCCCCGTGCTTCTCGTATATGCTCCCTTCTACATCCTCCCAACAACCCGGTGTGTGGGGATTAGGGATCAGGGGTACGACCATTTGCAGACTGGGACACTCAGGTTTCGAGAGTTAGAATCACTTGCCTGAAGCAGCTGGGCACGGAGAACCTGAACCCAGGACCACTTGGTTTCCGAGCGGAAGCCTGCTCCTCGGCATGCCTCCCTAGACAAGGGTGAGCCCACCCCCTCCGCATGCTCTGCGGCAGGGAACCCCGGATCCCGCTCCACGCAAATCTCCCAAGCATGAAGTCCTTCAAAGAGGATTCCTGCTCCACAATTCCTTGCGTCGTGTCACGGGCATGTGACCACCAGCCAATCACAAGGACTTCCCCCGGAGCTGCCTGGGGCCTGTACACCTGCTCAAGGGCACAGAGGGTCCACGCTGCAGTCAGAGCCTGTGAGAACCGGACTGATGGGAACCTGTGTTCTCACCTGCGGATTTCGATTTGATCTCCTTGCGGAACTTGGAACACACGCTGTTGTAGTTGGTGCAGATGTGGTGCAAACACCAGGCGGCCAACTGGTGGGCGTTGTGGAACTACAGGGAAGTGACCAAAAAGGGGGTCAGACTCTACTTTCTAAAGTGGGGCCACAGAGAAATCGTCAGCCACCGTAGGGGTGACAGAGATGATAAAGGGCCCGCGTGACTGATTCGGCAAACCTCTTGTTTTGACTACAGTGTTTTGACTTTGGCTATGGTGCCAACGCCAGCCCAATATAGCGCTTGGCATACCCCTTCCTTACCCCTGTGACAGGTGCACCAAAAATAATCACCGTATCAGATCAGGAGCTGAAAGCACCCCTCTCCACCCAGCCTCCCCTGCCACTGGCCCGCTAGTGACTCATGACTGTGGCCTCTGGAAGGTGCCAGCCAGCAGCAAAGCAGCAACACGGACTCTGGTTAAGGAAGCCTCAGCCACGGAGCACTCCGTGTCGCAGGTCAGAGCTCGCCTTGCTGGGGCCAAAGATCTGAAAAAGGAGACTGAGGAATGTGTACCTGTCCTTTGGTTACATAAGAAGAGCGGGTGGTGTGGGCAGGGTGGCAGGGACCCGACACTCCACAACGACTCCTTTCTGAGCAGATGCTCGGGGGGAGGGAGCAGCTGAGGTAGCTGTGACCAAAACAGACTTGGTGCTCAAAATGCCACAGTCACCTCCCCATTCCTCCCCAAGTTTGGCAAGTCTCCCCCACCCCACACTTTGTCCGTGTCCTTGGCTATCCATTCAGTTTGTGGGTCTTGAGGTTTCTTTGATCAGGCGAAACCCTGAAACCCTACAGGGTGCTCACTCGGGGGCCCACATCTCTGCCATGAACGAAAGGCCCATATAAAAGCTGATGTCCCCAGAAAATAACTCAAGAAACTCTGAGAGTTGCAAACCCAACATTATAGACCATTTTTGCTGGTGCTTCCAACTTCTCTTGAGATCAGATTTCTTTCTGAAAGTAAGACTCGGGCACCGGTGAGCTGGAGTTGGCTTGGATCTGCCCAAGAGCGTCAACGGTGCACATTTCTTCCCTACTCTGAGGTCAGCAATTTCACGTTGTTAAAATTGGTCAGGCGGAGGTGTTTATATCCTGGACGTTGGAAAATGCAACAGATCGGGTGCCACCTGTCCACATGCTGATGGTTAAATAAACCCAGCATGCCACGAGGCAAGGGTCTCGTGAATGAGCTATGGTACAGGAGGCTCCAGCCTAAACTCTTCCTGCCGAGGCTCGTCAGGGCGGGGACCCAGAGCAAAGAGACACAACTGCAAATCACTATATCAAGTAGACTGGCCCTACATGCAATGCTGGGTCATTACATTTTTCTCCAGGAGGAGTACTTACTGGAGAGAGCACAAGTCATAAACTGTGCCCCGGACCTGGTTCGAGAGACCTCAAACTCCAAGTATGGACAACCCATTTTGATGGGACCTTGCTGAGCCTACTGCAACAGATGCCTGTTCTGGGTTTTCACTGTAACCTCTGTGAGGCTGTTTTTCATGCTGGATTTTAATAATGTGGGCTTCTGTCTATTTCTCTGTCTATGATTGCCCCGAGGGCAGAGAATCTGCCATTTATATCCATGTGTCCTTTTGTCTGGGGCAGTGCCCGATGTGTGTGGAGAAAACCACAAATACTCGTTGCGTAAGTCCAAACCAGGAGGCTGCTGTGAAGTCTGATTCTGCCTTTTCCCCTTTTGAATGCAAACCGTTCCTGTGCAACTTGACCTGCTACTTGCCTCCCTCCTCTCCCTGAAACCACCTCCTCTCCCTTGATTGAGAAAGAGCCATTCAAATCACCTGACCTAAGGCTTAGTAAACCTCGGCCCTAACAGAGAGGGAACAGAAAACGGAACCCAATGGGCTGAAGAAAGGACCGAAGAATGTCTTCTTCATTCCCTCAGAATGAAACTCAGTGTCAGTAAACTCAGTGTCAGTCAGTCTATGCCAGGGACGAAGCATCCCACACGTGCAACAGGGTTCTACTCTTCACTGCTCGTTCTTGAACATTCTCTCCCACTTGATTCTCAAAATAATCTGTAAGGTTGATAGGATGTGAATTATCATCCCCATTCATTACGGATAAGGAAACAGAGGCAGAGTTTAGGTTTGTGCCTTGAGTAAGTCATTCGGGACAAAGCTGAAGCCGGATCTCGGGGCCTCTCTGGAAGAGTGCAAGTGTGTACAGGGATTATGGAATCACAATATTGCTATTAACAAATACTGATTCTGGAAAACCCCAGGAAAGCTGCAGTGAGAGGTGGGGCATTACAGGGCTTCATGGAGTTCTAGAAACCGTCTGATCTTGGCCAATATGTGTCCAAGAATTCAAACAAGGAGAGACAGAACCTTCCCCTATCATGCCCCAAATTGTTCTCCCACATGTGAAGCTGGTGCCTCGGGGGACAATAGGGCTGGCGTGGGGTAGGGTCCGTGTTGTTTTCTCAAACGAAGCCCAGCAGGGGGAATGGTGCATGAAACGTGAAACTCTCAGATCTTCTCAGTGTACACAGGGCCCTCTGTGACTCAGTGGTGACATCTTTATTTAGACAGATGCAACAGCGGAATGTTTGATCAGCATTAAATGAACTGGTTGAACACACTTAAAAGGTGAAAGGCAAATTGTTACAAACCTGGGCCAATTCCAAATACGAGAGCACTTCCCCGTCAATGCCCACACCACTCATCGCGGCCTTGGTCAGCTCCTGGACAGCATACTGCTCTGGGGAAGAGAGAGAACGGGAGTAAGTTGAACCATGCCCTTGCAAGCCAGACATCTCACTTAGAGAGTCTGGTCCGGGACCACCTAAGAGGAAAGGAATATGGGACACAGCTCTGGCAGTCATCCGAACTGAACTCAGGGCCCACTGTGATGGTTGGTCTTCCAGCATGGGGAGTTCTGGTCTCTGGCCATTGCACCAATGACTCTGGGACACTTGTTTGCACTTCTGAAATAGCTGGAGTCCTCCAGACCTTCACTGTCCAGTATGGTGACTACTGGCCACGTGAGCCGACTGAAACTTAAATTGAAATGAAATAAAATTAAAAATTCACACCCTCAGCCACACTAGTCACACCAAAGTGCTCAACAGCTACACATGTATTGGGCAACACAGACACAGGACATTTCCATCACTGCAGACAGTTCTATTGGATAGTGCTGCTCTGGATAGTCCAGTGCCTTCCTAGAATCCTCTAGACTCTCTAGTATCTTCCTGTTTGACAGCTTCCCCGCTCATATCACTCCAATTCTCAATAATCTCTGAAAGTGGAAGGACTGAGTAACAGGAATGAATCCATATGGGGAATTAAAAATGTGAATGCAGATGTCTTTCTCAACAGCTGCAGATGGGTAACATATTGTTCAGCTGTTAGATTCTAACGACTGGGGGGGAACCTTCAACTGGAAGTTAACAAGAATCTAGCTGGGAGAGCCAATTCTTCCTGGGAGCTGTGCCCAGGGCTTCTAAGTTGAATCTAAATTGTGATTCTGAGATGGAGTGGTCTCCTGCCTCTGTTCGGGCTGTCCCCTGCCTTTGGGACTGATGCGTGTGGTACAATCTAGGCCCACACTCCTAGCTCCCTGAGGTCGAGGTACTCTTTTCATCTCCAGCATTGCGTCTGTTCTTCTAATCCAGTAAACTGTCCCAACCCTGCTTACCCTCTGTTCTATGCACTTGGTAGTCAACATGCCTCCATGTGGTCAATACGATATCTAGATGGGGATGGTTTCTTTGGCACAATCTTCATCAGTTGGATGGACAAAGAACTATTTGGAATTACATTTTCCAAAGAAGTCATCAGGCTTTTTGATTTTAGTTAACAGCAACATTTCTTGATACTCATTTAACACGTCGGCTCGCGACACATTCTTACCCCAGAAACTGATTTTTAAAAACTATGTTCTGAACACTCTATACTTAACCCAACAGTATAAATGATTACAGGGATCATCTTAGGCAGCTACATATTTAATCCTAGCAGTAACAGTAGCATTTAATAACAAAAGGAAACAGGCTTAGAAGTCTGCAGTTCACACCAGAACCTCTCTTTGATTCAGTTCCTTTCACGGAGAGGTCAGTCCCAAGTTTTCGTCACTGTACTTCATATTTAAGCAAAAATGGCACTAGTTTAAGATTAATCACAAACCTTGTTCGACAGATTTGGTTCCACATTGTTTTTGACCACATTAAAAAAAAATCAAATTCATCCTCAAAGGATACCTACTTGTAAACACTGAATAGTCAAACAGATCAGAACCTATACTTTTGAAAAAAGGAACTGCCCACTGCAGCCTCCTAGGGTTAACATTTAAAAAGCAGGGCACTCTTGTGGACCTGTGACTTCAGGGTTGTTGGTTAAAAATGGTTTTTAAAAAAATAGCAGTGCTTCAACAATCTCTTTCTATCTTTTTATCCAGTGGGGGCAGAAGTAAGGCAAGGAGAGGACTTGGGTCTCCAGCTGGCTGAGTATAGCAGAAACGTGAAGTCCAGAGAAATACATTTTATTCCAAAGACACCTGCCAGAAAGTGAAGTGCAGATATGACCAGTTGGTTTGTTCAAACATTCATTTTCACTCACTTCCTGATTCAACAGGTATTTATTGGGAAGCTAACAGGCTCAGGCACTTTGCTGTGTGCTGGGGACAGTAGGCCAGTGTACAAAGCTGTCACTCTTTCTGCTCTCACGGCTCACAGGAGTCAGCTAATGTAGTGACAAACACCCAGACTGCTAACTGACCCTTCTCGTGAATGAAGCTGAAGGTTTACATTTAGGAAACATGTATGTGAATAATACACGTATCCTATTTAGACCTGCTTCAGCCTAACAACTGAACAAATCCAGAAATGATTTTGGGAAGTGAAGCCAAGTCCCCCTTCCTTCTTTCTCCCAAAATGCTCTTGACAATGTCAGAACATTTTCTAAAATAGCTTTAAAAAAACCACTTACATAATGCTTACTAGGTGCCAGACACTGTTCTGAGAACTTTATATATATCTTAACTCCTTAATCTTTGTAACAACTCTACGGGAGAATAACATGATCCCCATGCTAAAGAGAGAGAGAGCAGACACAGGGTGGTGAAGTGTGAAGTCATCTAGCCAGTAAATGGTGGAGTCAGGATCTGAACCCGAGCAGTCTGGCTCTGCAGCCTATATTCTTCACCACGGCCTCCTACTGCTCTTTCTTAAAGACTGTGTCTGAGCACACATCAGGGGAATAATATGGACACAATAGTTTTATTTCCAATCCCACGGTCCACAAATGAGGCAGAGTGCACAGAGCATGGGTCTCAAGGGCAGGGATCATGCATCACTCATCTTGATAATTGTGTCCCCCTACAGGGTCTACCACAAAGTAGGTGCCTAAGAAATATCTGTGGAGCTGAATTGGGCTGTCTGATACATTTGATCTACTTATTATCACCCTGCACAAGACAGTCCTATACTGGGTGATAAAAATTTAATTTTTATTCCCTGGAAATGTTATTTTTGCTTAAATGTGATTTTGATAAATTTGACAGTCAGACCCTGCATGATCCTGAGTCATCAGACTTACCTGCAAGTGCAACCAAGTGTGGCAGGCAAAATCTGTTTGCCAAGGCAATTAATTCCAGTGGGTCCAGGTCCAAATTAGGTGACAACTGCTTGGTATAAAGATAATCCAATACCGCTTGCATTGACATCTTGTTTATGTTCGGGAGATATACCTGAAATGTTATTTGAAAAGCTAAGTTCTGCTGAAGAAAACAGTGGGTGCATTTCCAGGCTATACTGCTTATAAATACCCCAACCGTACAATTTGATATTGGCAAGTCCGGGATACCTGCTTTGAGGCCGCGTGTAAAAGTCATTCGCTATTTATCGCTTCAAACATAACAGTTTGATTTGTAGATGACAAAGGAGTGGGGCTGCCTGACAAAGCCTGATTTGGAATTTTTAAATGGCTATTGGACTTATAAATCAGACAAATGGTCTGTAATATGGACTCTCCTCACCAAGTACCTTCTAATACTCTATTGTGGGGAAAGAAATCTCCCAGCAACATGACAGGTGTGGGGGGTAGTGCAAACCGCACTGTTGCTGACACACGATAGAGCCCCGCTCTCTAAGATGTCAAAACAGAGGATGAGCAACCACCCTAGTTGCCGCAGTGACTGGAGTGATTCCAACATTCTACCAATATATGCAAACACGGTATACACCCTTCATTATTTTTCCTGTGGCACCACCACACAGATTCAAAATTATTGGAACATTATCAGGTTATCAGTAGATTCAGAGAATCCAGAGACGTCCTTACCTGGGACATGTGGGGAACAGCTGGTTGGGTCTGGTAAACTCTCCTTTGTAGGAATCACTTAATCTCGAGACCTCCTGAGCACCTGCAGTTCTTGCCAATATTGATACCTGCTAGAGTTTGCTAGAGAGCCAGGGCCGGGATCAGTGAGGATGTACATGGCGCAGAAGCACACAGTCAAACTAACCCCACAGGATGGGCCCTGGTTTAGGACAGAACAGCACAATTGCCTTTGACTCCAGGCATGATGATGGTGATAAAAATTAACCTTAATGGGAGGCCTCCTTCACACGTGGTGCTGTGCTAAGCTTCCCACACACAGTATCTAATCTGATCCTTATATTCTCCCTAGGAGGAAAAAACTATTATTTTTGCCATTTTACAGGTAAGGAAACTGAGGTTCACGGAGGTTAGTAGTCCCCTATCCAAGGTCACGGAGTTAGTAAGTGACTGGGATTTGAACCTAGGGAGTACAATTCTATGCTCAGAACCGCTGTGCAGTACAAGAAACCCTTCATGGCAAGGAAGCTGAGGTTTGGGTCACAGTACAATTAAGCACCATATTTCACTAACAGTTCTTTTTTTTTTTCTTTTTTAAAGATTTTATTTATTTATTTGAGAGAGAGAGAATGAGAGACAGAGAGCAGGAGAGGGAGGAGGGTCAGAGGGAGAAGCAGACTCCCCGCCGAGCAGGGAACCTGATGCGGGACTCGATCCCGGGACTCCAGGATCATGACCTGAGCCGAAGGCAGCTGCTTAAACAACTGAGCCACCCAGTGAATGGCGCCCCATTCACTAACAGTTCTTAAGCGTTAGATTTCTAAGTTCAAAAGGATGAACAGTTATTAACTGCCTATTTCCGGTACTTAATAGACCTCTATACACCATATAAAGATACAATATATGATTATATCTCTATTACACATGATTACATCTGCATTATATATCGAATCTTTCCCTTTATTTATATATTACCACCGCAATCGACATGGGGCTCATGGCCAATGCGTTCTGGTGTCGTGGTTCCAGATTCACTTAAGCGATAGCAACCTGTATCATCCTCCTGCACAGCCACCAGCCACCTCAGACCGAATATCCTGGCAGACAGAACTTTCTACTACTGTATCAAAGGGAAGGCCCCCCCAGACCTTCCCAGAAATAGTAAGAAAATTATACACCCACCCCCTTTCAGACATAGTCGATGAGAACAATTATGATCTGGTAAATAAGCTGCATGGGTTATTACCATCAAGGATTTGACAAGTTTAGAGTTTCTTTAGAGTTTCTAGCACAGCCTCGACAAGAGATACAACTTGGCACGTAGAAACTGTTACTGATGTTATTTGAAAATAAAGAAGCCACTGTATTGTAATTAATTGTTGTTCCAGTGAATCTAACATCAGTTAGACTTGTGTATATGCTTATGCACATACATGTTGACACATACATGCATTTATCTTATACAGATCAAGTCTGGATTCGCACAGTTTTCTAGATAATTGAAGTTGTGAAACTTAAAATTTGGGCCATTTTGATAGTGAAAGTATATACATTTTACAAAGTTCTAAGTGCTATAAAGAATTAGTGATCATAAATGTAAACAGTGCCAGAGCTTTCTGTGAAGCCCTGTTCTCAGCTACGGGGATACCTGCTGTTTTGGAAAATAGTGGCTTGGAGGACAAGGAAAGAGGCTGGTATAGGCCCAGGGGTTTGTCACTAAAATGAGTGTGACCTCTGCCAAATCATTCACCCTCTCTGATCCTCGGTGTCCTCATGCGTTATCTGAGCGTTATTTGAAAGAGATGATACCTACAGCTTTTTCTTCTTCACTGAGACTCTGGATTTTGAAGATATTTGGATTACCTTAGCATTTTTTGGTAAGAGTGTGTTCTAAGTCACGACAAAATGAACTTCCTAAGTGAAAAGAAATTATTTCTGGCAGCAGGAGATGACAGATTCCTGTAAGCAGCCCTTCCCCAATACTTCCAATGTCTTTGGCGTGTTCTGACATTTGTAATCATCCATGACCTGCTTTTTCCTTCTTGCATAACACGATGCTAACAGTTTTTTGAAGCGATGGCTTTGTTGGGCAAAGAATGCTTGGGACCCTTAGAGCGAATGAGAATAAACTAAAAGCACCTTTGGAACCTGCACCTTTTTTTTTTCTTCATTTTTTTTTTTTTAAAGACCATTTCTGTGATTTTAATGTTTATGTAGAACAATGGAGAGGTCATTTCATAGAACTTTTAAAAATAATATAAAGCTACATAAGAGATGAAATTAGGAATTTTGCATCCTACCTGCTGGATGTACCTTAAAAAAAAAAAAAGTCAGCAAAGAGAATATAATGCTATCCTAAAAAACGTCCCATAGTCCAGTTTCGTTGGTTTAAAATTTTAATTGTGAAAATCAGCTCAGACTATTAGGCTTATAATTAGAGACGGTCTCAGAGAATGAGAAAGTATTCCAGATCCAGAGCATTGCTTACTACAAGCCAGGCATGCATTTTTAATGAACCACTTGCTGAGTACCTCTAGGGAGAGAATTATGCTTACTGCTACATTAAAGGTAATGAGAAAAATAGAAGTAAAATACAATGTCTTCTTAAATATTAAATGACAAAAAATTTTAAAGTAACATCAATGTATATTTTCTTCCTTTCTGGATATGCATGAGAATTCTATTAATGCAAAAAAATAAAAAGACTGAATTTTGAGGGGGAAGTCAGATTTTCACAGGACAATAAAGAGTTAATGGGTGCCCTAGAAAAGGACAGATCCCAAGTGCCAAAACAGGCCTGCATCAGTCATGGAATATTTGCTGAGCGTTTAACTGATGTTCCTCCCTCCCCATGATCCCTCTAACCACACTTTGCGAGGGCTTTCAGGGGACAAAGATTTTTAATCCTTCATGGAAAGAATTAAACAAGAATCCTCCAGGACAATAGTCACCAATATTTCTTGAGCTTCCGTATGTTCCAAGCACCGAATTCTATGTTTATACATGTGTTCTCCTGACTTATCTGCCCTTTGAAGATGGTTTTCTTGTTATCCCCCATTTTACAGAGGAGGACACAGGTTAGGAGAGGGTCGGTTGCTTGCTCAAGGTCAAGCTGAGACTAGAGTTTATCACGACATAACCATTACAGTCTACAGGGGAAATCAAGGGAAGGGGCAGGCAGGGGCACACGTGTCAACAGCTCATGGCATTCTCAACACACTGACTAAAGGGATCCGGCACGGACCCTCGGTTGCTTGGGTCCATGGTCTCTGTCTTCTAAGTTGGGTAGAACGTATCCATACCTATTAGCCTCAGCTGCCATGTTAATGACCTAGTCTTTCTAGGAGGTCGTGCTACCCAGGGGGCCCCTCCAGGAGAGGCTGTTCCCCATGTACGTGTGCATTCACACTGTCTGCCAAGTTTTTGTTTTGGTCACCTCTCCTGCACATTTTAATCTGGAGCTGATTACGGTCCATTCTGGGAAGGGATAAAGGGGATTAGCATTTGTGAGGTCAGCTCTGACAGTGTCCCTTTGTGCCTGGGTTCCTGACCTTGATCAACTTCTCTGCTGTGTTAATAGCAGGTGCTCGGCCACACAATCAGCACACATTTCAGTGAGCTGGAAAAATAAGGGAAGCCAGCCCCCAGGCCCTTTATCTCTGGGGATGACTGAAGTGGGTGAAATGCCATTTGGATGAAGTTTTGTCAGTCGGTGGCTTCCCCAGATTTTTTTGGAAGTAAGAGTGAAAGAGTATTAACCCTACCAACATCACAATAAGACTAACGGCAGCTACGTTTACTTAATGCTCCTGGGGTGATTTGCAAGGTCTGACTTTTGTACCCCACTACCACACTGTGGGTTATCATCATGCTTTCCAGACAGGGAGACTGGAGCTCAGAAAGGGGGTCGCTTGCCCAAGGCCACACAGCTTGTAAGTGGAGGAGTTGGGATTCGAGCCCCACATCCTTCACTGGGCGGCCTCCACGACGCTGCTGCTATCTCAGGGACGCGGCTCTGAAACCCCTTTGGTGGCACGGGAAAGACTTGGTTAGTTACAGCTGAGGACCTCCGGATTCAGAAAGGCTGCGAGACACCAAAAGAGGTCATCAGGATAATTCTGACACTTTTTGCCCACACAGCAGACAGCCTTTTGCTGGGGGTTGGTTTAGGAGCAGTGGCAGTTTGTTCTGGAAGCAGGAGGTGGCCCAGGGACCTCCTCCGCCCCAGCCCTCCGGGCTTCTGATTCTGCAGCCCTACTCTGGGATGCAAATGCAGGCTCCTGGGTCACAATGGGAGTGCTCAGATTTCTGCGGTGAGAGCCCCTCACCGCTATTGTTTTCTTCATTTCTTTTTAAAGTGTGGAGAGAGATGCTGAGATATGCAAAACAAGCCTCTTGGGACAATAAACTTGATGGGGTGTCCCCGTGTTTTTTAAAAAAAGATGGTTAAAAAATACTTTCAAAACTCAACAAAAACACTTGCTCTTCTAAAGTTAGATGTGCTTGGGTGGAATTTTTCTTTCTTTTCCAATCGAGTTTGTAAAAAGATGAACGGGTAGGGCCTTCAACATACTGCTTGCTCTGCTCTAAGACTATCCTTCTCCTGGAGATAGGGCCGGTGCCTGAGAAGTGACTCAGTGGCCTCCGCGAGACCGAAGGGAGGCGTGTTCAGAGGAGGGACCATTTGCTCCGTTGCCATCTCCGTCCAGAACAGACCCTTGGAGAAGGCAAGTCCAGCCGAGGCTCGGGGAGTGCCGCAGCTCCAGGAGACCGTCCAGGGCATCCCCCATGCCCTGGGGCGTCCCTCACGGGGCAGATGAGAAGACTGAGGCCCAAGGGGGTGGCTTCTTAAGGCCCGCCCTCTGGTCAGGGTCTCAGCTGAGCCCAGGTCGGGGATGACTGAGGAAGCTTTTCACTGCCTTAAACTTCTGCAAGACAGACTCTGCCCCTATTGGATGTGATTTTGCCAGTGTCTTGCTTGGGGACATTTGTTAAAAAGTAGAGCCAATCACGTTTTACAAATGAAAGCAGTGAGCAACAGACACCAGCTCCTCCTAACTGCAAAATTAAGAAGAGGGTGACCTGACCCTCAAACACTGCCTAAGGAACTGGTTCAGGGAAGCAGTTAAATAACTGAAGTCGTCTGGTTACTTAAATACATGCCCATTCACAGAGATACCACTTGGGCTTTTCAGAAGGCACATACCTCACTGTTGGCGCTTTCCACAAACGAGCCCCCAAACATGGCGGCCATCCACCTGCAGCTACAGATCAGCAACGGTTTGTGGGCGCTGATGGCTCCATCATCCAACCTAAACGTCACATCTGCCCAGGGATTGAAGAAACATAACCGTGAGCCAGCTTTGCTGAGAGTTCTGCCCATATTCGTCCACCTACATCTCCTACTCTCTCTTCCATAGCTTTACTTAGTGATTATGTATCAACCTCCACCTTTGGAACACCCAATTCCTTCTATGTCATTCGAGGATTGGGGGTAAACATTTAAAATTGTACAAAAGCTCACAACACAAATTCTCTGAACCATATAGTACCAAAAAGGAGAGGAATATGTTTTCCTCCTTACTATGAAAAATTTCAAAATAATAGAACAGTGGAAGAAATAGTACATTGTTAACATTCTGCCATGTTTGCTTTAGCTATATATGTGTGTGTGTGTATAGATAGTGAATATGTGTGTATATGTATACACTTTTTTAACAGATAGCATGACAATTCGAACTACTTTATCAAGAATTTTCTAAAAATAAGAACATTCCTCTAGATAATCATATCATTATCACACCTAAGAAAATGAGCAATGATTCCCTAATCTCATCCATTATCTAGTTCATATTCAAAAATTTCCAATTATCTCTAAATTGTATTTATAGTTTTTTTTTTTTTTTTTTAAAGACAATCCACTTGAAACTCCACATTGTATTTGGTCACTATGCCTTTGCATTAAGGGGTGGGCGATTCAATTCATTTCACTTAAGGTCCATTGTTTAATTTACTGCAGGTTTGTAACATTGCTTTTCATTAACTTTCAAGATGGCTTCTATTTCATGATGGTCAATGTTTCAGGTAAAGATTATTTATAAGCTTTAAAATTAATGAACAGACTCAGTAATCAATGACTAAATGTATAGTACTAAATGTGTATCATCATGACAGGCATTATGAAAGATAAAGACAAAACAGAAGTGTCCACATAAATAAAAGTCAGAAAGTCACATTTTTGCAATGAAATACACACACACACACACAGAGGGCAATTTCACAATTCAGTAGAAGTGTGTACAAGCAAATATGTGAGGACACTGTGGCAGCAGAAGGCATGGTCATCAAGGACAAAGAAGAGGTGAGGAAAATATAGAGCAGGGTAAAGGAGTGTGAGAAAGAAAAGAGAGGAGGTGGGCAGACGAGGCACTCCTGACGGGAACGCAGACGGCTCCATCACCTCAAGGATTTCAGGGCCAAAGGGTCAGTGGGGAGTAGACTTGGTCAGGGAAAGGACCCTGAAGGGGAATCATGAGCATCAAGCTGACTGGCTCAGGCTCAGGGGTAATGTGACTTACCTTCGAGAAGCACTGTGATACCATGCTGCTTTAGAGGGAAGCTTGCGTACAAATCCTGCCTGTATATCCTGGGGCGAGTTACCTAACCTCTTTGTCCCTCAGTTTCCCAATCTGCAAAATGGAATAATCTTTAGCCCTTAAGTCTGATAAGTCTGATAAGAATGAAATAGATGGATACATGCAACTAGAAGGGTACATGAAAAAAATAAGCATTTATAACATGTTAGTGATGGTTAGTCTCTCCCTTACTCGTGTATAGCTAATGTTTAATAAAACACAACCAAAGGGATCGATGACTTTATCGTTGGACCTACTCACCTGAGAATGTCCCTTTGCTGAGACACTCTTTTATCCGATTGGCCTTCCTGACATGAAAAGCTTTTGTAATCTCCTGGTTCATGAAGGCTTCCTTGTTCATGATGTTTTCCACCATCATCCTCAAATCAAACATCTCCAGAACCTCTGCAATCTGAGCCAGGCCCACCAAGTCCTTTTCCTTTTCATCCAGTTGTCCCGTGTACAGAAACTGGAGCAGGGTCCGGAAAGGGCCTGGCTGGACGGAGGAGTCCATCCTGACCACGGTGATGGGGCCCACCCGCTTTGAAACGGGATTGACTTGCATCTCCTTGTGCATGCCAACAAACCCCTTGCTCCAGCCTGACAAAGTCTGCGTCTCTGGAATCGAGCTCTCGGCTTCCATCCCCGGACCCTCCTGTTGGGACAGGTTTTGGCTCGAGGACTTCCACTGATTGGTCTGAGGGGTCCTTGGGGTGCCTTCCTCCCTCTCCTCGTCTGGGTCAAGGCTCCATGCCCGCCCCTGGAAATCCCTGCTCTGCTTCTCTTTCTCACCAGCTCCTTCACTCCCATTTGGGGTTTCTTCACATTCCATTAAAAAAAGATCATAAAATTTGGAAGAGGAGGTAGCGAGGTAAATTCGATGTGCAAAGATGTGCTCCTGGTCCTGAAGGACAAACAGGACGTCGGCACACAGAGGATTGTCCAGTAAACAGGCAGCTTCGCTCGTCCCCGTGGAGGGACATTCTGGAACTTTGATGACTGGTGGAGGGGCTTTTGGAGGTAGGAATGGTGCCTGAAGTAAAGGTTTCTGAACTTTCTTTAGGTGGGATTTCCAGAACTGCAGGTGTCTGCGAGAAATCAGCGCTGCTCGGATTGCATTGTCAAACACGTCCTTGATGCCGAATTGGTCAAAGACGCTCGTCTCATAGTACGGTATGCCGAGTTCCTTCGCAACCTCTCGGCCTTTTTCGGGGGGCAGAATATCCCCTCTCTTTATGGGCCTAGAATGGAGGATTTAAAAGTTATAATCGGCCTCATTTTAGGAAAAAAATGGTAATGAGGGCCTATCAAAGCACCTAATAGAACTGTATCTTTAAAGTCCTATGCAGGATTTTTTTTTTTTTTTTAAGATTTTTATTTATTTATTTGAGAGAGAGAGAGTATGAGCGGGGTGGGGAAGAGCAGAGGTCGAGGGAGAAGCAGACTCCCCGCTGAGCAAGGAGCCCGATGCGGGGCTTCATCCCAGAGCCCTGGGATCATGACCTGAGCTGAAGGTGGATGCTTAACCGACTGAGCCACCCAGGCACCCCCCTATGCAGGCTTTTAATAAGGCTCTTGAAAAATCTATCAACCTCAAGTCTTCCAACCTTAAGCCTGCAGGAAAAAAAAAAAAATGCTTTCAGTAGTAACTACAGTAACTGAAGTATCAGCCTTATTTACTAGCTATATGATCCTGGGCAAGTTACTTAAACTCTTCAAGCCTCAGTTTTCCCATCGGTAAAATAGGAATAATAATAGTAAATACCTACATTTTAAAGGACTCCTGAGAAGTTGAAATGAGAGACTACGCTAGCCCACAGGAAGTGCCTGACAAATAGCAGCCATCACCCCATCGTCACCGTCATCTTTGTCACCGGCACCTTATGCTTACATTTTGCTTTACAACCTTACAAAGAATCCATATGCTTTTTCTCATTTGAGCCTCACCATAACCTTGCGGGTGTGATTTTCATCCACCTTCTGAAGAAACAGAGGCAGCGAGCTTAAAGGGTTTGCCTCAGGTCACATTCGAAAGTTGCCAAGAGACCTTTGCCAAGCAATTAGAACCCCGTAGTTCTAGACTGGTTAAATGGTTCACATCCAATGGCCCATTAAGTTCCTTCCATCACGTCTGTGAGCCTTCTTTCATGTCTAACTGCTTCTCTTCTCTTCCACGTCTGCAGTCACACTGTCATCCTCTTTTGCTTGGACTGGTGCATTAGCCTCTTGCCTGTCCTCAGACTCTCCACATTTTAGGCCACAGTGCTCACTGCTGCAGGAAAAATCCTTACATAACAGAAGTATGACTTGCAGCTGTAATTCTTTTTCAAGATCTCCTCTGGTTCCACAAAGCTCATGGAACAAAGGCTATGCCCTTTAGGCTGGCACACAAGGCCCATTACAAGCTAATCAAACCCAGGTAGGCCAAACCTTTGGAAGCAGTATAAGCAGAATAGTGCCGTGACTATGGCATAACACAGTAAATGGGCAAGATGTGATTTGTTGTTCTACTCTTCACAAACACAATCTTGATTCTGAGACATAATGTTAGGAATGGATCTTCCTCAATAAATATTTGGCTTTCAGAATCAAAGGTAATGTGCTTGACAGGTGCTGGTCTTAGGAGAAATACAACACTGGTTAGAAATTGGATTTGAAGACCTGGATGGAATGCAAGGAAAAATGGTAGGGTGTTGTGAAGGTGGAAGGGGGTGCAGGGAAGAAGGCTTAACTTCAAGGTCGGCTCCTCTGGGCATTTTGTGCTCCTGGTTCCTGGGACTGACTTGAAAATCACTAGCTGGTGACATTCTTCAAGGCTTAGTTCAAATACTGCCTCCTTCATGAAATCTCAGAGCTACTCTACAGAGGGGACTGTCCCCTCTCCATCCTCTAGCACCCGTAACTCTCCTCTAGTCCTCCACGTCCGTGGTTGTGAGGCCTGATTGTCTTAGCCGATTCTTTCCCACAGAAAGTTCTGGATGCCAGGGGCAGTCTCTTTCACCGTAAGGTGTGGCTTCTAATGTGCAATGCCTAGTCCACGCATTTAACAGAAGGACTGTGAAAGCCTAACATGAACCGTTTTCAGAAAATTAATCTGAAATGCACCAAGAACATCAGAAATTGTCTAAAGAAAGCACCATTTGCTTTTGCTGTGAGAGTATAAAAAGCTGCCTATACAAAATTTTTGTAATAAGCCTATTAGGCAAACATCAAAGGAAGGTATTAATATCACCATTTTTGGGAAAACTATGCTCTTAGACACAAAATATATATAAAATTATTTTTTCTGAAGGGAATATGGAGGGGGCACGGGTTTTTAAAAACTCTTATTTCCCCCTAAAACTGGTATTCCACATTTTATACAGAGTCAAACAAATGCTCTTTCAGGTTGATTTTTAAACTTGTGACACTTTAAAAATATAACTACTAGAGACATTTAAAAAACAGTGTTGCTATTTTGCAACTATAGGTCCATATGATTTTTAAAAACTAGACACTGCCTTTTTGGGAATGAAATATTCTCAGACATTGGACTGAGGAAAATGAGAAGACTAAAAACACTCGGATGTGTGTATCTGTATGAACCTGATATTCCCGGGGCCAGGAACTGTGGCTAATCCCTCTGCACGTACATGAACTTTACTATAATAATCATAATTTCAAGAATGACATTATTATGAGTAGCTAGTGTTTTGTTTAATGTTTTACAAATTTCAAGACACTTTTATTCACACCATGTCACAGTTGGAGAACTCACTTCCAACAATGGCCAACCATTTTACAAAAATGGGTTCCTTACCTATGAGGGGATGGTGAGCCTGAGAGGGTCAGGATTAACAAGCTAACTTAAAGCACATGGCTGATTGATGGAGTCCCAGGACCACTGAGGAGCGCAACCCTAGCCTACAGAGTCATCTGTTACCTCTAAATTTTAATTTGGCCAGCACAGCAAATCACCGAGTCCCTTGGCTTACCTCGCTAAAGGGCGTCTGGCTCGATTAACAGCTTCGAGATCAGCATAGCGGAGGTCTAGCTGGCAGCCAACCAGGACAACAGGTGTGCGGGGGCAAAAGTGCTTGATTTCTTGATACCACATGGTTTTCACATGATTTAAGGAATTGGGATTAGCGATAGAAAAACAGAGGACCACAACATCAGACCTAAAAGGAAATCACAAAAGAAGCTGTATTGCCTTATCACTTTTTTCTTTGATCATTATGGTCCCCCCCACCCCATCCATCTAAGGCCATATCATGTCACAATAAAACAAAACAGAACAAAACAAAACCATGGATATTAAAATACATCTCGGAGTCATGCAAACAGCTTGAGAAGCCCCCACATTCCAGTACCAACACAGCCTGAGTTTATTCTCATACCACACTGCAGAACGCCTATGTATCGAAGTTTCTCATGATGTTATTTTACAATACTGATGATTACCCACACTTGATTCAGTCCTGGAACCACAACATGCGGAACTATTTCTGTTTGTCACAAGAAATAGTTTCAAGGTAAAATAAAACAATAAAAACTACCTTTTACCAGTTTAAACGTAAAGGCGATGATGACTCAACCCAATGAGATAAAGCAAACAGTTTAAACATTACTGAAAACATAATAGGTATTTGCTGTCCGGGGTCAGCAAATACACAGAAGGATTTCTGCCCTTCTTCCCACTTAAACACACATGTAGGGAGCACAACCACTTATCTGTTTCTGAAAAGAAAATGTCCTGAATTTTCAGGGATTTTGACTCTTTACTAGGGATATGGCAAGACGGTCGTGTTTAACAGAAAGCCAGCAAGACTTAGGTGGATGACTAATAAGAGAATGTCGGAAGCATATTTCTCAAATGTTATATGTGACACACGGCAGGTAAGTGGGGAAAGGAAAAAAGTACTTTATAGTCAATTTTGACATAAGGATCTTCTATTTTTATATAATAACTTACCATTCTAGAAGCCAAAGAACAGTTTTACAAAACAGTTGTTCAATTATGGTGTTTGACAGCTGCTAAAAGGTATCTTTAATAAGAATTATAAACCAATCATTCTAGGTTAAAATATGCTGAATGGTGACTTTGAAAACATTGAGGCAGAAGAACATAAAATAGGAAAAATTATGCCCAAGCATTCAAGACTATCTTGCAGCTAAATTCAGAAATAAACTCTTACAATTTTATTAGATGCTAATTTATTGCCTTTACTGTTTATGTAATGAGAAGAATCAAGTCGATGAATCAAAACACCTTCTTTTTAAATCATTAATGAGCTTTCCCCCCTACATATCAATGAAGACAAACAAATATATCTGGGCAACCATAAAATTTCTAAAAATAATCATTTGCAATGCAGAAAACTGCAGGGTGCTTATATTAAATGTAATTCACAAGTTGAATCTTTAAATTTATATCCCAGAAAAACTGCACCAGTCCACAGCACATACAGGGGAAAATCCTGAGATTAAAATATTTACAAATTATAAAAGAGGACCTAGGACTCAAAGTAGATGAATGTATTAATCTGCATGTATAGAATGTCCTTGAAATAGATATTATCAGAGATTCATAGACACTGGAAAATATATTATGTGTAAAAATATGTATAAGTATATAAATGAAAGGGAAGCATGTCTTGTCTTCAGGATTCTGATTTAGTTAGTGGAATATTCTGTGCACAGCCTTACTTCTAATCAGCATAAATAACGGTATCCAGGAAAGCTAAGAATGCTTTGAATTTTACATTTTTTAGGAGCTGAGTTTTCTATTATTCATAATCCTATTTATATAGGATATCTGATGCAGCTCCGCTCTAAGCTTCATCCCGGTCGTAAAACAAAGCCACCATGAATTTTGGCACAGTGAGATTAACATGGCAATCTGTGAGGTTCAATATTATAGAGAAAGAATTGAGGAAATGGATCCAGTACCTAAATGTAGACTAGTATGTATATGCCTAAAATTGTTCTAATTGGTGCCCATTTCCATATTGAAGCACATGGCTATGAAGGAAATATTCTCAGGGCTTAATTTATATGACAGACATGTAGCTGAATGTCAATTCTGTTATCTAATTTTATGATACAGCATGTGAGGTTTTGAAATCAGAGCTGGCTCTGTTGCCAAGGTTACCGGGATAACACTCATGCCACTGAACACATACTAGTTACTATTCAGTTGACCTGTAAACAAGTACAGACAGGACCTTGGGGGTTGGAAAAAATGGCATCTCTTGATGATAGTAGCATAATGCCAACACACAATACAGGTCCGGAGGGCCCAACCTCTAACTGTGTCGCATCAATATCTCAATGCATGAAATGCTTTTGGAAAGCTAGGAAAAGAATTCAATGTTCTGTAAATATTTTGCCTCAAAAGGATGACAGTTAAAGAGAAGAGGCTGTATGAGAGCAATACTACCTCTGAAGCTAGAATAACTTATTGAATAAAAATTCTATTTGTGTCCTTGGAATAAAGTTATTCTTTTTTCCTTTTATTAATGCACATTTAGGGGCTGGGAGACTGCAATCTCCATTGTTTTACAGTGAGAACGGTTAAAAAATAAGATCCTATTTTACCTACCAACTTGCTTCAGTGTCTTTGGCTTAACCCTTATTGATCTAAATACAAATGCCAAGTGAAGGAAACATTACATACAAATTATGGAGAATCCCATTCTTCAGGCCTGCCCTAATAATGTAGTACCCTAATCCTGATTTTAACCAAAAGGCTGGGAATCAATGGATGTGGTGATGGATGGAGCTACAGAAAGATGCTGTTTTGACACATTCCTCCTTAGCCCAATATTCTTTCCTAACCCCTAACTCTTCACACAGCAGGATCCTCTGCCATATAAACACCTATACAATCAAGTAACTATTTTGAGAATGCCATGTAGTCCCTCTAGATTTTGAGCTGCTTTTCTATCTAGTCAAGGAAGGCACGAGACCTGCAGCTAAGAATATCTCCAGCTTTAGGCAGAATTCCAAGGAACTAGAGATATCAAATAACTTTTAATCAAAACATTCATTCCTGTGTGGAGACTGTTCAGTGTCTGACACAAGCCCGTGTTTAAAAATGCCATGCCTATGAAAGATAACAAGAAAAAGTCAGGTTCTAGCATTTCTACTTCTGTGGCTCGGTTACATTTTTTTACTTGAAGGGTTGAGTTTAAAAATAATTGGGAGGGGGAGGTGTGATGAGGACATTCTCACATACTATGCAGCAGGGTTAGCCTAGAAATGACCTCAGGGTTCCTATTTCAGCTGTAAAAAGAATCTGATAGGGTTTAAATGGCGTCCTACAGCTATTTGGAGTAGAAAGCACAAGAATTTGAGAATGCAGAAGCAAAGCACAGAGTAGACAAAACTCTAAACTCCAGAACTTGAATATTGAGAAGGGGCAGGAAGAGGTTTAGATTTTGTTTTTTGTTTTGGGGGTTTTTTTGGACCCAGCTAAGTGGTTTTAAAGGAAGCCAGGATTACAAAGGATTTAAGAGTGCAGGGTCTCAGTTGCTTACCTATGGAATGTTTATTTTGGGGAGAAAAATGTAATTTCTTTCCCCTAAGGGGAAGATATTAATATAAAAGTTTCACTAATAATCCCCATGGAGTAATGTTTTGATTAGTTAAGTAAAAAAGAATCCAGAGTAAATCTGTGCGTCGAAACAATTGCGAATCTCGCTTCATAGAAGGGTGGGAGGTGGGGAGGGGGGTCGGAGAGAGCCCAAGTCATCCAAAAATGCTTGAGCTGATAAAGCCAACCTCAGTTGTATCAGTTTTTCTTCAGATATTAAACAAACAAGACAACATGTTTTTTCCAGTTATCTTTTAAGGAGACCGTGGGCCAAAGATAGCATGTAAAAAATTGGCAAAGGTATCTGGATAACATAAGGAGTGTGTGCAACGTTGGGACCAATCTTTGTTGATGGATGCAAGAAAAAAAATCTGAAAACAGTGCATCTTACCCACACATCTCGGCTCAAGCTAGGCTTGAAACAGCCAAGGCCATACAAATTGCCCAGGCCTGTCTTTATAACATCTACAGTGAAAGAGAGCAAATGTGGTGGGAAAAGGTCAGAGAAGCAACCAGAAGGTAAACTGCTTTTCCAATGTGAAATATCAAATTCGTCCTTTGAAGAAGTGGTTGAAAAAGGGTAGACAATCACTATAACACTGCGTTGTTAAGAATGGATTTCCCAAGCTCCTTCCTATCACAGAAGTGTTCTTATCTTCTTGGTTTATTTCGCCTTTTCTAGTCCCATCCACACTGCCACCACTGTCCGGCTGTCTTATCTGGTTAAGTGGAGAAAAAAATACCTAAGTTATCCTTTATCTAAGAGCCTAGCATTAGGCGAATCTGATGGGCCATTGTGAAGGTTCGTGGGTTCCAGCTGGTCCTCCAGAGAGCTGTGAGCGGGACAGTCAAATGCCCTTCTCCCACGGGCCAATTCTGGTCTTGTCTCTTGCTGATGCACACTTGGTGACCAAGAGTAAACCAACAGTTCTATTTATTTGAGTTTCACTTGGAAGTATCTCCTTGTTAACATACCCTTTAAAGCTTTTTGTTCTGTGGTAGGACCCTACTTCTTTACACGTCAGTACTGCCTACCATTTCTTTTTTTAGTAGAGACTCCCTATGTCCTTCATCTTGGTAGAGATCATGATCACATTTTAATGGGCTTCTTTCCTTTGTCGGTGCACACAGGTCCCCTTCTGGCCAAGGTTCAAGTAGGAGTCCCTGATCTCCCTCTTTGGGGCTTCAAGCTTCCTTCTCCCCCTATAACCTAGGTAGGTTCTTTACAGAAACATTTTCAAAACCATTCATGTCAACAACACACCTTTCATGCATGTGGTCTGACAGCGCTATGCAAACAGATCAAAACAGCACGAAAGAGCTGGGAGCATGGCAGAGAAAGGGAATGTGTCACATGTGGTTTTGGGAAGTTTTAGTAGGGAAGCAGCCCGGTGTGTATGAGATGCACAGGGAGTTGTCAGTGATCGGTGAACATAACCATCAGGAGATGAATGGTTCTTATGTAAGCTCATACTCATGGAAGATGGAGAGGTCTGTAGGGGAGCGCCTGGCGGGGGGATCTGGGGAGAGCAGGGCAGTACCATGCAGTGCCCTGGATGTGAGCAGAGAAATCAAGTCAATACTTTACCAATAGCAGTGAGGCTTCTTAAGTACAGATGTTATGTGGGGGAAACTGTCAAAATACCCTGCAATATATCCAGATTTGGGAGTGATTAGCATGCACGACTATTTCTTCCAAGCCCGTAACTGCATGTTTAGTAGGAAGCAACATTTTAAACCGGTCTTCCCCCACCCTCCAAAACTGAGGCCAAAGCAATGCACGCTCTTAAGGGCAGGAAAGCCGTATCAACATCCCACCAACGGCACCAAACCCTGAGATAGATAAAACTTGAGTCTTAAAAACGGTTGGCTCTTCGATCGTGATACAACTATTACGGGGGACATTGGTCCTGCTGTAGAAGGTTCTGGGTTATCATCCAATAGAAACTGGCTATTTTTCACTCAACATCCCATTTTCTCTACTTAGCAATCTATGCTCCCTGTAGTATATTCATACATCTCACACAATCATCAGAAAAAGTGAATGCATGTGAAATTGGGTGAAGCACAAGTAATTTATTAGAAGAAATAGTTTAAGCAATCTTATTTAACTCCTGGTCAATGAGAGCAGGAAGCATTGACATAAAGAAGGCTTGCTTAATAGGAGAAGGTGAAATTGTGGTAATAAATTCCCTCCCAATACCACCTCTCATTCCTCTTTGGCTTTCCCTGAAGCTAAAAGACGGAGGAACTTCCATCCTGTACTGCTCACTTTTTCTCCTGAGAGCAAGACTAGCTGTAGATAGAAGCAAGCCTCCATGTCAGTCTGAATGCCAGATGGGAGGTCTCTGGGATTAACCTCCCTGACTCTTTTGAAACAAATCTAACTAGCAAAATCATTCCACTACAACAGGAAAGGGAGTTTACCCAGACCTCTCAGCAATCCTCCTTGAATCAATAAAGGTACAAGGACTTGTCAAGTCACTTATTCAACAGCAATAAGCAATCATTCAATCATTTCTTCCAGCAATATTAACTGATAGTGTACATACATATGTACTCTCCTAGACACTGAGGTTACAGCAATTAGTTAAAGACACAAATCACTGTCCTTGTGCTTATCTTCATGCTCATTTTCTAGTGGACAATAAGAAGAATATGTAAACTATGTGGCGTGTTAGGTCGTGACAAGTACCAAACAGGAAATATAGCAGGGAAGGGGGACAGAAATATTAGGGAGCAGAAGATGCTTTTGGAATGAGGTGACCAAGGAGGGCTTCACTGAGCAGATGACATTTCAGTAAAGACCTGAGGGAAGTGAGGTAGCTAACATGCTGCTATCTAGGGGGAGAAGGAAACAGCTAGTGTGGAAAGGAAACAGCTAGTGCAAAGGCCCTGAAGCAGGATGTGTCCCTTAGGATAAGGGGGAAAAAAAAGCAGGAGCTGAGCTCAGGGAGGCAATGCTGGACCGAGGTAGGGAGGGCCTCATGGTATCTGGCTCTTAACTTTGAATGAACTGGTGAACGGTTAGGGGTTTTTGAGCAGAATGACATGATATAATCTGTGTCTCAACAGGATTGCCCCACTACTATAATGAGAACTGACTAAATGGTGGGGGGTGGGGTGGTGGGAAGGGGAGTGTCAGGGGGAAAAGGCAGAAGGATGGGACCAGTGAAAAGGTAACAATCGCAAGAGATGATATGACTTTGGCCTGGGAGCAGCGTAGGTGGTGAGAAGTGGCCACATTCCATATATACGTGCGGGGGGTGGGGTGGGGTAGCCAGCAGGGTTTGCTCATGGCCCGAGTGTGGGATATGACAAGAGGAATCAAGAATGATACCAGAGTGCTTGCCCTGAGCAATTCTGTCTTCCCTGTTCCTGGTATTGACATGTGTAGTTTAGCATTTCTAACACTGAGTTGTAATTATTTATGTTGCTGTTTTCCCCGCTGTACCAAAAGTTTCATCTTTAGGGAGTTTGTCCCATTCCTATTAGTTCCTCTCCCATTGTGTACCACACAATTGTTTGTAACAAAAGAGGCCCCCATGCTGTTTACTGAATAAAAAGGCCTTATAGATATTGAAGGATAAAAGACCTAGATGCAAATGTGTCTGCAGTCCTAAAGTCTAAAAGAAATGAGGTTAGGCCTAAAATAAGTCAGCTAAAGAATACATTAGGGTTTTGATAAAGAGTGAAAACAGTTTGTGAGCTATTATATTTCTTCAGGCAATTACTGCTGAAAGCCATGTAGTATCTCTGGTATACAGCAGAGATTAACCAGTTAATATATATTTTTTAATTATTGGAATTTATCTAAAAAATCCGTTTACCCCATCTAATTGGATACTTTCATAACACCAAGATAATAAGGGATTAATGATCTCTTCATGGAATTTGATTATCCAAAAGCAAAGGAAGTGTAAAGAAACAGGCAGGTTACTTTTGGTAAGCAACGCAGAATTAAGACTGAAGGGAGCACCCTCCATATCACAGACCATCTTGTTTTTTATTTTTTAAAGGTTTTATTTAGTCATTTGAGAGAGAGAGAGAGCTCGCCCGTGAGCACAAGCAGGGGGAGGGGCAAAGGGAGAAGCAGACTCCCCGCTGAGCAGGGAGCCCCACATGGGGCTCGATCACAGGAACATGACCTGAGCCAAAGGCAGACACTTAACTGACTGAGCCACCCAGGTGCCCTGACCATCTTGTTTTTTAAAAAACATAGCAAAAACTAAAAAAAAAAAAAAAAAAATCAGTAAAATAGATAGCCAAGGTGATAAGTTGAAAAGACAATTTGCTAATTTGCTTTATCTTTCTGTAATTCAGCACTTTGTCCTTCTGACTATATTCTCTAGGCTGGGGGCACAGGAGTTCCAGGGAGAGAATAAAGTGGTGGAATGATTTTGGACACCTAATGAATGGCTGACATTAAAAGTTACTGATAGGATTGTTGATAAGCTGCACTAAGAAAAATATCTGTGAAAATGTCCTGTGAACTTTACAGTACCAATTATTGTCAGACAAACGTGATTACGGGTTCCAAAGTCACCAAGGATATATCTCGTATGTTGTAGCTAATAAGAATGGCCGAACATTCTCATCAAGAGAGGTTTTCTTTTTGGCTTCCCAGCTCATGTCTTTTATTGAAACGTAACTGCTGAAAGCTAGTGATAGAATTATCCCCTGAAGACACTGCAGAGTTACTCAACAGTCTCTTTCTTCTTACCACTTAATTTAAAAGGGAAAACTGTATGGGCTGAAATAGATTTCTTCATCAGAATGTTCCAGTATAGAAACACCACAAACTGATAAAAAGTCAACACACTTAGCTATCATTTGACCCAACTTGTCAAGCTTGCAGTTATTAAGTAGTAATAGAAAAAAAGGTAAAGAGAAGACAGAATGCAAGACATTAATATATTGAACAATGCATATGTCTCTTATTCTCTTTACCCATCTCAGCGGCCTCATTTGTCATGTTTTTATGGCACCTTGTGGGGCCATCAATGCTTCTCTGGACTGAACCACGACGGACTGTCTTTCCTGGCCACCTGAGCAGTGTTTGGACAACAGGCAGCATCCTTCCAGGTCCTGGAACACAAGCGACCCCAGCCATCAATCAAGCCCTGTTGCTATCTCAGTTGGCACTGCTGTTTCCCAAGGACAAATTCATCCTGGGGACAGGGCTCAGTTGCACAAAGAAATCCCAGCTTTCTGATGTTTTGTCTTCTGGTCACCAGACCAGATGTACCAGTTCAGAGCAGGAAGGACAGTGTGGGTCAGCAGGCTGAGGGTGGTACAGAGCATGGCACGTTTTCTGTGTGCCGGATGATCTGGTATCACTGCAGTCCTAGGCTTGAGTGTTTTGGTGCAGAATCTATACATTTCCACCACATTTAAGTGTCTGAATCATTTGTATGCATTTAGTCTAATGCATTTTTGTTCACTTGTTTTGGTTAAGCACAAAGCAGTAAAATAATCCACCTTCAATTTTTCTACTTAATGCCCTCATCGTTGGGCAAATGGATTTAAAGTAAATACATATATATATGTATACATATATGTATATGTGTGTGTGTATATATATATATATATATATTAAAAAATGATTCTTATAAGGATCTTGGGAATGACACTCAGAAAGGAAACACCCTACAATTGGAAAATTGTTGCTATTAATACAAGTAATTTTCTGTTTAAGAATACTCATTCAGGGGAGCCTCGGTGGCTCAGTCGGTTAAGCATCTGCCTTCAGCTCAGGTCATGATCCCAGGGTCCTGGGACTGAGCCCTATGCCGGACTCCCTGCTCAGCAGGGAGTCTGCTTCTCTGGCTCCCTCTGCCCTCCCCCTCCTCATTTGTGCTAGCTCTCTCTCTTGCTCTCTCTCTCTCTCAAATAAATAAATAAAATATTTTTTAAAAAAGAATACTCCCCTGGTGATGGGTATTAAGGAAGGCACGTTTTGCATGGAGCTCTGAGTGTTAATACACAAACAATGAATCATGGAACACTACATCAAAGACTAATGATGTACTGTATGGTGACTAACATAACATAATAATAAAAAAAATACTCATTCAAACAGGGTTTTATGAAAAGAATTTACAAACCTAAAAATTTGGGGGGAAAAGGTGGTTTCAGGGATGTGGCTCAGTGTACCTCCCTCCTTTTTCTCTGGGCCTTGCAGCGTATCTTTTCATCTGCTAATTCATTAAGGAGAGGCTAGGCACCAGAGTTTTCCATCCGTATCACCCTCACAGTGGTACATGATTTGTGATTCTTACTATAAAAAAGTGGAAATATAAAATTCAACTTAGTGAAACAGTTTGGAGTTTGTTATAATGATATTTCCTTGTAAATGCCTTAGAAGATCCTGCCATGTACAAGATTGATTGATAGATTCATGCACGTATTCAACTAACATTTATGAAGCTTCTCCTATGTGCCAGGCCCCCGGCATTGGAGACATAGAGTAAACAGACAAAATTCCTGTCCTACAGATACTAGGAATAATAGCATAAGGGCAACAGAAGAAGATGATGAAGGAGCCAATTTTCAAACAGTGCGATCATGGCTATGATAGAGATTTGCCAGGGTGTCAGGTGGAACATAAAGGAGAGACATTTCACCTGGATTCTAAAGGTGACAGGGAGGCGGAGAGTATGGAGGGGACTTAGGGGAGGAGTTTGCGATCCTTGTCCTAAATTCTTAGAATAGTTGTGGTAATTAACTAGGTAAAGAATAGGTGGGCAGGGGTGTAATTTCTAGATGGATGTAATGCACGTTTGTGGGCCTACCCGCTACAGAGAACACAGAACTGCAAATATTGTTATGTCTGGAGCAAGAGACCAGGCTGGACAAGGAGGCTGGGACTCAGTCCAGAGAAACAAAGCGGGGTGGAGCCTCACACCCAATGGGCAGCGACCTAACCCAGGGGAAGGACACTCCAGGCCCACCTCTGCACCCAATCCTCAGCCAGGGTGACTGAGTACGAAATGGACAAGATAATTTGTATACTCCCACAGGTTATCACTGCACTCCCCAGTTGCAGAAGGAACCAACTACAAAAGCCCACATTGTTACTATTTGAGGGAGAAATGGAGAAACAGGAAACTTCCAGGGAACGTGGAGTCCTCTCTTCAGCTATCACAGGGTAGCTCGCCAATGTATCTTAGAAAAAGATACAAACACAACCACAGCCAAAGACACAGGCCCCTTGGTCAGACTGATCCACACAGCTGAGGGCTTACCTCTGGGGAAAGGGAGTCAGCATGATTTGGGGAAAATCTGATAGTGTTCCATCACTGAGCTTTGAGATTCTAGAACCATCCTATTTCCCACAGTCATCTATTCAAGATCTGGTCGCATTTTTTCCCCCTAAGTTCACACAAATGATTTGTATTTTCAATGTGAATTAACTTGAAGTTCTATAAATAATTAAAACATATATTGTCTACCGTGCACATTTCCTCACATTTCCGGGATTACCTTGACTATCCATAAAAATATTTTTATTTAAAAAATATTTGAGATACTATTTAAATACAATAAACTTCGCAGACTTAAAGGGTTAGTTTGATTAGTTCTGACATACATATTATGCACCCAATACTATCACATCCCAATCAAAATAACAAACACTTCCATCACCTCCAAAGTTTCCTTGTGTCCCTTTGTAATCTATCCTCCCCCTCCCTCTTCTTTCCCAGGCAACCAGTGATCTACTTTCTGTCACCATGGGTTGCATTTTCCAGAATGTTATAGGAACGGAATCACACAGTATGTGCTCCTTTCCTTGGTTTCCTTCACTCGAAGGCTCTGTCTCTAATCTTTAAGAGAGTCCTCCCTTTTGGCTGAGGTTCAGTAAAGAGCATGATAATCATGATGATTTCATGGCAGTGTGTAACAAAGCATGGCTTGAGGACCCCCTGCTTTATAATCATCCAGGAACTGGCTAAAATTTGCTGATTTACCTCTCCCTAGAACTCTGACATCAGAACAACCAGCATGGGCAGGTCTACTCAAACTTGCAGTTTAGTCCAACCTCTTGGGGAACAAATAAATTCCTGTTCCTTGGTCCAGCTAGCTATTCTTCCAAGTCTTTCTACTTGATTCTTTTTTCTTTTCTCCTTCCTCCTTCCTTCCTTCCTTCCTTCCTTCCTTCCTTCCTTCCTTCCTTCCTTCCTTCCTTCCTTCCTTCC
>NW_023270237.1:2809559-2897202 GCF_011800145.1 Mirounga leonina
AGTAGTGGGTGTGGAGCCCAACACAGGGCTTGAACTCATCACCCCGGGATCAAGACCTGAGCTGAGATCAATAGTCAGATGCCTAACCGACTGAGCCACCCAGGGGCCCCCTTTCTCCTGTTTTCTATAACCTGGGCAAATCGTAGTTCTTGGGGCCACAGCAGTACACAGGACTACATAGCTTTAGGACAGAGGTAGCAATAATTTCCCTAGATCCTTTTGTGCCCACATTTAGAAGTGCGGTTTGGGTTACTTTTCCATATAGTATGCACATTGTGAACTTTCCTCCTTTTGCTGCTTTGCTACGTATTTCTCAACTACACCATCGGGGCCAGGACTCAGGTGAAGAGGGTCTTGAGAGTGAGCAGGACTCTTTTATTTCAGATGCAAAATTCAACGAGGTGCCAAAAAACTATAATCCAGATGCCTACTTTATTTTTAAAGAAAATCAATAAGGCAAAAAAAAAAAAATCCATGGTGAATAAAGTATCAAAATTTTAAATAAAGTCAGGACCAGTAATAGTGCCATGCTGAGCCCTACCGAGCTTGAAAGAAAAAAAAAAACCCAGTGATCCTATCTTTTAAAAGTTACTACTATTTATATTTTATGCCCAAGGTGAGTGCCTTATTGCCTCAGCCTAGTCTTGGCCCAGGCCCACCTCCACTTGATAGATTTCACGGTCGAACAGGCTTTTTGCTGTCCTGAAATGGTCATTAGACTGTTACTTCTGGCCCAGCATTTATAACCTGCGTGGACAAGAAGAGCTAATTCAAAGCACTCTTTCTAGACACATTAGATGCTTCCTACTTTTCCCCTTGCCATTAACCACAAGTACAGCCAATCCCAGACAAAGACATAAACACTGGTCACCCATAGTCCCGAATTTTTTTTTTTTTAAGATTTTATTTATTTATTTGAGAGAGAATGAGAGAGAGAGAGAGCATGAGAGGGGGTTGGGTCAGAGGGAGAAGCAGATTCCCTGCCGAGCAGGGAGCCTGATGCGGGACTCGATCCCGAGACTCCAGGATCATGACCTGAGCCGAAGGCAGTCGCTTAACCAACTGAGCCACCCAGGCGCCCCAGGAGGTACTTTTTTTTTTTTTTTTAAAGATTTTATTTATTTATTTGAGACAGAGAATGAGAGACAGAGAGCATGAGAGGGAGGAGGGTCAGAGGGAGAAGCAGACCCCCTGCCGAGCAGGGAGCCCGATGCGGGACTCGATCCCGGGACTCCAGGATCATGACCTGAGCTGAAGGCAGTTGCTTAACCAACTGAGCCACCCAGGCGCCCCATAGTCCTGAATTTTTAAAAGAGCCTCAACCGAGCATTCAGAATGGGATGTGTTCATGGTGTATCTGATTACATGTGTCTTGACTGTGGAACCAGACCTATCTTGTCTAAATAGACACACAGAAACCATGGCTCTGATTAATGTTGTCATTTAAAACACATACCGTACCTCTCATAGGAACTGACATTTGAGAGAAATCGGTGTGGAAGAATAATCTGTATTAATAAATGAATAATCTGTATTAATAAATGAGTTCCAACTGAACAGAAAATATGCCCAGGAACTGTGGGGTGTACAGGTGAGGATCTGGATACCTAAGTTAAATTTTCAGGGGAGAGCATGCCATATAAAGTACCCAAGGCTCCCGCTCCCTTTCAAAAAGCTCAATTGGATGTATCATTTTTACCGAAAGTGGAAGCTCTCCTGTTTAGCTATTTAAAGAAAGAAGCTGTTTGTTCTGTATTAAAGGACTTAAGAGGCACAACGGCATATTAGAGCTGGTGATAGGCGGAGAATGCTGGTCTTCACTGCCCACACAGAACAGCATAAACATCAGGCTGGACTGGGAATAACTGTAAGGTAAGCTGGTCATCAGTCTATCATTTCTAGCCACAACATGCTGGAGAGGAACGGTATGGGCTCTGGAGTCAGACAGAACGAACAGGACAAGTTCAGGCCTACCCTTTCCCAGCTGACTGACCTTAGCCCCATTCTGTGCCTGTTTGCTCAACTGTGAAATGAGCCTACTTTGCAGGGTCACTGCAAGAATGAAGTGGTGAAGCGTCAAGCACAGGCCTGGCTCACAGGAAGCCTTGATTCGATTGGAGCTGCTGTTAGCACCACTCCCAGCACCACAGGCTTTATGACGTGTTGGAAGGCTATCTGATCCTGAGACAGATCAATGGTGGAGGTTTTCAAGGAAAGGAAACAATAAATTGGTAATCACTTATGCGTGGTGTGATATCGGAGAGCAGCACGGGCCCTGATGCCCTGTGGAAAGGCAGAACCCATCCTCCCTGTATTTTCCGTGCCAGGTACCTGACTGTGAACATTTCATTCTTATAACGGTTCTGGGGGGGAAAACCTGGAGCCAATAGCCCTTTAAAAAGAGACTGTCTTCTTGCCAAAAAAGAGCAGTTAACCACAGTCTGGTTACTAGGTACATTTGTGTTCTTGATATTTTAAAGATCCAGCAAAGAGCTTCAAAGGTTCACCCAAAGTGGAGAGAAAGTAGGTGGTGGGAAGAAAGGCTACAAGAGAGTTGGGAGTCATTCACTCCAGACAAGAGAGGGTTTGACAGATGCCAGACATGTTACATGTTAGGATGCTGAGGGTGCTCTGCTATCTTTCCCCTCCATCCAATAGTAGAAGGACTCCTATACTCAGTATTTTCCTTGGGTGGATAATTTCCCTTCCTGAAGCAGAGGGGTCAACCAGGTGACCTTGAGAGATCTCTTCTAGTTCTAAGCCTTTGCACAAATACGGAAGAGCAAAGAGGCACTCAGCTCATCATTGTGGGGCTGGGTTCCAGCTGCATCTCTTTACAATGAGGCTGAGGTAGCTTGGTACAGCAGAAGGTGTGGGAGCCAGGAGTCAGGCAGGGGTGGGTTTGACCCTGTCTCTGAAACTCACTCTGGGCATGTTATGGTAGTAAAAGAACTCAACTCTGCCCTCAGCTGTAGCATGGTGAGAATCTCTGCCTTCTAGTGTTCCTGAAAGGATTAACTGAAATAATGTTGGCAAAGCACCTAATATTTTGACTGGCACATGTAAGCCTTCGATAAATTGGAGCTATTATTCTGGATGGTTAAAAAATGGGTTGAAAAATTAATGCCCTTCTGCTTATAGTTCTCTCATGCTAGGAAATGTACAAATTCAAGTGGGCAGACCAACAGCACCTTGGCCCACAGGATCCACACTGCAAGTAGAGCCTGTCCGTGCCAGAGAATGTTTGAGGGGGCACCTTATTAACTACTCCGGTGCAAGGAAGCAGAGGATGCTGAAGATAAGGTCTAAGTCATCTTCCTAGGACTCTGGTTTCGCCTACAGTCACTGTAAGAATCAAACGAATGATTTTTTTTTTTTAAAGATTTTATTTATTTGTTTGACAGAGAGAGACACAGCAAGAGAGGGAACATAAGCAGGGGGAGTGGGAGAGGGAGAAGCAGGCTTCCCGCTGAGCAGGGAGCCCGATGCGGGGCTCGATCCCAGGACCCTGGGATCATGACCCGAGCCGAAGGCAGACGCTTAACGACTGAGCCACCCAGGCACCCCTCAAACGATTTTTAAAGAGGTTCCAAATACATTTCCAGGTATAAGGAATATATCACATCCTACTGATTGGTCATTCACACCAAGCACAGTAAAAACATCCATCAAAAAAAGCAGGTGTGCAAACCAAACTGATTGTCAAAAATTATAATTAGGATTTTTTTCTTTCCCGAATGATACAAAGCTAAAAATGGAAGTCACAAAGAAATTAATCAGCTCTTGCAAAGCAATGAAATACAGCGGCCAGAACCCTGTACCAAGTGAAAGGAACTCCTATCACTACCAGACTCTTCCACAAAATGTAATCTTTTGGTGTCACATCAATGTGGAATCACATATTTAGGTTACAGAAAGATGCCGGAGGCTGAGACAGAACAGCTCTGGGTTTTGTTCTTTACCCGTGGTGGGGTCTGTGGCAGGACGCCTGCAGGCTGCGGAGAATCGGAGAAGACAGAGGAAACACAAGGTACAAACAAGCACATAAACTGAGGCCCACAGAGAGCTGGGCCAGAAACACGGGAGTGTTTCCTGAAGCCCCTCTGTGTCGCTCAGAGGATCAGACTTGGCTTGAAGAACACATCCTGTTTCCACGTCAAAGGGGGAGCAGGTTCGAGCTGATAGGACCAAACGCTACAGACAAGGGAGCAGAACAATGAAGTTGGAACTGATGGAGTCACATGAAACAGCAGCTTATTTTTGTTGGGAGGGAACAAACACAGGGATGACCCATTGCCAAAAGACCCCAGATACATCAGGGGGCCGGACAAGGCCCCGTGGGGATGCCTGTCGATGTGAGATCGAGGCCGGCCATCGTGCCATTAAGCTCCTAAGTAGGAATCTCACACGACAGTGTAGAAGTAATCCTTCTATTACCAAAGGATAAGAGTTACACTGTGGGGCCAAGGTAAAACTCGTTCTTCCAACTGCATAAAATTCAAGTGGCAACAAGCCGCTGAGCTGGTGAAACAGTCTGGAGCAGGTAAACCCAAACACTCTGTAAGCTCAGTGCGAGGTCCATCGTTTTCAGACAGCTTTTTAGAAGTGAGGGTACAAAATGTCCACGGCAATCTATGGCATCCATCCTTCCTTTGCTTAAAGTAATCATTTTATCATGCTGGCTTACAACCATAGAGATTACAAATCCGACCGCCTGGGACTTATGCGGACTTTATCATTATTTTTTTGTGTGTGGAATACTTGGATAAAAGAACAAAAAAACCCAAATGGCAACTAATATAAGAATCAAGAACACCATGGAAAGAAAAGAAATTATGAAACAGGAAATTCAAGGAGAAGAAAAGTATCTACAACACTATAACCTCAAAAGTCCTCATTACCCAGGGGACATTAAAATCAATGTTTTACTTCCCTTGTGCCTCTCTCTTGAGTCCCCACGAACAAACTGGTCTAAACGGCAGATTCTTTCGGTGTGTGAGCAACTTCTCGGGAAAGGGACAAACCCTTTCAGCAGCTTTATTCAGTATTTTAGATAACGTGGATAAATGCCAGTAAAAGTCTGTTCAGAGCCTTCAGAGAGCTACTGGCTTGAAGAAAGAGAGGTACTTTTTAAAATGCCTATCTCAATACCAAGGAGGAACTCAGGGCCTTGAGTATCTAATCCAATCCTGTGAGATCACATGACATTCGATGTTAACAAGGGACAGAGGATCCATGACACCTTAATTCTAACCTTAAGATCAAATGTGTTAATTTACAA
This sequence comes from Mirounga leonina, assembly GCF_011800145.1. NCBI lineage: Eukaryota > Metazoa > Chordata > Mammalia > Carnivora > Phocidae > Mirounga > Mirounga leonina. Next base: position 2,814,841 of record NW_023270237.1, read on the forward strand.
TTAAGGGGTAAGAAAATCTCCTCCTTATCTGGATTTTGATAGCTTATAACACATTCACCAAGAGACCTTAAAAGTTCTGGTGACAAGAAGAAGTTGCTAAAGACTTTCAGGCATTTCGACCATGTTCCTCGTCATATCAGTGTCCTAGACTCACTACAGGGATTTCACTGGATTTTTCCTTCTTCTGGATTTTTCCTTGATTTTTAAAGTAAAATAGACATTAGTGCTTCATTTCATTTTGGAAACGTGCCTTGTGAATGATTTCAGAGGTATTTTTCTTTCTTTTTAAAAACGACCTTCAAATAAAAATAATAGACTTTTCAGATAACAAAGCCCAAAGCAAATAACATGAGACTCTGCTAATATGGTCATGAAAAGACCAAAGAGACCTTCTGAAGTGGGGTGGCCAAGCACTAAAATAACTTAAAACATTCTAACAAAAGGTAAATAAATTACCATTCAGGAAAATAGCAATCAAAGCAGCTCAGGGCCAGAGCACACCAGAATCCTCTAGCTATCGTCCCAGTTTAATGAACACTGGTTGTTTTAAACGAGGGACTTCCTGGGAGGGACCTAGTTTCAAGGCAGACTGCTTTTCTTGACATCAGAAAACAATACCATTTTTTTTCTTTTTTCTTAAACACAGCACAGAACCCAACACATTTCAAGGCCATATGTTGTGGCTTTTGTTGATTTATGAAGCAGCTGCAGGTTTTGGAAAGGAAATCGTACTCAAGCTCAACCGCACGGCAGCGGTCTTGGTTTACCTGCCATATGCAAAACGCCTGTCCTTGTGATGATCGCCGAAAGTATCCCAAAGCCTGAGAGAGACGCTCACTTCATCCACAACATCCCGGGAACGCTCCAGGACCTGCAGGAGAGAGAGTGCATTCCTGCTCAGTGTCATTCAGAGGCTCCTCAGCAGAAGAGTGCGCAGGTCAGCACCCTCCAGGCCCACTTGTCCCACCTGCATTTAGCTTTCTTGTTCCATCTAACAGGACTTGAGCTAAGTCCGAATTCTCTTCCTGGAATCACACCACTCAAACCCTCCTCGTTCAGGATAGGGTAGCCAGACTCCCAAGGGCGCACTTTGCTTTTGTTTTCTCTGGCGGCACTAAGAACATTAGCTTGATTTTGCATGCACAAATTACCCCGACCCCCTTTTAAAATCAGACTGGCAGCAGGAGGGATGTCCCCTTAGCAGTCTAAAGAAACTCTATACCCCTTACCTCCTGGCACACTCGGTACTGGTCAATCGCCCACACAGTAGGCACGTGGGTGGCCAGCAGCTGATACTGCGTCAGCGTCGTGTTGCACGCCCTGGCACAGATCAAGCGCGTCTTCCCCACAGCATTGTCTCCCACGACCACACACTTGATGGTTTCAACGTTGGGTCTTTCGTAGTCCATGTCAGTGTCCATTTATAAAGCTCTGTAAGAAGACAGTGACGGAGCAATCAAAGACGAGAGCGGTCCAGGCGCTTCTCTGGAGGTGCCCAAGCATAAGCAAGAAGTTTGGAAGTTCATACGAAGCTTAACTCAAACTCAGGTTTTCTATTTATGTCTCACACAAGTACAAAAACATCGCCGGATTGTTATTTTGACCCCAAATGGTTTATTCCTGTTACCATGTTATTTTCTCCTTGGTTTTCTCTAAACACAACCTGCCTACTGAAAAGCCATCCAGGCAAGTCAGGACCATTGGCACACATTTACAGTTCACTAGCTACTCGTGTGCACCCACGAAAGAGACCGGTCACCTGCAGGGTTAACTTTAGACATCGGGGTGTAAGCTGCCTTGGTGATATCAGCATCCACACCATCACAATCTTCCACCGACCCCAAATCTCCCACTGAAAGGCAGTTTACTGTAGGTTCTCCACTATCATGGGTGACTTAGAGGGGGATCCAAAGTGCAAGCAGAAAGGATTACTCGGCTTTAAAGAAGGGTAAACTGTAAAACTGAATTTTGATACAGCCATAAAATCAATTTATATTTATTCATCTGTTTTTATTAATCAAATTCATAAAAATGGTATTCTCAAGAGGGGCATCATAAAGCAATATACTTTTAAGTTCTCTTTCTGTTTTCATCAAGAAATCTGGAACATATGGTAAAGAATGATTTTACCAGGATGAGGAGCTAGTTTGGAATCTTCCTGAAACCATCAAAAAGGTTTAAGAGGGTTGTTGAGTGAGGGGTCAAAAGGAAGAGAGAAAGCTCTTGCCAGCTCCCCACCCGCCTGGGGGCAGGAACTTCCACAAAATACAAAGCGGACTGCTTCCTGGCAGCAGCTGGATGGGTGACCAACCATGTAAGATTTTAAGATTTTAATGAATTGTAATTGCCCTTTTGAGGAAGTCTATTGTTAAATGGAGAAAACTGGTTAGATGGTCACTTTAAAAAAAATTATTATTAGAGAGAGAGAGAGCGTGCGAGCAGGAGAGGGGCAAAGGGAGAGGAATAGAAAGAGAGAGAGAGAGAGAGAGAAGCAGACTCCCTGCTGAGCATGGAACCCAATGTGGGGCTTGATCTCAGGACCCTGAGATCATGACCTGAGCCGAAATCAAGAGTCGGATGCCTAACCGACTGAGCTGCCCAGGGATCCCTAGATGGTCACTTTTAACAAGTTGAGAGTGATTTTAATGGCTATAATGGTCAAGAAACTGTTCAGAGTAGGGCTTAATACATATCTGGGACTCAGTAAGTCACCTGATTTGAGAAAACAGATAATTTGGATAATATGAGATTAAGAGTATAGAGCGAGAGACAGAAGGAAGGTTATTAAGTAGAATGAATACTTCTTCCCAGTTTGTACCATCTGAACACGAGATTGTCTCCTGTAACACCATCACAGGAGGTGTTAAAACTGAGGCTAGAGACTATTTGGCAAGAATTGAGTGGAGTGATTCAAAGAACAGATGTGTGGTGAGGTTAGGATCTGGTCTGTGGTTCGAATGCCACAGAGAGGCTTAAAATAGACAGATACCTGTTCCCCACCTGGCAAATGCAGATTTTGAAGGTCTCGGGTGGAGAAAGAGGCTTAAAAAAAACTCCAATTCAATTCTGATGATCATTCACATGTGGTGACTCCTCAAATTGATCTCTTCAAAATCTAGCCTATGGTTTTATTAGTTCCCGATTTCATAGTATAATGGGGCATAAGCCTGACTTTGGGATTAGACCAGTGGTCCTTAAATATCTGCTGGAGAACATTTAACAAAGTCTGGAGATATTTTCGGTTGTCACATGGGGTGGGGGAGTGCTACTGGCTTCTAGTGGGTAGAGGCCAGAGATGCTTTGAAACATACTACAGTACAAGGGACAGCCCCCACCACAAAGAATAATCTGGCCCCAAATGTCAAGAGTGCTGAGGTTGAGAAATCCCTGCCTTCGAAGGGATGTGAGTTTGAATCCTAGTCTCCCCATTTTCCAGCCATTTGCCATTGGGTGAGGTATTTGCGCTTTTAGCCTCAGCTTCCTCATCTGTTAAATAGGAATTCTAGTACCAGTCTCCTCAAGTAGTGAGGGTTAGGTGAACTGATGTAGCTGACACACTGATGACCCCAAAGATTATAATTATAATGATGAAGATGAACACCTTGAATTCAGTCAGGCAGGAAGACCAGAATTGGATGCAAAATCAGAAACCTAATAACCACAAAGACCTATAAAAAGGATACATTTTAGTAGAGTAATTAAAGAGTAATTCACTGAAAAACAAAGAACATAGGTACAAGATGGAGCATATACCTGATGTTACGCAAAGAAGGCAAAAAAGTTCTGGGTGGGAGCTGGACATAATTAGCTAAATGACAATGCAGTTGGAAAGGTAGGTTAAAAACATTTGGGGGGCCCGGGTGGCTCAGTTGGTTGGGCGTCTGCCTTTGGCTCGGGTCATGATCCCAGGGTCCTGGGATCGAGCCCTGCGTCGGGCTCCCTGCTCAGTGGGGAGTCTGCTTCTCCTCCCCACTCATGCTCTCTTCTCGCTATCTCTGTCTCTCTCTCAAATAAATAAATAAAAATCTAAAAAACAGTATTTTTCTGGGGTATTTCTAGATTCTAGAGTAAAAATGCTAACAGTTGTTATTGATAAGAAACTTGGTATGTTTCTGGTGATACTACCAAGGGGCACCCTGTGTCAGAAAAACAGGATCTATTTAGAGCCCCACAACTCTGGAGCCTGAGGTATAGTATTTTGATTGTCCTAAGTGGTAGAAAACCTTTCTCTTTTAAAAGTGAATTTTATTTTTTAGGTAGATAAAAATCATAGAGAGCCAATCCTTAAAATTTGGGGGCATGTTTGGATTTAGTCAAAACTGAAATAGACATAAAAAATACATGGTTGGGGGTGCCTGGGTAGCTTAGTCAAGCGTCTGCCTTCAGCTCAGGTCATGATCCCGGGGTCCTAGGATCAAGCTCTGCATCGGGCTTTCTGCAGCGGGGAGCCTGCTTCTCCCTCCCCCACTCCCCCTGCTTGTGTTCCCTCTCTCACTGTATCTCTCTCTGTCAAATAAATAAATAAAATCTTTTAAGAAAAAATACATGGTTGGTCTTCTTGTTGGCTTGCAAAATAGCTTTGAGAGCAGCTCTCAAAAAGGAATCCCTCAAATAATTTGAAACATGACAGAGTTGGTGGAATAGCTGTAGAGCTTTCACAGAAGACACACTGAAGTGGATAAAAGCCCTCCTGGTTTTATGTTAAGGCTATGATTACAAAAATATCATTACTTATTTATAGACACATCTCATGCACAGTCCTAAAAAGAATTTCTGTGTCAAAGGTGAGAATAACATCCGTGGGTCCTCTAATCTGTAGCAATCTGCTCAAAACTGAAGTGACTGCCAAAGGTGCTGGGCCTCGTACAAAGGGGACAACAAGTAAGGGAAATAAAAGGCAGGGCAGAATTCAACACTCATAGCCCAGATCACTCACTCGAGACATGGCATTTCCAGGAAGGGTTTTCTGGATTTCCAAATACTTAAAATCTTTTCTTTTGGGTAGAAATTTTATTTTGTGGTAATCTGAAAATACATCTACACGTGTATTGTGAACCCATTATTTATCTGTTACACATAAATATTAAATTATGATAATTATAAAAATATGCAATTTTATCCTTCTTTACTTGTTATGGGCTCTAATTTATTCCTATTTGGGCACTCTTATGGTTGAATGAGCTCTTAGGACCATCTGGTTAATGACTATCTGGTTTCTGATTTTTATTTACCTAGAATGAGAGCAATAAATATTATTCAGTTAACACTGTTAATAAATTTCACCACCAGGATTCCTGCTGATCAGTGCAGACACACTTTTGCCTTCAGATCCCTATCTGAGGAGACAAAGAAAGTATAATAAAAGAAAAAGAAAAGCTAGGAAGGACAGACACTGGTAACCTGTTACTATGGCAGCTTTGTAATCTTACTCAAACTGACTTGGACTTCGTTTCATACTTTCACTGAATCCTGGGGACATGGACGCTGACCATGAAGTGCTGAAGAAGGTATCCACACATTCTGGACATCAGAGCGGGACGTTTATTAAGACTGGCAAGTGAATAAGATAGTGTGGGGGGTGGGGAGTGAGGACTCAGTGAGGGGGTGCAGGGTGGCTGCCCCTGGGTGCTGGTGCCCACCATCCCCAGGCTGCTTAGAGACTGTGGTCATGACCTCCTGGCTGTCCAGTTCGCCCCAGGTGCCCACGCCATGATTACTGTAACCTTCTGGACGTCACGTCCCTCCTCCACATTCACCACCAACTCAGCTTTCTTGCTGTGTCCACGGGGTGATGTGTTCCACACTCTGGCCCCACAGTCCCTCCACCTCTTCAGCACCAGTGACCTTCCCCGCACTCTCCTTGAGCCCCTCATACTTTTGGTCATGTACTGGACATTGTCCGCCAGAAACATTTTACCCCTGAAATCTCAAGTTTCAAAATCCTCCTCTTAAAGGAAAAACACCTCTCTTCATGGCCTGTGGTAGGGGAAATGTGGTCACGACAGCAACTCTCATCAGGAGATGGAATCTATTTCCCTTTGTCTTGAATTCGAGCTATGTGACTGTGCGGCCTGATCTAGAAGAATGTGGTGGTGAGACTGTGTGGGTTCCAGAGCCAAAGTCTCCAGACGCCCTCAGCTCCACCCTCACGCTGCGGGAATGCTGTCCTGAGGCTGTCATGTCAGGAAGCCGGCCAGGCCTAGCAGAGGAATGGAATTCACAGCGAGAGTAACCGAGGTCGCCTGCCTATGGCTTCACCACATGCCATGGAGTGTTGCTACTTGCACCCTCTGGCCCGGCCAACTCTCCAGCTGAAGGAAGCTTTATGAGTGAGCCCAGCTAAGGAATCACCTAGGCAACCTACAGATTCATGAGAAAGTAGATTATTGTTTTAAGCCACCAAGCTTTGTGGTGATTTGTTACGTATCAGTAACACACCCATTATACATTAGGAAAATCACCAGGACCTTGACTCCTTCTCCTATTTTTTTTTTTCCTTTTTAAATATCAGATTATAGGTCCCTTTTGGGTGGATGATCTTTCCTACCTAGGGCTGGTGGATCATGCCAACTTTCTCTTCACCATCACCCTCCACATCTTTATTGCATGTGTGGTAGGCAGAATAATGTCCCTTAAAGATGTTCATGTCCTCATCTCTTGGATCTGTGAATGTATTCTATTACATGGCATGGGGGAGTTAGGGTAGCAGATGGAATTAAGTTGCTAATCGCTGATTTTAGCATAAGGAGGTCATTCTGGATCGTCTGGGTAGGTCCAATGCAATTGCTCAGGTTCTTTCATGTGGAAGAAGGAGGGAGAAGATCAGAGTGAGAGGGATATATGAAGATGCTACACTGCTGGCTTTAAAGATGGAGGGAAAGGCCATAAACCAAGGAATGCAAGCGACCTCTAGAAGCTGGAAAAGGAAAGGAGACATATTTTCTCCTAGACCCTCCAGAAGGAACACAGCCTACCAACATCTTAATTTTAGCCCAATGAAACCCATTTCAGACTTTTAACTCCAGAACTATAAGATAATAAATTTGTTTTGTTTTAAGCTACTAAGTTTTTGATAATTTTTAAAGAAGATTTTATTTATTTAACAGAGAGAGAGAGAGCACAGGCGTGTGTGTGTGCAAGCGGGGGGAAGGGCAGAGGGGGAGGGAGAGGAAGAGGGAAAGAATCCCAAGCAGACTCCATGCTGAGCGCAGGGCTCTATCTCATGACCCTGAGATCATGACCTGAGACAAAACCAAGAGTCGGATGCTTAACTGAGTCACTCAGGCACCCCAAATTTTTGGTAATTTTTTACAATAGCGACAGCATGCTTCTGCCACACAAAATGGCCTCTTAAATTTTAAATGTTGTTTGCTACCTCAGAGCCTTTACACATACTATTCCCCAGCCAACCCTCTACCATTCCTTGTCTGCCTGGCAAATTCTGTTCATTCCTTAAAACCTTATTCAGATATGACCTCCTCTAAAAAGTTTTCCTAATTGCCCTGCCTCCACATAGACCGATTTATTTCCTCCTTTGTATCATAAATGGTTCTAGGAGAATCAATCACAATCACAATGACACAGATACACTCGGTTTTTCCTATGTTAGCAAACCACAAAATGGTGGTTTGATAACTTTGTATTTTTCCTGTGGCTACACCTTCAAAGTGCCCATCTCATGCCCTTAATGAATCATCACGTGTTTCTGGGGTACTAACACGTGCCAAAGTGCTTGGAATGTAAGTGTATACCATGCCCCACTTCTGTAAAACTTTCTTTGACTATTCATTCGGGTCCACAGGTCCCCCAATTTATTTGTGACTCTCTTCTAGGGACAACCATAAGCCAAAGAGTGACATAACCAAATGTGAGCTTACCTGCCCTGGTCTCTTTTTCAAATCATTTCTCTTCCCAGGGTGGTACTCTGTTCCCACTTTCAGGCTTGAGATGATGGCCTTCCTGATGTCCTGTTCATCTTTTAAGACCCAGGCTCTTAGGAAGTGTCAGGCACTTTCACTATGGCTCAATAACACGACGGCTAGATGACCATCACCGTCCTGTCTCCATAATTCAGTAATTCCAAGGCACTGTGGCTGATGAAGTACAAGATACTCTTATTCCCCCTGGATAGCTGCACTTCAGTATAGAGCCACTCTTTGAGTCCAGCTCAGTGTGTTAGTCTCTCCTACTATGAGAAATTCAGATATTAGGGAGGGTAGGCAGGGAAGGCTTATCGTTTGTCTACATCTTACTAGGCATCTTCTAATTGCTCCAAATCACCCCAACACTGGAATACACCATCTCTTACCATCGCCTGTGTTGTGTTTCTTGTTAAGTTTGCTATTTGAATCAAAGCATGGTGAGCAGTCTGCTTAAAGGCAAAACTCAAAGGCCCATCGAGGGGCCTTTGTACTTTCAGTTCATTCGGTTGTTCATAGATGGTTTGAACAATGTGTCACACAGCCACTAAATTTTCTTGTCCTTTAGAAAAGCATGTAATCTGAACTTTAAGAAATAATTTAACATGGTCACTAAAAAATACTGGTGGAACACATTTTAGTGTATTTGAAGAGTGAGCTCAGAAAGAAAAACTGGGAATTTTATATTATTGATGGAAACAAAAGAGAAATGTTAAGAGTTGCATAATAACCATAGCCAACAGCCAAGTTTCAGCTGTGCAGATTTCATTATCCTGAGCTCTTAATCACCAGTCCTAGGCAGGCAGGAGCTGCTCTGTGCATAATATAAACATCTCAGCTGGAATGGAGAGTGGGTCCAGATCTGGGAAAGAGACAGTCAGGGTTGGGCTGCACTTCCCTAAATCAAAAGTTTACAGAAATGTATCTCCAGGATAAAATTGCCTTTCATCGTGCAAATCAACAATATTTTTTTCAACTGAAAGTTTTGATTAAAACAGAAAGGAAAAGAGTTTAAGTAACAGAAAGGACAGCGCATGTTAAGTCCAGGATTACAGATAATACAGAGGTACTTTTTTAAACATCCACTTGTTATCCTCGCCAGAGCCCTGTGATAATGGAGACCTACACAAGATCACACTCTTTTTTTTTAAACTCGATGTCAGTGGGGGAGGTGAGCCAGGATTAGAAATAAACTTGCTATCTATCTACTGCTCTTAATAAATGCTGCCCCAGTTGAAAAATAAAGAACAGATAAAAAACTTAGCTTAAAAGATGCATAAAAAATTCAGGATAGGTTTCAAAACCACCATAAGTAAACTGTGTGCTATCTTCTAGACATACTGGGTGACTTTTGTCTACAAATATGCTGACTCTGCTCTTGCCACTCTGCTCAGATGTCCTTTCTCATGCCCCTGACCTACCACTGAAATTGTTCTGCACCTTTAGGACTCAGGCCGTCTTTTTTTTTTTTTTAAAGATTTTATTTATTTACTTGACAAACAGAAAGCGAGAGAGGGAACACAAGCAGGGGGAGTGGGAGAAGCAGGCTTCCGACTGAGCAGGGAGCCCGATGCGCAGGGCTCCATCCCAGGACCCTGGGATCATGACCTGAGCCGAAGGCAGATGCTTAACTGAGCCACCCAGGTGCCCCAGGCAGTCTTAGTTCAAGAAAGAATAGGCTGAGCACTTAGTGAGCGCCGGGCCCCTAGGACAGGTACACAGCGGTAAGCAAGCTGGGTGTGGCTCTTGTTCTCATGGACCTCGCAGTCAGGTGGGAGAAACAGGTAGATGTAATCATAACCTTGATTTAAGTTCCTCGAAGGAAAAGGAAAGGGTGTTATGAGAGAAAATAATGGGTGGGAGGCCTGCAGGAAAGACAAGGGAGGCCTCTTTGAGGAGGGCCCACCTTCTTGCTACCTGAAGGATGAGCAGGGCCCAGTCATGAGATTGCAAAGAAGCAGGCCTGCAAGAGCTCAGGCCTGCAAGAGCTGGGGCCAGGGGAACTGGAGAGGGGAAGGTTGGAAAGAAGGCAGGGGCCATATCACACGCAGCCTTTTAGGCCACAGGAGGGAACTTGGGTTTTATTCTAAATGCAGTGAGAAGCCACTGAAACGTTGTGGGCAAAGGAGTCACGGGTTCTGATCTGCTTTTGAGAAGCATCACTGATACCTCCAGGACTGCTGTGTGGGGAGCAGCGGCAGAAGGACCAGTGAGGATGTTCCCAGGTTCTCTGGGGGGTGGGGGGGAGCGTTTGGACCAGGAATCAGCAGAGATGGAGCTAAGTAGATGAACACAAGTTATATTTTGGAAGAAGATGCACTTAAAACATTCTTCCTTTATACTAGCTCCTCAGATATTTACCAAATTCTGATTTGTTAATATTGACAATTATGCTGACATGTATGTACTTGCTTGCATCTCACTAAGACTGTACATTTTTTGGCAATAGAGACTGTTACTCATCTTTAAATTCTCAAGTCTTTTCAATGCCTTGGCCATACGTGGCTTTCAATTAATATTTGTTCAATAGGATATAAAAGTACAGCCATTCCACCTTCCTCAGGAAACCTTCCCCCTGGATCTGGCAGCGAACTTGCACTCAGCTATCTCTGGTGACTGATCACTAAGCCTATGGCCTCAAGAGCAAAGGCGTGTGGCTAAGCCCACAGTCAGTGAGAGGAACACCTTGAGGGACATCTGTGTGGCCCATCATGAGAGCGGTATTTGACAGATGGCATCACACCAGCCATGGCTCCCCATCAAGAAGAGCATCAGTAACTATGGGAACACCAGGGACGAAGGACCAGTCCCCTCCACCAAACGATAAGGCAGGGGGCAGAAGGAGCCCCAATAGAGGCAGGCAGGAGCTTAGGGCTGAAACTGATTTAGGAAAAAAAAAGGAATGTGATCATTTATTTTGTTCTAGTGCCTAGAGACAATTTATGAGTCTTAATACTATTTACATATAAGGGTCTCATAAAATTCCCATCAACTTTTGGACTTTAACATCCGCATTCAAGGGATTTCTAACTCTTTGGGTGAGGTCAGTGATTGGCTGGCAAAGAAGGGGAGAATGGAGGCACATGTACCCACTCCCTATGGAGAAGGATGTATCATTGACATGAAAGTGAATCTTGAATGAGGAAATTCAATCTCTGCTAAAAGACATCACAAGAGGTAATTCGTTGGACTTGAAGGCAAGACAGCATTGGAAGAATACATGCATTGGATCCCCTGCTACCTGGTCTCACTGAAATTAACCTTATTCTCCACAGATAGCAGACTCCACGACAGTACCAGAATAAGGATAACGAGTAGCCATATACCCGAAATTGGAAGGATTTCTGCCACACTCACTGCCATGGTGCCCAGTCACGGAAGACCAGCAGACTGCCCATTTCCACAGGGAAAAGAACTGGGCTGGGCGGTAAGCAGGATGCCCCTCCCCACAGATGCCCATGGTCTGGAGTAATGAGAGCTGGCTTGAGTTGGGACTGAGGTAGAAGAGCAGGCTGTGGAGCCACTGGAAAGCCATGAGGAACCCTGCACGCTGTCCTGGGAAAGGAGCAGCCCCAGTGATTGCCCCTGGCTGAGAACGAGCCAGGTAGACAGCACTGAGCATGGGAAAGACTTATTTTATTTTGTTTTTCTTCCTGCTTACCCAGGCGGTTTCAATTTCGACACTGCAACAGAAGTGATGGGTCTTGTTAAGGGGAAAGGGATCGGGGTAGGGGTACCACCTCTAAGACCGACCACTAGTATATCTTCAGTGGTGACATCCCTCACTGCTCTTCTTAAGTCAACCCTCCACAGTTCCCTTGACCCGTACGATACTGAATAGTGTGGCCTGTCCACTCTGGAACTGGGCGGGTTCACTCCAGAGCCCTACCTTGGTCTCCAACAGAGCCCTGGTTATCCAAGCACTGAATATACTTCAATCCTTGGTCACCGGGAATCTTTTTCTATATGGCTGAAGTAAACAGACCATTCACCATATGGTCTATTAAAGACCCTGACACGCAGAAAAGGACAAGAAGTTAGTTAGCCAAAGACATAGAGGAAAGGTCTTCTACTGAAGTAGTTGTGCTATAAGGAACAGCAGAAAAAAAAAGTTTTTAAAAAATATCTGTTGTTGTTAGGGAGTTTGGTTGGTACAACCTATGCTTTGGGGGATTTTTGTCCTTATGGTGGGTTAGTCAACTTCTGTAAATGTGCCAAGAACACTTGAAAGTACACTCTCTTATCACAGTTTTTTTTTTTTTTTTAATGTGGGATAGCATGTAGTTGATCATGCAAAAGAAGATAATGCAGGTGTGTAAACTAACAGCAGAGGAAGCTACCAGCAGGCAAGAAGACACGTAAAGGCCATGTTTAAATGAAATACAAGACAGCCAAATTACAAACCATAGTGGCAACAGGAAATAGCCTTGAAGATGCAGTAGAATGGATTAGTGAGGGTCAGGTAAAACGTGAGAAGCTCTAAGTATAGGAGGAAGGCCATGTGAAAATGATGTCGCGGAAGATAATAAAGAGGCTGACAGTCAATAAGCAATCCCCAGAATACTATAGGGCTTCTGGAGGAACTCAAGGAGTAAAGTGTGGTTTAATAGAACAAAATTTTCCCAATACAAAAAGGAGGATGGGACATGGAGAAGAAGGAGAAAAAGAAAAGAAGACTCTACATCTATACATTTTTCAGTAAAACATTTAAATAACGATGCCAGAAAAATGATATAATAACCCTACAAATACCTTAGCAAAACATCTTCTAAAACTAATGGCCAAAGACATTTCTTTCTATAAAGAAATAATAATATGGATGACCACACACTTCACCAATGCACTATTTTAAGACAACAGAAAAACACATAGAGAGCCTTCACAGAAAAAGGACATAATCACAAGTTTCTGAATCTGGTCAAATTGTTATTTATGTAAAGGGAACATAAAGCTATTTTTAGATATCAAAGACTCAGGGAGCAAAAACTCAGATTTCTTTAAGGAATGAAACTGCTCAAAGATACTTGACAAAACACCCAGAGATGATTCAAAATTAAGAACTAAAAAAAAAAAGAGGGGGGCATCTCAGTTTAAAAGGACTATGGAAACCAAAACCAACTGAAAATGTAAAACTAGCCTTCACTGTTATTTTGATTTTGGTTTCAAAGTGGTATAGAAAAAATATCTCTAAAAGATAAACAGTAGAAAAAGGGCAATTCACAGTAAATGCATAACAGTAATAATGAACCTTCACAAACCAAAAGGCATACAATAAAAACGAAGAAAAACTCTAGAAGGAGAAATTAATGAAAATAAGTAACATGTGTGAGATAAAGAATCAGAATCAACATTAGATTAAGAAAACAAAAATGAAAAACAACACATGGAGGGCTTGAATAGCCTAAAAAGTAGCGATAAATGAACAGCTATCCCACATTAAAAAAAAAAAGAAACTATGATAAGAGAGTGTACTTTCAAGTGTTCTTGGCACATTTACAGAAGTTGACTAACCCACCATAAGGACAAAAATCCCCCAAAGCATAGGTTGTACCAACCAAACTGCCTAACAACAAAAAAGTAAGTGAAAAAGTTAAAAGGAGAGGTTTTATTGACAGCAACAAAAAAGAAAACCTGAACCACTCAGCAATTTAAAAAATACTTCCTGATATATCCATCTAAAGAAACAACTTCATAAACAGAAAATGTTTTAAAAGCAAATATATTAGGGGCGCCTGGGTGGCTCAGTTGGTTAAGCATCTGCCTTGGGCTCAGGTCATGATCCCAGGGTCCTGGGATGGAGTCCTGTGTGGGGAATCCCTGCTCAGTGGGGAGTCTGTTTCTCCCTCTGCCTCTCCCCCTTTTTCTCTCTCTCTCTCTAATAAATAAATAAATAAAATCTTAAAAAAAAACCCAAATATGTTTATCACATCTTTATTAAGAACAAGAAAAAAATGAAAACCACACAAATCCATGACAAGTGAGGGAATAATTAAGGTCTTGCTATCTGATCTTGGGCCAATGACTTAATCTCTCTAAACTTCTATTTCCTTATCTGTAAACTGGGGATAATTGCCTCCTTGGATGGGGTGTTGTAAAGATTAAATTAGATAATGCTTGTAAAGTATTTAATCACTATGCTTGCCATCAAGAGAAAAGCCAACAAGTCTTATCTATTAAGATTGTCATTATTTAAAATCATGTTTCTGTTGAGTTTGCAATCATATGGAGAAAGGCTAATGCTACACTATCAGGGGGCAAGTGCAGGACAGCAATCTAAGAAACAGTGATGGAAACTAGACAAAATAAGCAAATAGGTTTGAGTTACACAACTCAAACAGAATTGGGCCTCCTCGCTCTCTCACGCTAAGTGCCATCTTAGCACAGTGACCCGGCTAAAAGAAACACAAATGTGAGTTTTAGAAAGCCAGGAAACAACATGGGTATTTAAGAATAGAGGGGTGTGGTTTACATGACCTATCAGGCATGCAGCAAAACTCCTAGTAAGTTTCTTTGGGATGTGTCCCTGAGGAGTCCCACCTCTCCTGGCAACTGGTCAGGTCTGTCCTTCTGCCTCTCGGGACTCCAGCTACTTTCACCTCAGATGCCTCTCCATCACCTCTGACAGGGCTGGCCATTGCTCTCTGCTTCTCTCATTTGTATCTCCATCATTATTCCCCTCCACCATTTAAATGGATCTCCCTTGGACCCACCCTTTTTTCTTTTCAGGGGGAGGGGCAGAATGGGTGGATAGTAGTATGTAAATACTTAACATTTAATAATTGTGTCTCCGTCATTGAGAGGGAAGCTGTTCTTCCTGCAACAGCAATATATGGAAGGTAAATTGGAAGGAAGTACACTCAACAGATAACAGTGACTGTTGTTGGGTAACCGGGCTATAACTTGTCATTTGTCTACTTCCCTTTAGTTTCCAAATTTTCTATGATGAAAATCTATTACCTTTTTAAAAAAAATTGAGATAAAAGTCTCCTGTCATAAAACTCACCTTTTTAAAATATACAATTCCAGGGTTTTTGCTATGCTCACAAAACTATACACCCATGTCCTCTATCTAATTCTAGAGCATTCTCATCATCCCAGAAAGAAACACTGTGCCCATTAGCAGCTATTCTGTTCTCCCCTCCCTGCCTGGAGCCACTAATTCACTTCCTGTCTCTATGAATTTGCCTATTCTGGACATTTTTTATAAATTAAATCATACACCTATGCAGCCTTTTGTGTCTGTCTTCTTCTATTGAGCACAATGCTTTCAATTTCATCCATGTTGCAGCATGTATTTGCACTTCATTACTTTTTATGGATGAATAATATCCTCTAAGTGTATTCTATAATGGGGGAGATATTTTCGCTTTTTAAAAAAACTAATGAGTACATAAGTATAACCCTTGATTGTTAACTCTAATAAGAGTACAGATACAAGTCAATACTAATACATGATTTTTGATGATGTATAAATTGTTCTTCAGAATCATATATTTATAAAGCTCTGTGAGGCTGCTTAACTTGTTTTTTTTCTGACTCAGGCTCTCAACTGAAAAAAACCCCACAGGAATCTAAAAGATCATCTAGCTGAATATCAGACAAAGAAATTGAACCATATAGAGAGACAGCTGTGGACACCCAGGACACATATATATTTCAAACAGAAGATGAAAAATTCTTGGCTTTTAAATTTTGAGTGTTCAGAGGGAATATTTACAGTAACTGAAATGAGCAATTTTAAAAAATTGTTTGGAAGCATATCATATGAAATATTCTGCGACAATCAATTGTAGTTAAGATATTTTAAGCTTGGATCAATATAGTATAATTCAGCTTTACATTCATTAAAAGAAGAAAGAAATTCCCAGTTTGTTTGTATGCATGTGATGTATGTATTTGTGTACCTGCAAATCACAAACATATAAATATTGATGCACATTCAGCGCACGAATTTAATGTTATAATCTTTACTTGGAAAGGCAGATTCTACATATTTTTAGTTACAAGGGAGATAGCTTGATTAAAACTCATTGCAGCTAGTTCTTATAAAGCTAAGGGTTCAGTAAAAAATAAAATTCTGTAAATGAATGGCTTACCCAGGACATAAAATTTGGAGCATTTCAAACACACAGAGGGTGTAGTGGGGTGCTGACCAGAAGTGGGGTACTTGGTGATACCGACTTCTTGATCTAGATGCTAGTTCCATAGATATGTTCAGTTTTCACAAATTCATCAAACTGTATACTTGGGATCTGTATACATTTCTCTTTGTCTGTTAAACTTAAATATATATTTTTAAAGTTAAAAAAATTGAAACAATAGAAGACACCATGCATCGATTTTGGAGGGCCTGTGTGTGAACCTCAGCTAAGGGCTGGATCAGGAAGCTTTGTCAAGAATTAATAATTAAAATACTGGTTAAGTCTTCAGAGAGATGTCAAAGTTCTAAGTGCTCACTGGAGAAAGCTAGTATCAAGTCTGTAAACTGGATATGCTTAAAAATCCATCCTCATGAAGAAAAGTCTCTGTAGTGCTCTGTAGTAACTTGTTCATTGAAAGCATTCTCTAAAGATGTCAATGGGTCAGCTTCTGGAGTACTGGAGAGACCACTTGCCATGAAGCCTTCACATATGATGACAATGAAGCAATTGCATTTAATCATTTAGGAGACTATAATATGCCCACTAGGATTAGGTTATGCTCTGATTCAGACAAATGAAGAAAACTGTCCCCCCCTCACCAAGGATTTCTTAGTAAAATTGGATCAGAAATACAAAAGTGTTGGTGGACAAAAAACAGACTCTTTAAAATCTCATATTTTATTAGAGGTTTTGGCTGACATCAATGCATAGATTCCAGCTAATAATTTCAGGACACGTTCCTATTCCCTCTAACTCTAGGTAGGAGTTATAACGTGAAAGATTGTACATTTTTTAAAAGCGGAATGAGGCACTGTTTGTGGGAGTAGAAAAATAATACCATTATTCTGGAGTGCACCTGGCACTCAAAAAACTTTAAAATGTCCATAACTTCCATCCAACTATAAGACTTTATTCCTAGATAAATAATTAGGGTAGACAAAAAGATTCCATTAAAGGAAAGTTATTACACCACTATTTGTGGAAACAAAATACTGCAAACAATTTTAGAAATCTAGCCATGCGGGGCTGGAGGCGGGGGTTGGTTAAAAAAACTCCCAACAATAAATGTCCACATAATAGGGGAGTATACAGCCAACAAAATGTGTTAGAGGAGTACATTTTTTTGTCATATATGTTCATGATAAACATTTAAATGAAAAAAAGGTGACAGAAGAATTTACAGAATAACACCATTCCTTAAAAATTATGTACCTAAATACACACAGCAACATTTGGGATAAACATTCAAATATTAATGCCAATTGGGATTATAAGTTGATTTAATCTTTTTCTTTTTTCCTATCTATATATTCCATCTTTTCTATAATAACAAAGAAATTTTATAACAAAAAAATTTACAGAAAAGTGAGGATGGGGAGGTTGGACAACCAGGGACTAGAATATTTATGTGTGTGAGCATACATTCTTCCTTCATTATGTGGAGTTCATGTGTACTCTTTGCCTCCTCTCTGCATATCTTGGGAGCTTTAGGTGAAGTGCCTTTCAGGGCCTGCTGCTCCAGGAACCTTTCTTTTAATGCTGAGCAGCCATCCCACTCATCAACAAAATCATCCTGGAGCTCCCAGTCATTCAGATCCCTTGACTTAAATCAAAGAAACTAACATCTCAATAGATCCCCCCCCCCCCCCCCCCCCCCAACTACACAGTCACTCATCCTAGAACAATGTAGCAAGAATACACCTGCTGAACACCAGGTATAGGAAGAAGCCAAAGGGAAAACCTCCTTCTCTAATCTTTCCAGATGGAGTCATCAGATTTTGAGAGATTTCAGTTCTCTTTCAGAGGAGAGCTGCTGGTCTACTTCAAATAAATGAATTTTTAAAAATATTAGAATCTGAAATATTCTCAGGGTTCGCTGTTGATTTTTGTTTGATATACACAAAGGGAAACAATTCCCCTTCATTGAAGCCTCTTTCCAGGAGCCTTAATGATCAGCTGCCAAATTTAGCCTTGGCCGCATCTCCACTGTATCTATTATTCCTCCATGCTATTGATGTGAGGCCAAATCTCATCCCTATTTAGAGTGCACAAGAGCCGGTGTCTTGATGAAAGGGGCAGTTGGTGAACGTAAATTGAAAAGAGCCAGGAGAACATACTATAATGAATGGAAACACATAGCTTCATGGCTTATGGTACTAAAATTACATTCACACAAAAGATTCAATAGCCTTGGTCATATTATACGAGAAATAAGGGAGGAGGGGGGAGTTGTAGAGAAGGCAGTCAAGAGATCAGCTACTTATTAGAATCACTGGGGGAATGTTTAGTTTTACTTTAAGTACGGCTGCCTGTACAAGAATATTCTTTTTTCCCTAAGGTTTATTTATTATTTTTTAGTAATCTCTACACCCAACGTGGGGCTCGAACCCATGACCCCGAGATCAAGAGTCACACACTCTTCTGACTGAGCCAGCCAGGCGCCTAAAGAATATTCTTGACAGCACTATTCATAATAGCAAACAGCTGGAAACAACCCACCAGCAGTAGAATGGATAAATAAATAATAAACTGAGCTCCAGTCATAATGGGATACTACACGGCACTATAGTAAAATGGATGAACTCCTGCTACATACATTATGAATAAGCCTCCCAAACACAATATTGAGGGGAAGAAACGAGACACTAAAGAGATTTTGTTTATGTAAACGTTCAAAAGCTGGCACAATGAATCCATGGTATTGGAAGTCAAGGTAGTGGTTACCTTGGTTGGGAAGTGGCTGGATAAGGATTTAAAAAGAGTTTCTGGGTGCTGGTGATTTTCTGTTTCTCTATGTCGTACTGGTTATGTGGGTATGTTCAGTCTGTGAAAATTCTTTTAAGTTATATACTTCTGATTTTTGTATTTTTCTTCAAATAAGATACATGTCAATAAAAATGTTTTAAATTCAGATTCCTAGGCCCTAACAAAAATCTACTGACTGTAGGTTATGGTTTTCCTGGGGTATTCCAATGCAAAGCAAAGGCTGAGAATCACTTGACGGGATGATCTACATCCAGTGGTGGGCTGGAGCCAGCCCCCACCAGCCCATGAGAACCGGTTATTAAATTTTCAGGATTTTTACAAAACTGTTAAAGCATAATGTACAGTTGTCAAGTCACTATGTTGTACATCTGAAATTAATGTAACACTGGGTGTCACTGTCTTTCAATAAACAAACAAACACATAAGTAAATTAGGGTCAGTATTAAAAATTAAATTATACCAAATTTTGATTAAAGAAATTATACTAAAAACAAAGGTACTAAATTCTCAAAACTCATTGTTTTCTAATTATTTTATTACATTTTACTATTACCTACATTTTGGGGTTATTTATGCCAATTTTATCTGTATGGTGGAAATACTAGATCACAGTGGGCTACTGGGCCATCTCTCCCCAACTCCACACTCAGTCACAATGGTAGCTTGAAATTGGCCGTGGTGGGAGTCTTTATACCACAGAAATTGGCAACCACTACAATTCAGGGCTTGCTTTGTTGTTTTGTTGCTTGTCTTGACTTAAGAAAATGATTAAAAAATCCTAACAATGCAGATTAAACTTAAAAGTGTATTACATGTGGAGCTGTTACATTGTGAATAATACATTTAAGGAAATATCTTTACACTATTTAAAAGCTATTATCCGGTTCAGCAAAGAAGTTACTCGTATCTTTGATAAATGAGTACAGTTCTGACATGTCTTTGTTGTTCCACTTTTATCTTGCTCATTAACGTAATGGAAAATATCAGCCAAAATTTATATGGGAATTACACCCCTTCATCAATTGTACCACAGGTAGGTTATGGATAAAAAAGTTCAGCAAAAAACAACCAGCATTCCATAAAATCCAACTAGCTTTATGGAATTTACAATAAAGAGTATTGTCTATTTTTTTTATTATTTGCAAAGTGTATGCTACATACATTCTTTATGTCAGTAAAATTTATAATCAACTTATGTATGCACATAAATGCATTCTTTTTTTTCCCAGAGAGCTGGTTGATTTACTAGCACACTGCTGTATATGTACACCCCTTCCATGTTTAGGATTCCATGACTGTCTATTATGATTTAAGAAACAAGCAAACAAAATAAGGTGGGAGTCTTACAGCCTAGAAGGTGTGAGTTTCAGCATAAGCTACAGTAACACCTCGACTTTAGACCTTCACTACTCAAAACTGGCTCCTTAGACCAGCCGTTTTGGCATCGATGGGGAGCTTGGGAGAAAGGCATCATCTCAGGTCCCACCCCAGAACTCCTGAATCAGAATCCGCACTGTATCAAGATGCCCAGGGATCTGTATGCACATTAAAGTCTGAGAAGCACTGCTTTACAAACAGACTCCTTGGTATGTACTAAAATTTTTTTTTAAGATTTTATTTATTTGACAGAGAGAGAGACAGGAGAGAGGGAACACAAGCAGGGGGAGTGGGAGAGGGAGAAGTAGGCTTCCTGCAGAGCAGGGAGCCCACTGCAGGGCTTGATCCCAGTACCCTGGGATCATGACCTGAGCTGAAGGCAGATGCTTAACGACTGAGCCACCCAGGTGCCCCTGAACTAAAATTTATATAACCAATTTGAGACTAGTCATCTCAATCTAGCAATTGGTAATCTGGAAGCGGCTAGCAGCCGGTTCAGCCACTTCCTAAAGCTGAAGAAAAGGACATACATCTTGCAATTTACCTTTGTCAAACACTGAAAGGGAGACTGTGCCGCTAGGAAAATAAAGGCGATCCTGGGCCCCTCGGATTATTAATTTAAAAGCGGGGAGAAAGTACAATAAGAAAAAAATCACCACAGTGGCTTTCCTCCATGTACGTGACAAATAGGACGTGCTGCCAAAGACTTGGTTCCAAAAATCCGAAGCGGGACAGCGAGTGCCACATGACACAGTGTGGCAGCTGGGGAGAGGAGTGTGATGAAACACTTCCCGGAGATGTAATTTAGGCCAGGGTAGTTATCAAGCGCTGAGGTGGAAGGGGAAATTGCTGTGCTTATGTTTTTCCTATCGATAGATTAGTCAGCGACACAGGACGAAAAGACAAGGCCAGAGCACAGACTGCAGCTCCTCACGCTCGAGTTAACTGAAACGACGGTAGGCAAGTCTCACGTATTTTGAAATCGAAAGCAAGAATGTTCTACCGGCAGTAATATTCTCTGGAAGCATTTCTTAGTTACTTGGCTGAAAATATAGTAGTTGCTCTGGGATGCAAGGGTCTATGTGGAAAAGAGGTTCGATGCTTCAACAGTGTCTGCAAGGAAATGGGAGCCACAAACCTCCAAGAGGAGCTTGGTATTACTTCGCAGCAGATACTGAAGCAATAAAATAATTCAAGAATGCCGTGGCAACCCTACAGTGCAAGGAAAACCAATGTAATCGTGACTGGGCCCCTGGGACCTCCGGAGACCACTGGGCACGTTTTTACCCAAGAAGAAAGGTTACTATAACAACCCCTTGCAATGTCAGAATTCAAACAACTCTATTCATTTAGGGGAAAAATGATAACGTTTTCCCTTGAAATACTCTAGGAAGGCAAAGCAGAGAAGAGAACTGTCTCTTACTGAGCACCAACTATGTGCTTTATGTGTATGATTTCATAACATCTGCAGAATCTTCTGAGGCGTGATACTGTCCCCACTCTATAGATGAGAAAAATGAGGTCCCAAGAAATACTTACAGGTCACATAGTAAAAAGCCAGAGGTGCACAGACAAAATTGAAAAGCTCCATACTCGATTAAACCAGAAGATTCCACAAAGACAAGGCAGAAGAATGGGGAGTGGGGCTGCTATGCTTTGAGTCAGCGGGAGGACTGCTCTGCATTGGCGTCAAGGCAGAGAAATGAGGTTTCTCTTAGTGCCCACTGTATCTTTACACTGCTGGAGTCCTCTTATCGCCCATTTCCAGATCTATCTTAGGTTTCCAATGGATTTCATACTTGATAGTTGTCATTTTGGCTACATGGGAGGGTTTGGAAGACTTGGCACTTTTCAGGCAGTGTTAATGTACTAGAAGTGAGTCCTGGGCTGGGACTTGGGAACCCGGGTTCACGTTCCGCTGCATCTGTTACCACGAGAGTGGGTAAGCTAGATCATTTCTCTGGGTGGCAGGTTTTTTCACTTACATGAGGTTGTCTTAAGTATCTCTGAGGACTTTTCTGGATGCATGAGTCCACCCTCCATGACTCAACTGTTTAAGATTTGACTTCAGTCAAAATATATTATAAATGACCTGGAGAGTTAACAAATTTGTCCAGACAGGCCTGCTATGTGGTTCAAGTTAGATCAAAAACAGAACTAACAAAACAAAAAACCCCGTAAGAATAATTATTTAACTCCTGTGTCTACCATCTGCAAAAATAACCTGGGATGAAATGGTTTAAAGTGTTTCTCTCCCCTGCCCTCCAGGAGTTGATTTAAAGCAAATACATATTCAAGTTCTTAGGCAGACCTGGGTGCAAATCTAAGCTCTACCTTCTGTTAGCTCTTTGAACTTAACATATCTGAGTTCCGTTTTTTTTGTTTCTGTAAATTGGAATTGGTAATTTTAGTTGAAATGCAGTAAAATGTCTGGCATCTAATAGGCTCATAATAATCACTGGTTATTATTATTCCAGTGTTCCTTAGGGGTTTGGACTATGCTTCAACAGTGTCTGCAAGGAAATGGGAGCCACAATTCAAAGGAACTTTCCTCACAGAGGGATGGAGCCTGAGATGGTAACCTCATTAGTATGGGGAACTCGGCATTAACCTGTGTCTATGCAATAAATAAGGACAGGTGCAGAGTGGAGAAATGGAATTGCTTCTTCTGTACCTACTGGCAGCTCTTTCTTTGCAAAACTTCTGAATTCACCCCTTAGTGGACAGACCCTTACCAGAGACATGCTAATGTACTAGATGGGACAGCTGGAGGGAGTATTTGGAGACAGAAGTGTCCTGGGACATCTGGAGAGAGTGGCTATCATACCCACAGTTCATGTCAGTTTATTTATTTGCCTATTTTCCAATTTCTGCCCTATGTGCACAAGGAACACAGGATTTCAGGAAGAGGAGGTGGTGACTTTGTTTATAAATGAAAAAAAATAATTCGGAGGCTGATATATAACACTAACCAGTCCATACACATCCCGTCCATTTGAGTGACTGCCTCTTGGTCTTCCCAGCAAAGCTTCCCTTCCCCCTCCCCCACTCTCCCACCTCCTCCCCCTTTCTACACAACATAAGCCACTTTTCGTGACTTAAGTTTCCTTCCTTGTCCAAGTTTTGTTTTGGTGTTGTGAGGCTGGTGGGAAGCCTGAGTGGAGAAGAGAAGATGAACACAAAAACCAAATTCAGATCACCTGTACTCTCTGAACCCAATTACACGAAGCAAGAGTGAGGCCTTCAAACAACGAGACTGAAATGCCTGTTTTCTAAAAGAAGACCAATCAAAAAGATTTTTTTTTAATTCCTCTGTTTTCTACCGGCAAATTTCCCGAGTGAAGAACAATAAAATTTCAAGTATCTCCATCCACGTTTCAAGATAGGTCAAGCATATGAACCAAAGCCTTCTGAAGTTCAATAAAGCAAATGAATGATTGCTATTTAAATTATATTAGGGATAACATACTAATTATAAGGTCTTGCTAACATCTGACTCAGAATATAATTTTACACTTTATTTATTTTTAGGTTTTTTTATTTTCTAAATTCTCTGCCCAACATGGGGCTCGAACTCAGGCCCCCAAGGTCAAGAGTCACATGCTCTACTGACTGGGCCAGCCAGATGCCCCTAATTTTACTTTTTAAATAACTCACAGGTTTATAGTTGCTATACTGGTATTTTTATGACACAACACTGCCGCAGTTAACTAAGTATCAGTTGATGGTGAGGTCTTAACCTGCAATGGGATCTTCTCAGTGTTCTTATGATCTATTCTGTAATGATACACTGTAGAACAACTTGTATAGGACAAAGCTGTTATAGGACAGCTTATAACAACCCCTTAAATGCTTAAAGGTATCTCTTAGCTAATTAAGCTTTTAGGGCTATTAGCTTGAGCTGGGATATCAGTACATTTTTTAAAAGAGAACATATTAAGGTTTTCTTTACTAATTTGTTCCCCATTTCATTATTTGTTTACTCCTTTATATAATGCTGCCTAAGAAGGATTGACTACTGTTAGAAATTATTCTACAAAGGGCGCCTGGGTGGCTCAGATGGTTAAGCGTCTGCCTTCGGCTCAGGTCATGATCCCAGGGTTCTGGGATCGAGTCCCGCATTGGGCTCCCTGCTAGGCGGGGAGCCTGCTTCTCCCTCTGCCTCTGCCTCTCTCTCTCTCTCTCTGACTTTCATGAATAAATAAATAAAACATTTAAAAAAAAATTATTCTACAAAAAGTAGGCAAGTTGGGAAGAGAAGGCTGTCAATCCTGGTAAAAACTGAAAATGTCCTGCTTAATCTTTACTGGACATTTTCAGGATTTTGGTTGGGATTTATCTATTATGCATCCAAATTTATCTATATGTCACATTTTAGACAAATTAAGGTTCCAAAAGGAATTGAGTACTTTAAAGTATCATGCTAAATAGTAATGCTTTCTCAAAGATGCTGTGCAGATTCAAACAGCTCACAATTTTGTTACAATGCTTTTGAAGCAATAACACCTTTGAATTTGAGATACTGTAATTTAGCAGTTCTCTCCCTGTTCGGTTGAAATTCTACCTTCTGTCTTTTCCTAAACTCTCACTCATTTATCATCTATCCAGACAAAATATGTGCTTGAAATTTCTTCCACGCATACATGGAATTGCAAAGTAATTCCACAGAGTGGAAAATGTTGAACTTCTCGTAAATGTACCATTGACCTCCCAATTCAGTATGGGAGGTCATGTATGACCTGTATGATCTTGATTTATCCTCTAATTTTTCATACATGAATGTTTAATATCTTGCCTTTTAAATCTGTTTGTTAAGATCTTTAAGATCAGAGATCCCCTGATAAAAACTTTCTTAAATCTTAGTGCTATGCCAGAAAGTACACATGAATACTTACTATTACACCATTTTATTTAAGAGAAGGGTGTTTATTCTTTTGCAACAGTTGGGCTGTTTCATGTTATTATATGAACTGTAATTACCAAGTTATCTTAGGCAACTCACTTAACCTTTCTTGGCCCCAATTTCCCTACTAGAGAAGAATTTTTCAACTGGAAAGTCTAGGTTTTAGTGTAAGACAGAATTTTTAAAAAATCCTAGTTCTTCCATTTCCTAGAAGTAGGAATGGAATATATTATCTAACTTCTCTGAACTTCCAATCAATTGTTCACCTGTCTTTTGGGGATCAAGAGAATAGTTTCACCTCATAGGGTTTTGTTTTTTTTTTTAAGATGCAGAATGAGAACATAAATGTAAAGAATGCGACAAATTATCTGAACTTTGGTTTATGCTAAAAAAATATGAGCTATTATTATATCAAGTTTCTTCCAGCTCTAGAGTGCTAAGACTAGAAGTAAAACCTTAATTATCAAGCACCCAGATCCCCAGCATCCTCAGTGATTCTGACAACCCTTTGACCCCCACCCCTCCACAAAAGTCATAAAGTACAAACCGATTCAAGGTTCATTTTAGTACCATTTACTCGCAGAGTAAAGAGAATAATTTTATTAATCACTGAACTTGTGATGTTCATAACTGAGTCCATGAAAAAATGGTAAAGACAAATTGTTTTAAGACAAATGACTGAGAAACTTGTTCTGAAATCCATGCTCAGAATTAGACACAACATGTCATCAATCTACGGTCATGGGTTTGCACCGAGACACTGACCTGGCTTTCTGGAAGTGAAGAACAGAACACCCTGCTGACAGCTGGACTTACCTACATAAAAGAGAGAAACACTTGTAAGTCCTACTGCTGACCAGGAGCACATGGGGAGCCACCACAATTTTCAACACACAATATTCTCCCCTCTACCCCCAAAGGGCAGAATCTGCTTTACTTTTGCTAAGTGCCAGTATTGAAGTGGCATTTCTTTGGGTCAAATACATCCTGAAATAGCTAGGTTAACATTTTGTAGCATTTGTGAAAATATATTTCTGAACATTTGGGGATGATACAAAAAAAAAAAAGCACTTGGCCCAAACCCACAGATAGGAACAAGGAAAACGTTCCAGGCATTTTACCATACAGAAGTCATAGAAGTGGACACACTATTCCTCCAAAATAATATTTTGGGGCAATATCATCATAAGTAAAAGATGAAATGATTCTACTTTTTCCTATTAAATTGTATTTGTATAGTTTATAAGTTGTGATACTGGGCCGATGGCATCAAATTACCTGTGTTTCTATTTTCACCTCTGTGATCACACACAGCCCTAAGTACTTAAATTTACACTACCTTCAACATTTGGAAAAATAACAACCAATGGGTAAGTTTAGAAGAATGCTGCCCATGATTTTATTGCTTCCCAATGATTTTTCCAATCTTCCACACTGAGAGGAACTGGTTAAACCCCTTTTCCACTAGTATGTCTAAATATGATCCAGGAATCTCAGAGGCAACCTAATATAATAATTTACTGCCTACTCCACCTGCAGAGCAGTAGGCAGACATTATTTATACTGAAAAGAACTTGTGTTTATTTTCTAACAACCGGTGACTCTTAGGCATCTACAAAGTTACTGGAAAGGAAATGTAATTCCAAATTTCTAAAGAGTGTTTGTAAACAAACTTATCAATGTATGTTTAGAAAAGCCTAGAGCTTGCCGGAGGTTACACAAACACAGCCTATTGGCTATTTATATCTGCTTATAGTGAGAGGACTTTATACAAAGATGAAAACTACTGATAACAATATTTTCTTCAGTTTAGAGAGGATACACAGTACAGTGTAGAATATGCAGCCCAGCCCTGGTTGAGGAGGGAGGAGCCCCAAACTAGAGAGCCTCAAGTTAAGCCTCTGGCTGGGGTCCAACAGAACTGCATGAACAGCACAGGTTGGTGGGAGTTCAAAGTCAAGGCGACTCTTCAGGTCTTAACTTCCTAGAGTTTCCTAGGTCTGGGTGCTTTTGTATATGTATCAACCTTCATGCAACCCCCCCCCCCCCCAAGCAAATGTGTACAGTCAGCTCGAATGGCACAGCTTGTGTGCTGACGTGCAAAGCCAAGTCAAAACCCTGAGCTTGGCGCTCCCTTCTAACTTTCTGGCTTGTCCAAGTCTAAATATTGACATTGCTCCTCAGTTGAGATGTTTGATACTGCTGAGGATAGAAAAGGCGCAGCTAAAAGTAGGATCTAATGATATATTTTTACATAGTTGTGCCTTCCTTCCACTTCCACTCCGTTTTTTTTTTTTTTTTTTTTTTTTGGAGAGGGGGTTGGATTCCCTTGTCTGCAACATCTCCCCTCTCCACCCCTCACCCCATTGTTCTCCCCGAAAGCTGAGCACACAGAGACAAGGTAAGGTGCTTTGCAAGCCCCTCATGGCAGCTCCTACTGTTGTCACAGGAACTCACAACAGACTCCACAGACACGGGGTTGGGGGTGGGGAGCGCCAAACTGGGCTGACCAGTCAACTCTCAAGGGGGTGCAAGCGCTAAACGGACGAGCGATCCACCTTTTCGGGTCCTCCGGCTCCCCACCACTGTTCTTCGAAGGAAAAGAGCCCTCCCGTCGACGCGGCACCACCCCCTCCCTGGCGCAGCCAGCCTGCTAAGGGTGCCTGTTGTACATTTTCTCAGCTCCAAGAAGGGGCGCGGCTGTGCGGGCGCTCCTGGAAATCTCTTCTGCTTGCCTCTGATGTGAGGGTTCCCGGCCCCGCCGAGAGGCGAGGGCGGCTCCCACAGCAGCTCGGTCCCACAACTCTCTGTCGGGACGCTGCTGGCCGCGTGGCGCGCGCCCCCCCGCCCCCCGCTGACGGCCCGGGCGGTGGGGGCTCCGCGGCGGCTGCTCGAAGAATAAGTTTCATACCGTAGCGCACTCACGACACAGAACCTACCCTGAAGCCGAGCGAGACGCGAGCTCTCTCCGCCTTCAAGGGTTGGGGGGAGCGGGGGGTCCCCGCCACTCAGCAGCAGCCACGACTGCGCGCGGTCGCGGGTGTGCGGGACCCCTGCGCGCCGCGTGCCGCCCGCCGCCCAACTTTGCACAAAGGCAGCATGGCACTGCCTCGCCTTTCGGGCTCGCCCAGCGCCGCGGCCGCTCTTCCCTGTCCGGGGGAGAGGGGCTCGCCCTTCCCCACCCCAGCCCTCCCCTTCTCCTCCTGCCCCCACCCCGCTCCCAGGCGGGCCAGCCGGGCGGAACCGAGCGCCCGGCCCCGAGCTCCGCCGCCGTGGCGGCCGCCGCTCGCACTGTGACGTTAGCAGCCTTCGCGGCTATTTATATCCACACGATTGGATTTCATTCATGAAACCGGGGCCTGGCGTGGCTGTGCGCTGGGGCGCGGGTGGCAAAGGTGCCTCAGCTTTGCGCAGACCCGGGGCGTGGGGAGGGCCGGCGCTGGGAGGCGGACTGCCCGGGACGAACATGCGCGGAGCACCCGCGCCCCCGACCCTTCTCCCAGGCGGCCGGGAGGGTCGGGTCAGGGCGATCGGGGGCCCCCGTCCCTATTCCCGGCGTCCCACCCACACCCGTACAACTGCTGGCCCTTTGTCCCAGGCTCTGGAAAAGTAAGTTGGGCCACTAACCGGCTGGGCAGCATGGCTTTCTTCCCCCTAGGAGCTGACCGGCCGCGGACTCGGAGGGAGGACATTAGCTTTTGTTTCAAAAGCGAGCCCAGCTGCTGACTAAGGACTGCGTTAGCCCAGCCTCCTCCTGTCCTGGGAGGCTGCACGTGCTGGCGGGCTCCCCCGCTCTGGGTTACCTTCCTCTGTGACTTGGGGTCCCCGCAGGGGGCGTAAGCACGACCTGGCTGTCCCCCCACCCGAGGACGGAGGGGATTTACTACCTCCTGCAAATGGCTGAGTGAGGAAGTGAAATTGGCTTCGGGTCCTCATGGGTTGTCGGAATTCTTGAAAGCCCAGGACAGTCCAATCCTCCTGGTGAACTTTTCTCCTCGCTCTTCTAGGCTGACTGTGACCTCTGAGGACAGGACCAGGGGTGGTCTGTATGCATTCATAGAACAAATACTGTGTGCCCACGGTATGGTAGGTGCCCTGTCCAGCTCTAAGAAAGTGACAATGCACACAACCAGCCTTGTCCCAGCCCTCAAGGAGCTTTCAGTCAGCTTGCTAAAATTAGTGTGCCTTACACTTCCTCACTCCCGGCCTATAAAAAGAGGCAACTGGGGGATAAAGGTATTGATGTGTTCAGCTACCTTATGGAATTCATTCATTTAATAAACCTGTGTGGAGGCTGCTGTGTACCAAGGCGATACAAAGAGGGCAACAGTGTGTCCTTAGTCCCCAAGGAGTTCTCAGGTACTGTGTTCCTGAGATGTTGAAGGGCCGGGGTGGGGGGGTGGGGGGATGGGTGGGAAGGGAGCCTTTTAAGGGCAACCTGATTCGTTTAAGCCATCCCCATTGAACTGTCTTTGGAAATGGAGTTATTGGTCCATATCTTTGATGCCCAGAAGAGAGGGTAGTGAAAAGTCAAGTATGGGGGTCTACTCGAAGAACTTCAAGACAGAGACATGAGGGGGCGATCATTTACTTGGCACAAAACAAACTTCCTTCGTCTATTTAAAAGTGACCCCATTCTGAAAGGTTTAATCAATACAGATTCTTTTCAGGAACACATTTCTTGGGAAAAGTTAATTAACCCTGTTCATTCCTAGCAATCAGTCAAGCTATTTCTCTTCAAACTGCCCTGGGGGCTAAGAAATAGGGTAGAAACTCAACAGAAACAGAATGAACGTGTATTGCAGCGCTCACATATGACAGGCAATGGTCTAGGAGGTTTAAAACAATTTTCTCAATTAATACGACAACTGATGAGGTAGATGCTATTATCATCATAACGATTTTATATATGAGAAACTGAGGCATGCAGAAGTAAATTTTTTTTTGAGATTTTGACAGCTGCATTTGCACCTGCGTTAGCTTGCACCAAAGCCTTCTTTTATCACTAACCTGCTTTTTGACATCCTGCCTTCCTTCACTTTCTTTCATTTCCTCAGTTATAAATTGAAAGAGTTAAGTGTCATGCTTAAGCAGCAGGCAGAGGCTAGGACCAGAAAGACACCTATACAAATACCCACAGATGGCAGGCTACCATTTGCCATCCATCCCCAGGAAGTACTGAGGCTCAGGTCTTCCAGAAGATGCTTCTTCTATAGGGCCCAAAGAACAAACAGTCATCATAGAACTACCCAGTTTGATGCCTCGATCTGAGGGAAACTGACAGGAAGAACTTCCAGGAAAATAAATTGGTGTAAATGGTAATTCAGATAAGGCAGAGGAAAAGTCACTGTTCTAGGAAGTCTTTCCAAACAAGAATAGTGATCTGAGCAAGAGATTGCCTCAGTGGTGCTTTGCAGCCCCCAAGTTTTACACATAAAGCCCCTAATTCTGGAAAAGTGGGAGACAATGAGCAAAAAGTACAGACTATCTTATGCCAAGAGGAAAGGAGAGAAAAGGAACAATACGAAGAATCCCGAGTCACTGCCATGAATGTATCCCTGTTCTTGTTATTACCATAAAATAATCCACATTTGCATACTGAAATTGTTGCATGCTAATAAAATCAATACTATTAGCTTTTAAGAAATATTCAAAATTGGTACTTAAGCTTAATTAAACCAACACTGTGTATTTAAACACTTTCGGGATTGTATTGCACAAAAGCACTAATAATTTTTGACTGGCTTTTATGGTAAATACTTACCAAAGTCATGGGATTAAAGAAAATTCCCACAATGAAGACAAAAAACTGTTCCATTATCACAAATGAACTTACACATGCTATCCTCTTTGTATTTGCATCCCCCCAACATTAATCTGTTCTCCATCTCCAGAGTTTTGCCATTTTGAGACTGTTACATTAGTGGGGAACATACAGTTGTTGTTTTGTTGTTGTTGTTGTTTAACTAAGCATAATGCCCCTGAAGTTCATCCAGGGAGTTGCTTGTATCACCAGCTCGTTCCTTTGTATTACTGAGTAAATTTCTATTATGTGGATGTACCAGAGTTTGTCCGTTTGCCTATTGATGTTTCCGGTATTTTGCTATTACCAATAACACTTCTGTAAAGGTTTGTACCTAGATAGTTGTATGAACATAAGTTTTTATTTCTTTGGGATGAATGCCAAAGAATACAATTGTTGGGTCATATGCTAAGAAACTCTCAAGCTATGTTCCAGAGTACCATAAACATTCCCACCACTAATGCACCAGAGGTCTAGTTTCTGTACATTCTCACCAGCATTTGGTATTATCACTATTTTTTTTTTTTTTTTTAGTCCACTTGTTCAGTAATTTTGTAGGGACAACTCACTCTTTTAATTTTCATTTCCCTAGTGGCTAATGATTTTGAACATCCTTTCATGTTCATTGCTGCTATCCATATCTCTTTTTGCTGACATATCTGTTCATGTCTTTGGCCTATTTTGTAACTGGATTATTATTATTTATTTATTTTTACTATTAGAGTTTTTTCAAAAATATATTCTAGGATCACAGAATTTCCAAATTGCAAATTAAATACGACCTCAAGATAATTCTATTTTCAATTCAATCACTTGTTCAACATTTCTGTTGCCATCAGTTTTATAGAGAATATTCTCAGATACCTACATAAAGTATCCTCAAGTACTTACATAAAACTCCTATAGAGAGAGCCTTTTCAGGATTATTTTCTAAACCTGCATTTCAGCGGTGGGTAACACGCTCCCGCAGAACCGCCAGCACGTGGCGGCCGTCCAAGGGGCCAAGGCCCCGTCTCCATGCAGGCGCAGACGCTCCTCCGCGCCTCTTCCTCCTCGGATGTAGAATTTGGTGTTGTCGTCGGCTGTTTAGAGGAGAGTGTCCTGGGTGGCGAGTTCCAGGTGTTAGGGAAATTTCACAGACAAGTACTACCAAGGCTTGCGCACGTGGGAGAGAATCAGCTCGTCCATGTGCCTGGTTTTAAGTACAGATGCGTTTGGTAGAAAGATGTTAAAAAACAGCTGTTGGAGCCGATGTCTGGAGTTACCATGGCAGCTTTCGGGAGAGCCAGCAACTGTGGCACTGTAAAAATGCAGTGGCTGGTGGCACAGTCGATCTGCTGGCCCGCATTTTTGGGGTTTTCTGGCTTTTAAAGGAACGCTTCTGGACTCCAGGGCAGAAAAAGAGCTCTGGACCCTGGACTCAAGCAGTGGTTTAGTGGCGACTTGCTCGTACAGACCGTCTTGCGTGGCAGCTCTGGACCTGCGGCTCTAGCTCCCACCGCCCAGCAACCCGGTCGGCCCGACAGGCTGGGTTCGGCTCCGGCTAATGCTGACAGCCAGGTAAGACTGACTCAGTTCTGGGGCTGTTCATTCAAGCTAAGCATTGAAGGCCCCAAAAGGAAATGACCTGACCCTCGTGGGACCTCTGTGTCTCCTGAGACCTGAGAATTCAGGAATTCTAGTGCTTCTGCCAGAAGCTGCTTCTCCAAGTTGTCCGACTACTCTGGGGCCAGGTGTTGCCCAGCATTCCATATGGAGGGGAGGGGCCCTTCCCCAGCTTCGTTGATACATCACCAACATGGAAACACCTGCCATCACGAATGCTTTCCGTCCCAAATGCCACAGGCAGGCTTTGCGTGATTCGGTGTGTTCATAGCTTTTTCATCTGGGTAAGACACTGAAAACCCTTACGTCCAAGTGGCTAAGCTGTGTGGGTTTTGACTGCTTGGGAATTTACCTTGGGTGTCACTCAAACTCTGGAGCTCTCTGAAGCTTCTATTTTCTGTTCACTGTTTTGGGGGAAATCTGAGCTAGTCTTGGCTGTGGGAATCAACTGGAAGAGATGTCCTTTACCTGAAAACTACAAGTGGAAATGAACTCTTAGCCTTGGGTTTGTAGTCCACTTATCACTGTCAGTCCTGATTTAGTCTCTTTGACAAACTTTTTCTAAAGCACCATTTAAGTATTGAAGGTCTAGAAAGTATAGATAGATGGATGGACAGATGAATCCATGAATACTCAAGATAATCTAGTGGATCTAATCTTGGAATTTTTGTGATTACCCTTTTAAAGATAGAAGCATTAAATGTTCTATAAAGGCAAAAAGGTTTTTCATATTGGAGTTCCTATCTTACCAGGCACTAATGGATATAGGCTCTGTGCTGGAAATCTACACAAAGGTATTCTTTTCTTATAGTATGTTAAATGTATTTGTGCAGGTTTGCATAAAAATCTGTATGGGGGCACCTGGGTGGCTCAGTGGGTTAAGCATCTAGCTCTTGATTTTGGCTCAGGTCATGATCTCAGGGTTCTGAGATTGAGCTTCGAGTAGGGCTCCACTCTCAGCGGGGAGTGAGCTTCTCCTTCTGCCTCTCCCTCTGCCCCTCTGCCTGCTCATGCATGCTCTATCTAAAATAAATAAATAAATTTTTTTAAAAATCCTTTCTGTATAGATCCATTCATTAGGTTTTCTGTTGGGTTGGGGTAAGTTTCGTAAAAATGTGATTTTGCAAGCTCCACAAATCTAACTACATTCTTCTTCCTGTCAAAATTTCTCTTACCAAGATGATATTCTACTGGTCTAGCTCAGCATGTGTAAGAGGAGGTAGTAAACAGCTTTTCTGGTTATCTACATGTCTTTGCTTAGTATGGTGTTACTGATTGGAAAACATATGTCATACCTTCAGAAAGAAGAAAAACACAACAAACTAATGCACAATGTTTATCTTTGATTTTTTTAAGTAAAATATGATTTTAAAGTAAAAGGATGATTCTTATGATTTCATAAAAATATGAAAACATATATCATACCTCTAGAAAGAAGAAAAACACAACAGTCTAATGCACAATGTGTATCTTTGATTTTTTTTAAAGTAAAAATATGATAAAAAAGTCTGCTGGTGAAAGGAACATTTGTTTCAGGTATAAGCTATATTCCTAATATTAAAAAGGTGTTAATGCTAGACTTCAACTTTACCTAATTAAAAATAAATGACAAGATTTATGTATTATAGCATAATTAAGGCTCTCTTGCCTGACCAGCTGTTTCATACAAAAAATACAAACTGTGTTTCTTTTCATGAAACAAGTTAAGAAGAAAAAAACCTCAAAAATCAAAAAAATCCAAACACACATAAAGGTAGTGGAAACAGTAGGAAAATAAAATTGTATTTTGGCTATCCCACTAACGAGCCATATAATTCTGTGCTAGACCCTTAATCCATTGCACCTCAAAGTTCCATATATAAGACGAGGCTAAGAATCATAACTTCTAAAAAGTTGTTAAGAGGACTAAGTGAAAAAATGTGGAAAATGTAAAGTATGAAGCTACACATACTGGTAAATTTGAAAATGGACTCATTCTGAGGCCGTTTAAAAACACTGTGCCCCACAGGGTACCCCTTGATTTGCGAGTGCCAAAGATCAATCATAGAGGAACTTTATCATTCCCGCAACTCATCTCCCAAGTGCTGACTGTAAGTATTATACATAATAACCTCCGCCAAATTCTCTTTATAAGGTAGAAAGTTTAATATTTGAGATTTGACGTTTTTGCTCTGCCAGTGACTTGCAATTGCTGCATTTTCTCCCATCGTAGAAGTGAGCTAAACTACATGCAGAAACTAGAAAAATAAATGGACTACACACACACACATACGCACACACAGCCCATTTCCGAAGAATAATTCCACCTATGTGCACATCACATTTTTCTGCTTACCCAGCATCTCTAATATACGTGTCACATAATCTTCATGACAAGCTTGAGAGTTATTATCTCAAGTATGGGAGACGGGGAAATGAAGTTTCCTAGAGGGTGACTTGTTCTCTGTGAGTAGAGCGAGAACCAGAATTTTTTCTAACCCAGAATTCTAACCCTGATCATCAGACCATGTGAAAGTAACTATTCTGAGGTAATTCAGTGCACAGTAGACTAACTTATGTATGGATACCGCTTTAGAAGGAATACAGTTTTTTTAGACGCCAACTCACCAATCAGCCCGTAGAAAAAAGCTGAATCATAGAGACTTTTCCTTAGTTGGCAGTGGTCACCTTTTCATAATGGTTCCTTATCTGAAAGCACCGAGGAGCTGATTCCTTTCCCTGGAGATGCGAACATCTGTCTTCGTGCACACAACCAAATCTCTTCTGATTTTTGTAAATGTTTATGTTTACCGTCATATTTCACATGACCTCTAATTTACCACTTGGTAAACTCCCCTTTGTGGACAAGTAGTTAACTGCATCACATGTGAGTGATGTAAGCAGTTAAACAGGTTAAGATCAATATTGACGGAGCACAATCCTTTAACTTGTAAACATAAGCTGTGGACTCCAGGGTTCAGGCACAAAATCTCACTTTCCATCCTTGTGTCTGTCTTAGGAAAAACTGAGGTGGTGCTGACAGTCATCGTGTTCCATCCCCACAGAGCTTGAACAGCAGTGTGGGCAAGAAAGCCCACAGAGAATGGTTTTTAATAATGGTGAATGATAAAACTTGTACAAGACACCTGAGTTCTAACTTCTAAGTACTCACGTATACAGGCCATCTGTTACTTATGAAAAAGCTGCAGTTTTAAAGGAAAACTACCCTTCATGGTTTCTTTTGTTCCACTGCCAACATTACATTGGTCATCCTTTATGATTATGAAGAGGCACTTGGAGATCATGAAAACGGTTTGTGAAGAGTAAAGTGCAATAATAAACAGGGAAGGTATTAGCGTACACAAATAATAGTAATAAACACCAGGATCACCAGCAGACATTTTAATCCATATTATATTAGTCAGTATTGAGTAAGCACCCACTATGTGTGGGGTGTGGGGCTAAATGCTTTCACACTCACATTAACTCCTTACAATGACTTTTTGAGGGAGGTACCACTGGCATCCCCATTTTATAGAAGAAGAAACTGAGGACCAGAAAGGTCAGGTCATTCGCCAGAGGTCAAACCCTTATTTAAGTATTACTCATTTTAAAATAGGAACTCCTGATAGAGAAAGATTCTTCTTTCACATAATTAGCACTTCACATTTAGAGGATTCCTTATTCATTCAAAGTAATGCTGATTACAATGTACAACATTGCATTGTGTAATTGGAACACTGATGGGCTACAGCTTCTCTTAAACTCTGACATCAAACTCAGGGAAACTACCTCAATCCTTTGTATTTTAGAACCCCCAGTAGGTTAAAGGTTGAGTAGAGTTGAAGAGAGCTCATCTTCATGAGGTGACAACTTCAGGATTCACGGGGTCCTTGACAAGATGGCCAACACCTGGGGGTCAGGTGTCTATGAGAGATATGACCTCACTGCCCCCATGGCACAGAAAGCACATAATTTATGGAAAAATATACAATGCAATCTCTAGCTCATTTCCTGGCATTTCTTGAAATTAAATTATTGCTCTACTTCCTAATAGAAGAAGTGCGTGCTATAATGGTTTCACCTTGTGCTAGCAATGTCAGGTTGATGAGATAAGAGGGGAAGGTTATGCAGAAAAAAAACCCCAGCCCATTTTAACAGATGATGTGATTATGAAGTCTGATTTAAATATATGGGTAGTACAGAGAAGGCAGGGACTTAGGCTCCTAGTGAGCATATCATTCTCAATTACCAAGTGAAAAGTATTCCTTGATGTTTAAATATCCATATCTGTCTAGTGGGGGAATAAGTTCTATACATAAACATGCATTAGTTTGAAAGTGATGCTTCTTTTTTCCTAATTCTTGGCCAATCTGGAATCCCTGTTGAAGACCCTGTGTCCCTCACTCCTTTCTCTAAGTTCACGGCATCTGAAGGGACAGTGGTATTTGTGTGGGGTCCAATCCAAACAATACCTCTTTTATTTTTATTTTATGTTTTTTTAAATTTCATTTATTTATTTGAAGCCTGAGAGAGAGAGAGAGAGAGAGCACGTGCACGAACATGGGGAGGGGCAGAGGGAGAAGCAGGCTCCCTGCTGATCAGGGTGCCCCATGTGGGGCTCCATCCCAGGTCCCCGGGATCATGACCTGAGGTGAAGGAGACACTTAACCAGCTGAGCCACCCAGATGCCCCCAACACCTCTTTTTAATAGTAAAGGTGATATATCATCTACTGTGAATATAGGTAGTTCTGCTTTCTATAAAACAACAACTCTTGCTCTTATAAGCACTACTGCTTGTACTGTGAGGTTATTGCTGGGCTTGATGGTTTTTTCTCAATAACATGTTTGAGGTGGCTAATGGAGGAAAACAGGCATATGTATCCTGCACAATAGTTTATAAATAGAAACACTAGGCACACAAAAGACACTCTGGTATTCTTTGTAAATTTGCATGCTTGCATACTATACAGTAATTGGGAACTGAGACCCTGGGATATATTGAAGTGTCTTCTGAACGATAAAGGCAACATTAACTTCTATCCAGTATAACTGAAGCTTTAAATTTATTTTAATGTATTCCATTATATTATGATTTTATTAAACTTCATTACTAAAACATAGCTAACTTAATTAAGTAAACTTAGCTAACTGTAATTTAGAACACTTGATTAACCAGTTCATCACCTTTTTTTAGCACTACCAAACATAGTGAACAACAGTGAAGATGGCCTCGTTGTGAGTCCAGTCCATTGGCTTGCGAGTTAGGTAATGAGAACTCCAGACTACAGTTAATCAACTCCTTGTGGGAGAATTTCCTTGGGCAAGTCAAGTCACGTCTGTCATGGCTCAGTTTCCTCATCTATATAAAATCAAAGCACTCACACTGGAGTGAAAGAGTTTATTTCAGTCTTGAGTTCCAGAGTGATTCCACTATTCATGTTGAAATCATTATGAAAAGACAAAGATACAGTTGTCTCAAAGAGTGCTTCACACTTTGGTTATTATGAAAGATTTAAAGAAACATATTCAGCAAGCGTCAAATGAGTTCCTTGCACTTATTATTAAATTAAACTGAGTTTCTTTAAATACTGATAGCCCTTATTTGGCTTGGAGTTAGGGTTGCCAGATAAAATACAGGACACCCAATTACATTCCAGTGTCCTAGGCAATATTTGGGACAAACTTGTATTAAAAAATTATTCATTATCTGAAATTCAAATGTAACTGGGTATCCTGTTTTTATTTTATTTTAATTGATTAATTTGCTAAATCTGGCAATGTAATAGGTTGGAAAGGATAATGAACAGGGAGAAAAATTAGATGGAAAGAAAGTAGACAAAAGCATTTTTGGTATTACTGAATAGTGAATTTAATAGTAAACAGGAGATAAATTAATCAAGTAGCATTTCCTAAACTATCCTATTGGATCAGCCCTGAGTGAAACTCTGTTAATAAAGGGGAATAGTCCTTTACTTATTTTTAAATGGCCAAGTTGGGGAAATACTTTGTATTTTATCCTCTTCTTAAAGTTACAGTTCTTATTGCAAGACTTCTCAGGATGTTTGTATGTGACAGTAAATTATGCCTTGATAGGAGGGAAGAAGTCTGTGTTGAGCTGTCCATACTTATTTGATGAGGGAACCCTTCTTTTGATATTAGAATACTTATCAATAATCCACACTGTTCCACTGAATACACTTTGTGAGCATCAAAGTAAGTAATAGAAAACAGTGGGTAGGGTCATTCATTCCAAAGAACTTAACATGGAGGCTTCCTTCTGATTAGGCAGACATGTGGGTCACTGTGGTCAATTATTCAAGGAGTAGCTATCCTGGGTTACCCCAAACCACAGATAATTGTCAGCTACCATTACATAGCACATTACATACCACATTACATAGCATTACATAGCACAAATACATTCATTTAAGTTGCCAGCAGTGCTGATTATAAAACACTGTAATTATTTAGGGTAGCATAGAAGCAGCGACCCAGTATTAGAAAGCATTCTCTTAGTCTGAATTTGTGGTCTATAACTTGTGGTCAGTGACAGATACTCAGAAGGGCCCAGTTTTTGATTGCAAAGGAGATAGGAACCCATATGTGCACCAAGTTTGTTTGTTGTTTGCAAAGAATGTTGCTACTTTAAACATGAAGTACATGCTATCAGGGTTGATGAAGTATTTTTCATTTTAACATGTTTTTAAATTCATAACAATTTTTAGCCATTTGTTTTCTCAATGGACACATTGAACTACTCTCATGTGGGAATCTATGAAAGTTTTCTAGTCTCAACTAGAAAGCTGTTTATAGGCTGGCAGTTCTCTTGTGAGTGATTCAGCTGTTCCCAAACAATTTGGTGCTGTGGTGTAACCACCACTAAGTCTTAGGAGTCAACTCAGATTCTGTCCTCCTCCCATCTCCAAAGCCAACCTGAATCAAATGCTAATTGATAATTGAGAATGCTAAAATGCAGGTCTAAGTGAGTAAGTAAGTAGAAGGGGGAAAAAAAACGCCACAAAGTTTCTGGATAATCACAAATTTTGTAGTCCAGTTCTGAGAAACTGAAAGAGTATTCTTAACAACTTGTGCCGTGGTAATAACACAACAGTATTTAGTGAATGCCTACTCCATGGCTACACACTGTTCAGTGCTTTGCATGCTTTGTCTCATGGGATCCTCACGGCAACCCTGTGAGATACTATTATCCTCTTGTGCAGGTGGGAAAGTTGAGGTACAGAGAGGTTCAGTCACTTGTGCAAGATCACATTCCTAGGAAGAGGAGTTCAAGGATTAGCATTCTAAGTCAAAATTCAATCCCAAATTCATAACTATGGTCCAGTACTGCTGCAAAGTGGAAGGACTTACTGTGAGCAGACACCACTTCTGAGTGTATTTTCTGTGCTTTGCCAGACCAGACACAGATTTCATTGTTAATCGGATTAAAAAGTTGATAATTGGATGCTCAGAACATGTGGTTCAAAGACTCAGTACAGGGAACAAAAAGGCTAATGCCAAATTAAAGGAAGTAGAAAAGTCAAGCACCTCTGAAGAAGAAATCACAGGGAACTTGACTGGATTCCATTTTTATATGCATAAAGTTGAAGCCTGAAAACATTTAGTTTTAAGCACAGCGTATTTTAGGAATGCTAATGCAATCCTAAGTTTTCTGAAAAAATGTCAAACTCTCATTTCTTTTAAAAACCAAAATTTCCGAGCTGGCCGTCTTACAAAAGGAACTCAACAGGTTTTAGTTTTAAAAGAGTTTGGGACTTTGATATTACCCAGGTGAGAGGAGCTATGTTATTTTTATTTGATGAGTAAGCATAACTGGATCTTTAAGGCAAAACTTGGAATTAAAATACAAATTTCTAAAATATTTTTATTTCAGATAAATCTCACAAAATATCAACCATCAACCATAGCTTCAACAGAGAGCACAGAGTAGGAGTGCCTACTGCAATGGCAGCACAGAGAAGGGACCAACTCCTTCTGCCTGTGGGTGGGGAGGGCATCAGAATCTTCCAAGAAGGGGCGCCTGGGTGGCTCAGTAAGTTAAGTGTCTGCCTTCTGCTCAGGTCATGATCCCGGAGTCCTGGGATCAAGTCCTACATCAGGCTCCTCGCTCAATGGGGAGCCTGCTTCTCCCTCTGCCTGCCGCTCCCCCCACCACTTGTGCTCTCTCTCTCTGACAAATAAATAAATAAATATCTTTAAAAAAAAAAAAACCCTAATGATTAAAAAAAAGTCTTCCAAGAAATGTCCTAGAAGGAACATCATTTATGTTAAGCCTTGAAGGATGAAAAGAATTCTCATAGGTGGAGAAAGAGGCACGCAGGAGAGTCATTCTGTGCAGAAGGACGAGCATTAGCCAAGTTCTGACAATATGAAAGAATACGATAGTTTTAAGT
The DNA here is from genome assembly GCF_011800145.1 of Mirounga leonina. NCBI lineage: Eukaryota > Metazoa > Chordata > Mammalia > Carnivora > Phocidae > Mirounga > Mirounga leonina. The sequence continues at coordinate 2,855,749 of NW_023270237.1, forward strand.
AACTAAAAGGAGTCTGTGTGGCCATGGCGCAAGGTGAAGTAACAAAAGACTACCCGGCTATCCAAGCAGATAGGAGCCTTGGATATCATTCTAATGAATTTTGCTTAAGGACACAGTGAAACTGTATGAATGATTTTTAAAATTGTACTTAAATGAGATGTAATTTACATACAGTAGAATGTCTACAACTTATGTTCAATTACTTTTTAAAAAAGATTTATTTATTTGAGAGAGAGAGTGTGGAGGGAGGGGCAGACAGAGAGGGAGAGAGAGAGATGATCTCAAGCAGACTCAGGGCCCAACACAGGGCTTGATCTCATAACCCTGAGATCATGACCTGAGCCGAAATCAATCAAGAGTTGGCTGCTTAGCCGACTGAGCCACCCAGGTGCCCCTACTCTTATTATATGTAAATACCCATGTGACCACCACCTGGATCAAGATGAAGCCAGTATTAATACTCATGACAAAACCTGACCAGGACATCATGAACACAGACCCACAAATCCTGAACAAAATATTAGCAAATAAAAAATATTAGCAAATCTAGCAACTTAACAAAGGACAATACATCAAGACCAAGTGGACAGGAATGCAAGGTTGGTTTAACATTCAAAACCAAATAAAGTAAATCACCATATTACTAGAATATAAAACTATATGATCATCTCAGTAGATACAGATAAAGTAATTGATAAAATTCAACCCCCATTCATGATAAAACCTTTTATCTGAGTATTTAAAGTCAGGGAATGGCATGGCCAGATCAGTGGTTTGGAATAGAAGACTTTTTATGAAGCAGTCACAGTGGTTGGCCTTGGAATGGGGAGCTACAGGATGATATTCTCTAAGTTTCCAGAGATACAGGAGAAAGCAAAATCCACATTCACCTTTACCATTTGAGGAACTGTGCCAAATGCTGACTGCCAAGTGAGCAATGGATTTACTCCAGACCTCTTTAAGAGCTATGCAGACAAGCACAGGACTCAGACAGAGTCCATTAAAAATGTGATTGCTCCACACATCACAGGCAGCTGTGCTAATGGATACTGTTTACATGTCTCTGAGCTTGGCTGCTGTATGCCGAAGCAGAAATAAGACAGAATGAAGAAGCTGAATAGCTCAGGCCTCTAGTGATGGCTCATGGCAATAAAGATAACCAGGGCAAACCCGAGTCCTAGCTTTGTCCGCCACTATCCAGCTATGTGCCCTGCAGAAAGACAGGTTCCTCCTCTGGGTCTGTTTCTGTACCTGTGAAATACATGGATTAGTCTAGGTGGGCCACAGAGTAAGTCAGATCTAGGTTTCAATCCTGGCTCCAGCCTTTACCATCTGTCTGACCTGTGCCTCAGTTTCTACATCTGTATAATGAAAAGAAACCTCCAAGTGTTTCTCTGCAGATTCAATACGCTCATATAAATGGAACTCTTAACACGTTCGCTGAACATATTGAGCTCTCAATAAAAGTAGATGTTATTAATGTTTTTAAGAATTAGCTATTAGCCTTTAAAATGCCATAATGATAAACAGTAGAATGGAAATACTAATTTGTTCTGACATGGAGATTGGTGGGTGTTGCGGAAAGCTTTGAAACTGCGTAGCCTGCCTGTCATCACAGGTGGTACCGTAAGAAGCTTGATAATTTTAGCAGGAAGGAAAACAGAAGGGTAGATATTCTTTCATGATTTAATCTTGGTAATGTACCAATGATTTCATTACTATGTGCAAAAAACTATGATGGCATTTCTTATACTCTGATAAGTACTAAGTGAAAAATCTAATTAAATGATGCATCCATAGAATTTCCATAGAAAGTAATTAATGTGACAACCAGAACCCCCTATTGATTATGGTGGTGAATTTAATCAAATAGTATGTTTATCTAAGTAATCCAACAGAATTTGACATCCATAGACAGATATGTGGTTTTTGCCAGTTGTAAGTAAGCTGCTCACAGGAACAGAGTACCCCCTTAGAGAACTAGAAATTTAATATCTGCATTTGCAACTTGACAAACTGTATCAAATAAATGACTGCTTTTGCTGAAAGTTATTTTCACAGTATCCATCTGAGAGTTTGAACGACTTGCTTGGACCATACATTCAAACTGAAAATATTCACAAGAGAGATTCAAATGATACTCCTTTTGGATCATGGCCCTATCATACTTTGGATCTTTCTTATTTATGGGCAATCGTAGCCCAAGTCATGAAGAACTTGTAATGACTACAGCTGGATGGCATTTTCTGTGGTCTTTTGGGCAGTACTGGTGGCTCGGCGGCTTCCACGGGCCTGTCCCCCAGGTACCACTAGCTTCTACTCTATCACTTATCCCTTCCAACACCCATGAACTTGCCATTTCAGGAAGACACCCTGTCCCCATCGTGTCCACAGGGCTGAGAGCAGGACTGTGGAGTCTTTTTCAAATTTCTTTCTGTAGCCCTTCCTCGTTTTTTTTTTTTTAATTGACTTGGGGTTGGGTTTGTGGGTAGGGGAGTCATAAGTCTGTGCTGTTCTCAGAGAGTCAAGGGTGCTTTACTCAGACCCTCTTTTTCTTAGAACCCTTCAGTCAAGCAAAGAATGGGGAAGGGCAGCTGCCATTCTTAAAGGGCCCTCGGGCTTCCTGGGTTATTTCGGTTGTCTCCCGTTGATGCTCAGGGGGCACTGGGCCATGCCACTTTGGGGCAGATAGGAAGGCTTGGATTCAGTGAAAATATACAGTAGTGAGGCAAAAGTTAGCATGGAACTGCCTGACAGAGTTTTAAAGTAGAACAGTTAGGGGACTGAAAAGCCCAGATTAGAACAGTAATGGCGCTGGAAAGAAAAGTGCTTTTCTGGCCGTGGTGTGGCTACGGAGTTGGACACACCTGGATCAGAACCCCGACCCCACCGCTCACTGGCTGTGTGATTCTGGATGCATCGTTTAGCCTCGTGGGGCTCTGTTTCCTCCTCCCTAAAAAGGAGACCCGTCCGTTGCCTGCACATAGTAACAGCACCCCTGTGTGTATGTTACATCAACATATAAGCAGGCTGCCTTGTAAGAAAATGAATGCGACCATGTGGTATAAACACAGCCTCACTGGAACGTCCTGTGGATCTAGACTCAGAGTGAGGAGACCTTGCCTGAGAAAGGGCTCAGCTGTTTTCTAGCTATGTGATCTTGGGAAACTCCCCCAAGCTCCTAATTCTTAGAAATGTCTGGAATGGACTTAACTACCCCCCCCTAGGATCAGCATGAGTTCAAATGCACTGTCTGTGTGCAACTGCTTTTACAAGCTGTATATTCTAAGCAAGATAGGTTATTCTAGAAATATGTTATTGCAGTGCCATTCAATGTAGTGATCATTTATAATTTTTTAAAGGAACTGACCATTTTTCTGCACCCAAGATCCAAGGGTAGGACTACTGTGAATGCAGTTAGTGGTCTAATTCTTGTTGGAACCAACATGAAAATCATCTGGTTATCTCAGGCATCCAGTATAACTCTTCCCAAGAGACAAAGGAGACACTTTCCTACAACCCATAATATGTCAAAATATACACATTGGTTATGTGTTCCTAAACATAAGCATACAGAGCAGAGGAAAGAGGAATGATTAGTTTACCAGTAGCCATTTTATAGACTCCTCTCAAACTGCAAATGCAAAGTAAAGTTAGGAGTCTAAATTGGCTCTTACACCTACTCTTTCTACAAACAATTTTTTTTTCCTTTTGGGAAATTTCCACACCCTCGGGAAGAAGCAAATTATATAGTGCTTTTTCTCCTCCTCATAAAATGTCTAGTGTAAATGTCTAGATCTTTTTCAAACAGTTATAATTTTCTGTTTTCTCCTAAAGAAGTTTTCTTTTTTTTTTTAAAAAGATTTTATTTATTTGACAGAGAGAGAGAGAGCGAGAGCAGGAGCACAAGCGGGGGAGTGGGAGAGGGAGAAGCAGGCTTCCCGCTGAGCAGGGAGCCCGATGTGGGACTCGATCCCAGGACTCTGGGATCATGACCTGAGCTGAAGGCAGACGCTTAACGACTGAGCCACCCAGGCACCCTCTAAAGAAGTTTTCTACTTGACAAGTATTTAGAAACTTATCTGTCCTTTGATAAGGTCTTAAGATGATATATAATAGCTCTGGAAATAACAGTTGGCTTAGTCAGTTCTGGGCAAACAGAAATAGTTTTAAATATGCTATGGGTTCCTGGTCCAGTTGTAACAATTTTATTCCCTTCCTGCATTGGTCCTGGCTTCATCAACCTAACTCACACAGTACTATGATCCTCTTACTTTACCTCTTCAAAGCAATGTCACTTAAACCATCCACCAGTTTCAATGTACTTAAACAAATATGTCATTCTTAATCTAGAGTTAGAACATCATAAATGATCATCAGACATATTATTAGGACTGAAAGTCCATTTTCTAACATCTCGATAAAGTTCTGGTTGTAATGCAGACCATAGGTATGGATATGATGGCAGAATTCTCCCAGGAAACATCGCAAATATGTATAATTTCCAGTCAGAGTGATCTGCATAAACAAGCAATCTCATAAACAAACCACACCATTTGGTTTGACTAAAAGTTATGGCAGGAAGTTCTCAGGGCCACTCACTGCTGTATAGATAGACCAGTTTCAGTACCTCTGCTCCATACAGAAAACCCAAATGGCTCAGCAAATATTGACTAAATTATAATTCTGACATTATTAATCTTTTTCTTCACATACTTGAGGTGCATGTTGCTCCCCATTTCACAAGATGAAAGTGAATAAAGAAGTTTAATCAGCAAATAATCCGAATACAATAAAAGAGATCCCAGAAGATAAATTCACAGGTATTATAAGAGGCTTTTAGGGCAACCTTGCAAAAAGTCTCTTTTGAAAGTTGCACCCTTTGCGTAAAAGTGTCTCTGAGCAGAATAAAATATTTAAACAGCAGCATTAACTAAAAAAGAAAACCTCAGCATCAGAAAAGTGCGCACTCAGGCTCTCTCTCCCTATTTAGGAAGCTTCCTGTGGTTGGTCATCACCTTTTAAATATAAAGTTATGTGTTCTGTTGGAACAGGACAAGGGTTTCTTCAGACCTGTGGGCCTCCAAAAGAAATCCAGAACATGTATAAAAGGAGCAAAGATTGTTACATTACACTGCTACCACATTTGGTAGCTAGTTGGGTACATCCCTGTGTCATCCTTCCCCGTATCATGTAATTTAGTATCCCCCCCCTTTTTTTTAAAAGATTTTATTTATTTATTTGACAGAGAGAGAGACAGCGAGAGAGGGAACACAAGCAGAGGGGAGTGGGAGAGGGAGAAGCAGGCTTCCTGCGGAGCAGGGAGCCTGAAGCGGGGCTCGATGCGGGGCTTGATCCCAGGACCCTGGGATCATGACCTGAGCCGAAGGCAGACGCTTAACGACTGAGCACCCAGGCGCCCCTTAGTATCCCTTTCTTAATGATAAGTTCCCTGTAGTAGTTTCTCTGTTCCACACATTACTAAATGCAGCATCTGATACATGGCTCTTACGCATTAGGTAACTCCTGAGTAAATAAATGAATAGGCATCCAGTAATACTATGGTTTGTTTCAAACCAACTAAAGGAAAAAAAACCAACTTTGATTTCTTTGCTTTGATACATCTCATAATTTTTTCCCAACTGTCTCAAGCCATTGCCTACTCTGAAAGATGCACGGAAGGACCAGTTAGGCTGTGTTTGCGTGTTAAGGGACATAGACCCTTTCTTTTCTTTCAGTTTGTGTGAAAATATATTTCATGCAATGTCTTTTCTAATACGTAATGATTTTGCTAGTTAGGTACTCAGAAATAAACACTGCCAACTTGCTTACAGAAGACAGGTCTGTGAGGAATGGTAAAGAGACTGGAGTAAAGGCTGGTGCCAGAGGAGATTCAAGACTGACTGAAAATCCTTTCCTGTCTGGGCCACCGCTGCCCTCTAGGGGACACATGGAAAATAAGCAAAGTCTCTTCAGCTACCAGAAATTTGAGAAGACCTTGGAAAATCATCTCCTTTTTATTAAGGAAGACATAATTAAAAACTAATTAAAATAACTTCAAGGATAGCTGTATAATCCTAAAAAGATTTTCACGTTGCATGCTCTTCTAGGATCACCTGAGTTAGAGTTACTTTTGGCAGATAAGAAATTCTTTTTTCTCTCCTAATTTTCCTGCAGCAGTCTAAACATGTTATTTCTTGTCCTGTTAAGAAACAGCTGCTTACTGTGACTAACATGTTAGTCACTGTTTATACTTGCAGCTTTTAGGTTTCAATGCCTCAGAAACCAGAAACCTCAGCTCCTTCAGCCCTTCTTTATAAAGTTAGTTTGTACAGAGGAAAATGTTGTAAACACTTCCAAAGTTGTGAAATTGTTACTTATTTCTGGACAAAGAAGCTTTACTAATTTGAAGTGAAGAGCAAAGATCAACTTGTGATTTTTACATGGCAGGCCCAATTTAAAATTCCCTCAGGTCATTCAAACTTCTTTATATAAAACTTGAAAAACTGGGGATAATATCTATGATAGTCCTACTTTATAGGCAGAAATTAATCTGCTCTTTCATTTCTAAAATTTAAAGGAGAATTGATATGATTAATACTAAAATGAAATTTCCAGAAGTAAGTATTTTGCTTTACGAGAGAATTTCATCATTTTAGGGCAATATGGTGGAAGAATTACTTATAAAACATCTCTGTCATGTATTTGACATTTGTTGAGTACTCCAATACTGGTAAGATGCTACGTTAAGGATTCTAGGTGTACAAAGAAGTGTACCATTCAGTACTACACTATCACATTTTGCCTTGTATTTAATTGTATTCAGCAAGTTTTTTTTTTTTTTTTTTTTAAGATTTTTTCATTTATTTACCAGAGAGAGAGTGAGCGAGAGGAGGAACACAGGCAGGCAGAGGGAGAAGCAGGCGCCCCGCTGAGCAGGGAGCCCGATGCGGGACTCGATCCCAGGACCCTGGGATCATGACCTGAGCTGAAGGCAGACGCCTAACTGACTGAGCCACCCAGGTGTCCCTGTATTCAGCAAGTATTGAAATGATCAGTTTTTATGTATATTATGTACTAGACTTCTGGTATCTTGAGAATAGGGAATTTTGCTCATCTTTGGATTATAGTACCTTGGATGATTTAATTTCTCGAGCCTAATAGTCATCCTTTAAGTCTGTGTTATTATTCTCAGTTTATAGATGAAGTAAATTATTCAGAAATTTCTCAGCTAGCGCATAATAGAGATTTAAAACCAAGTGTGTCTGTGTCCTTGACATTAGGATTCCTTTCTGCTTATGTGCCTAGCATAGCACCTGGCACCTAATAGGTGTTCGGTAACTCTTTGTAAAATAATTAATCGGTGTGCTTTACCTCAGTAGTATACAATGGACAACACAAGTTTGAACTGCATGCGTCCACTTAAACATGGATTTTTTTTGGATGGGGGGTAAATACAGTACAGTAAATGTATTTTCTCTGCCATATGATTTTCTTCATAACATTTCCTTCTCCCTAGCTCACTTTATTGTAAGAATATAGTATATAATAACTATAACGTACAAAATACGTGTTCCTTGACCATGTTATTGGTAAGGCTTCCAGTCAGCAGTAGGCTATACGTAGTTACATTTTTGGGGAGTCAGAAGTTACATGTGGATTTTTGACTTTTTTTGAGTATTTTCCCACTACCTTAATTCTTATGGTATATCCATGATGGTAGACTAGTCTTACGACCAAATGAGACAAGTGTTTTTTGTGAGATACCGTAGTGATGGTAGTCTCTAGCCAGCAATCCTGGAGTTCATTTTCATTTAAACTCAGGACTTCTGCTAGGTTATTGACCTGCCTTTTTGGCAATTTTATTGTCTAAAAATTTCAGAAAATAAATGAGGGAAGTGATATTTCAGAAAAATCAAATTCTAACTTATAAGGGGGAAACTGTTGGCCATGTGGCAGTAACAGGAATTTTATAGAAACAATAAAAATATAGTTTTAAAAACTGATGGGGATCGAAAGTCTGAAAAATATCAGAAAAATATGGCAAATTTATGAGAACAGATTTTTAAAAGTTCAGGGAACAGATTAGAAGAATTCTACGGCATAAGAATTTGAAAGGGAAAATGCCTTGAAAATATTAAGGAGTTTGCAGAAATTCTAAACATACCCCCAAACTCTTAAGACCAGTTTCCTCTAGTATTAGGATTATGAGTAGTTTCTTTTAAATTTTACCTTTCTATATTTTCAACTTGTCTATCGAATGATTTTCAGATGATCAAAGCAATTCTATTATAATCTACAAAATAAGGCTTACTTTAAAACAAGCCATTTCTACCCTAGAGAAATTAGTGGCACATAATCCGGAAGTGAAAGAAAGTTGGAGAATATAAAGAAGAAATCACTCTGGTGGTTCTTATGTTTTTTCCAGTTTCTGTGTATTTCTGTCGCTTCATTGCTTGGGCATATGTTTACTGAGAAACTTCGGTGTAGCAGCACTGTTCTGGGCACTGGGGACACTGATATGAACAAGGCCAAGTCCTTGTTCGTAGAGGGCTTATGCTCTAGTGGGGGAGAAGGACAGATAAACAAAGTGCATCATTAATTCCAAGCAGCAGTGGTGCTTTTAAGAGAAATCAGGCTGAGTAGGGGAGAAGGAGCAACGCAGTGTGGTTGCCTCACACAGGATGGTCAGGGAGGCCTCTTTGAGAAAATGGCCAGTCTTGATCAGAGGCTTGAATGCTTTGAATTGGCCTTGGGAAAAGCCAGGTGAAGAGTTGTCCAGAGGAGAACAGCAAATATAGAGGGAAACCCACAGATGACCTGAGACCTATTGAAAAGAACGTCAGGATACATATGGTTTCTGTTGGTTTGCTTTGTTGTTGTTGTTTTGTGTTTGCTTGTTTGCTTTTTAAAGCTCAGGGAGCACACTGTTCCAATAAAAGATGGACCTGCAGCTTAGAGATGATGGAGACACTGATGGATCAGAAAGAGAACAGAATCGTAAGACTTCTGTTTTCTTTGTCCGTGTCAAGGAGAGACTGGAAATGATAGACTGCTGTTGCTGAGAGGGAATAGAAGGTGAGTTGAGAGAGGGTAAGAGGTTGCTGACATTCTAGATGTCTTCAAGGATTCTCAACGCTGGGAGCTGTGTCCCTGCACATCACTCTTTTTTAATCCCTTAGAAGTGACTGCAACCTTGGGGCAAAGAGACAATGTTGGTGTTTCTATAATTCTTTTGAGTAATATCAATTAATTATCAGGACTTTATTGAAATGTGAGATTTGGTCATCATCGCCTACTTAATAAGCTTGTTCCACCTGAAATTCTCCTTTCCTTCTGGCTTAAATTTCCTTAAGGAGTCTGATAAAAGGAGATGTGTAGGTTATATTGTACTAGTGGAGGATGGGCCAGGTCCTAAGAGAACTTGGCCCTGGAGGAAAAACAGAGAGTAGAAGAACAGAAAAAGGGAGCAGTGCTAGGGGAACAGAGGGATGAGGCCTCAAGGGACCCACTTGGAAACATAGCTCCCTTCTCCAAAGCCCTGATTCATCTTCCTCTTATACTCTTTAGTGTCTCTACCTATTTCCCTCTCCCCACCCCCAAATAATTCAAATACGGCTCCCTCTGGGCCTCAGCAGGAATACTAGTGCCCAAATGTCTCTAGGTGAAAAACAAATCGTCTTTCTGGAAACCTGAGAAATGTCATTTACAACCACGGGAAGAAAATTCGGAAGGGTGTTCAGTAAGTGTGGCATGTGATTAGTTGTGAGAGTGTTCTTGGTTCAATTCAAAATTCTAATGTAATGTATAAATGAATATAATCTTCAGACATACGTGATTCCTAGAGTTTTATTTTTCCTCAAAAAGATTTTATTTATTTATTTATTTATTTGAGAGAGAGAGAGTGGTGAGGGTGGGAGAAGAGGGAGCGGGACAAGCACACTCCACGCTGAGCACAGAGCCTGATGAAAGGCTTGATGTCATGACCCTGAGATCATGACCTGAGCTGAAATCAAGAGTCAGATGCTTAACTGACTAAGCCACCAAGTGCCCCCTATTTCAGAGTTTTAAAACATGAATATAACCACCAAAATACCAAGTTTTGAGTGTTTTGATTCTTGAAAATAGTAGGATGCCTCTTATGTTCTAGACACTGTGCTGGGTTCTAGGGACAACGAATAAGCTGAGATCCCTGTAGCAAATGAAACCTGCGAAACCTCTGCTGACCATTTTGAGGGACTGCAGAAAACAGGAAAAGTGGAGGTTGGCAAATTAGCAGAAGCAGAAGATCAGCAAATGTGGATCTGATTTCTAAAAGGCGGGGCAGTTTCTTAAAACCTCATATCAGTGAACCTCAAATCACTGTGGTAAGGCTCACAGCTAGATTCCAAATGATTCACCATGGTACAGAAACAAGATCACATAGATAATGAACACCATTTCCTTCTCTGAAAGGGTTAATGGACGAACCGATGGGGATAACTAGTGTAACTGGATTTCTGCAGGATAATCTGCTGAGGCATTGCAGGGCATCCGGGGACTAAGATGAAGACATATGAGCTAGAAATCCAGGGTGCTGGCAATTTGTTAAATAGCCACACCTAGAGGGTAGAAATGAATGGTCAAGGGCTGTCTGAAAGGACATTTCAAATGGTGATGCCTCAGTCCTCTTATTGTCAACATTTAAAAAGATCAGGTATTTAAATTAATAGAGAACATGCTAGTCAGATTTACTGATGACACAAGTTAGGATTTTATATAGTGAACAAGTGAGATGATAGGAGTAGAATACTTTCTCCATTCCAAATGAAAAAAAAATCAAGTTGGTGGGATGGAACAAATTTGGTGAGGTAACATTAATGGAAATAAATGTCAAGTCAACTATGATGGTCCAAAGCAAAGAGACAAAAACCCAAGTACACGGGTAGAGGATGGGGTGCATGTGACTTAGCTTAGAAACACTTAGGAATTTCAAGTATCACTCTGATATAGTTGCCACAAAAGCAAATTCAGTATTAACAGCAAGCCAGTACTTGGAATAAGGCTACTGCTAATTGTATTTTATCCTGTGCAAGTCAGATCATACTCTGAAAAATGTTAAAAAATCAGACCACGTTCAGAGGAAAGTGACTAGGGCATTTAGGAAGGAAACCAGAGAGAATGAGGAAACACTGGAAAGGAGCTTCTTAGGGTATCAAAGAGGATGTAAACATTTCATTAGTCCCAAAGGTTACATCTAGGACCAATAAGGGGGTTTTACAGGGAGTCACAGTATAGTAAATGTAAGGACTTTCCATCAACTAGGGCAGTCTGAAGTTGGGAGGCCAAGAGATTCATTCTTATCATCAGTGGTGTTTCAACATCCCTTCAGTCATCAGAAGAGTTGTAGGGTAGTCATTTATGATGTTTAAGGTTCCTCCCAACCTTAAGAGTCTTTAGTTCTAGAGCTACTTGCTCACCATGTATTGTACAATGGCATTGACTTAGCTTTTTTGGTCACTTTCAGGTTGTGCTTTTAGAAGTTGGGGAAGTGGAGCAATTGAGACCATATAATCCCTTCCTCCATCCCAAGTGAAAGCCCTAGAGAGCAGACTATAGGACTTCAGACATTTTTAACAATCTAATTCTGATGTCAGTGAGGAAAGAATTAGAAAACTAGGGCAACTGCTTGTTTGATACACACAAGGCCAACTGGGTAAAGCCATCACCTGGAAACTGCATTTCCAGTGTGGTCTCCAGTGGTATCTGGCCGAGGGGCTCATTCAGTGCTATGGATGAAGCTTGCTGTGTGTCATTTAGCAGAAGGGCATGGTCAGCTGCATGATCTGCAGGTCATTTGCCTGTAATAGTCAATATCACCCCTTCTCTCATTGCTTTCATAAAGAAAACACACAGGTTGTGGTTGTTGGCAGTTCTATTCCAATTATGCACGTTGCATAAAGAATGCTTCCTGGGTTTGAAGACAGTGGGGCTTAGGTGATGTGAGTGGTAGTCACAGCTTATATTCGGCACACCCAGATGCTACCCTCTTTAGGTATATAAACCCACCATTGTACCCATGAGACATGTATTTATTCAAGAGACAAGGAATATGATGATGATAATATATGGGTTTTCCTTTTTATCACCTTATGTCAAATATTTGCTGATCAGTACAACTCAGGTCCACGTTGAAAATGAATTCTGTATTTCTTGGTTCTTGGTAATTGTATAAAGTTCGGTGCTGCCCATTTACTGGAGGAACTAATACATTTTTGATAAAAAGAGTTCACTATGAAACTTCAGACTCATTTTTGAGTCTAGTATAGTTCTGTCTGCACTTGCGGTACACACAATAGAAAAACTACCAAACAACACAAGAGTTAAATATTTTCTAACAATACTAAGCTCAGAAAAGAGCTTACATAGCATTTTTTCTGCTTGCTTTACATTTATATTTGTGTCACAATACAAATAGGGCTTTTACAGTCCAAGATTAATGCTATGGTTTTGTGTGTTCATTCTATATCACCCGAACTGCAGTTGGACCAAACAACAACAAAAAATAATCAACTGAATGCTGAACAACTCATTGTGAAAATATTCATGGACGCTCCAAGTCAATATCAGAAAAAAAGTCCCAGAATATATGCATAACTCACCATTTTTATTTTGGTAGAACTTCAGGGAACTGTTGTGATGATTCACCATAAATAATCTATGGACAGCTCTGCCCGAGATTAGCTTCGGGCAGCTAGCTTTTATGGAACTCTCTTACATCATCATTAGTAGTGATAATATAATTAATAATATTAGCACCTGAATCTAAAGTCCAGGAGATCATCCGTCTGATATGTGAGAGGGCTGTTTTTCACTTCATATCTCAAGTTTTCCACTGGTTCAAAAACAGGTGATTAAAAAGTAATGAAAACCAATAACCTAATTGCTGTGCCTCCAGGTATCGTCATTGGCTTAGTGCACACAACCAGTAGTCGGGGATTAAATGGCAGGCTCAAGGTCTGTTTAATCTAACTATTGCTAATCTTTACTAAACAGCCTTGTCAGATGTAATTTGCTCTATGGCAACCCTGCTCAGAAAGCAGCCTCGTTTGGAAGTAAAATGTCTACTGGTGTTAACACAGGTCTCCTTTTTAAATAGAAACAATTGTGGTAGAGAAAGCAAGAATGATTTTAGGTTTAAGAAAGTAGAGTTCATGAATCCTTTAGCCACGTCTATAGGAGTAAATGTTTCTAATGCAGAGTAATAAAGGCAAAAGTCAAGAAATAAATTGCATATCGTTATATAATATGTCTGCTAATTTTTCTTTTATGATTTTCTTTGGATTTAATGATTCAATATAGGCTGCCTTGAATATAAATGTAAGCAATTGTTAAGAAAATTACTTCCAAGAAAACAAGGAGAATCTTTCCTCCATTAAAAGGTTTTCATCTGTTAAACACTCCCATATCTTGGGGCAGATTAGATTTTAGTGTTTAGAGAAAATGAGATGCTGGAAGCTAAGATTATCACAAAATCACAGGGCTGGGGGATCATCAAGAGGTCATTTAGTTCATCTTCCTGTCTCCATTCAAAACAGCATCCAAGAGAGAAAAGTGATCATCCTTTTTTTGAAAATTTTCAGCATAAACTGCGTTTGAGCCTTGTCTGATATAGCCCTCTTTTGTTTGCCCTTTGTTTTTAATAAATACTTCATTTCTGAAAGAAATCTGAAAAAATTATTTAGGGGGTTATATCATAGAAACATCGCAATAGTGAGGAGGGCAACACCCTTTGGATTTTGTACTCAAAACAAACAACCCTGACTTCTGCAAACACGAGGAAACACATAAAGAAAGGAGGCCTGGGAGAATGGGAGAGAATATGGATTCAAACCAAGCATGAAAGGGATGAAAAACCAAGAGTAAGGAGAATGACTTAGTACTATGTGACTTGCAGAGGAGAAGGTATGGGACATTTTGGGAGAGACTTTACTTAGATATTAGGAAGAATTTATTCAAATCGCGGAGGTGCGCGAAACACTACAATGAGTTCCTGTTTGTGTTATACAGTGTCAGTCTTCAGGGATGGTCTTTCCTTAAAGAAAGGTTTTAATGTTGGAACTAGTTTAGGCAAAGTAGTTTACTGGAAAATGGAAGGATGGCCTCATTAAATGAAATCAAACTGACCTAATAAACACCTGTTGATATCTATGATTCTTTAAGATGAAAACATCATCTCCAGAATTTTATATCCATCTTCATAACAGGAAATATACTATTCCTTTTTATTTTTATTTATTTATTTATTTAAAAAGATTTATTTATTTGAGAGAGAGAATGGGAGAGAGAGAGAGAGAGCATGAGAGGGGGGTGGGTCAGAGGGAGAAGCAGACTCCCCGCTGAGCAGGGAGCCCGATGAGGGACTCAATCCTGGGACTCCAGGATCCATGACCTGAGCCGAAGGCAGACACTTAACCATCTGAGCCACTCAGGCGCCCCAAGAACTAGAATACTCCTAATACCTAACACGCATGGTCAAGATCCAAAATATTTCATCTGTGTATCACTAAGCTCATAATTAGTTAGGAGTGCCCTCACCTCTATCCCTACCAGCTCCAATTATAAAAGGGTTTAAGATATTTTTTCAGATTAGTTTTAGGTAAATACTATAAATGTATACTTGGAAACAATTAAACCTGTATTTGAATTAAGAAAATGTAATAATGAGAACTGGGCTCATAATTAAATATGTAGCCAGACCAAATAAAGAGACATGAATAGACAATGAAAGACAGCTATGAAACTGCTTGGTAAAGTAATGATCATTTCTCTTTGTTTTTCCAGATCCCTGGTAGGGAGTATACAATGAATTTTTAAAGTTTACTATGAAAGAATGTCTTTGTGTTGCATTAATTTAAAAATCGGACTCCAAAATCTATGTACAGCTAAATGATCAGACAAGGTTTCTCCACATGTCCACGAAGATAAATGTGACAGTGACAGAACACCAACTTCTTGGGCGTGAGATTGGGGTTTAGGCTTGTTTAGAGGAAATAGCCAACAGGACCAGTATTTATTCTCCAGCAGCCAGGGGACATTGATCGGCTCCTCCTAGTTAGGGCCTGCGTTGCTATTAGTGGATTCTAAGTAAAGACAGAAGTTTAGCTGAAGGGGCATTTGTCAGACCTGAGTTTTATCTCTGTTACTGACTGGCTGGGTAAACCTACAGAGGTAACTTTATTTCTCTGAGGAGAGTGTGTAAGCCTGTCATGTCTTACACACATCAGTTCCCTTTCCTGTGGGGTGGGGAAGGCATTGTGATAGCATGTATGGAAGTGGCTATATTTTAAAAGCAAATATGGATGAGAGATGACTCTCTTTAGTCTCATGTTCCAAAAATGAAACTTTTCTACCTCTGTATGTGTGGCTGAGAGTTTTATGATTTTAAAATGATGTCACTGACAATATTTACATTAATTAAAAAGCTTCTTTATAGCAAAATGCCAATATATTAACTTACAATAAGAAATATATCCATCAAGCTAATGAGTTATATTGATGGATTGCTGTATTTTCTCCCCGTGGGTATAGATATATAGATATAAGTACCTGGGAAGAAGAATTCTAATCAGTGAACTGATTACCAAGTGAATCTGGGTTCATAACCTGGAAAGTGTAAAGGCTGATGTTTCAAAGCCATGACAACCTAATGGATTTTTCTCTCTTCAGGGATACCTTTGCTGCATGGTCTAGAGATCCATGATCTTGGGCCAGGACCTTCTTACCCCATTAGGGCTAGAAAGGCACCTCCCATATTTGCCCCTTTGAATTTCCTTTTTCTGTACTAACTTCTGATGGACAAGAATGCTTACTTATCAGAGTTTTTACTTGTAAGAGTTTCTAAGTTAAGTATGGACTAACCACTGAAATTTTAAGCTGAAATACTTTTTATTAGTTTGCAAGGAAATGCTAGATAATAATTGTGTGAATGCTGGGTTGATTTTATCTGGAAGCAAGATTGTCCATATATGCAGTTCTGGAAGATCATGATACTTGGTGAAAAGTTCTCTCTTTAAAAAAGAGTAAGTGCTTTTACTTAGCGTGAACATTGTTTTTCAGTTTTTCCATATGAGAATCCCTCCTTGAAATGTTTCTTTTTGGCAAAAGCTAACAGAATTATATAAAGAGATGACAATCAATGAAAACAGGAACACCATAATAATGGATTCTGGGATTACAAGACTGAGAACTGGGAATCAAGCCCAGTTCAACATTTACACTAATGGGATGCTCACTTGTATTTCATGTTCTATGAGGGGTGGTGGAAAACGAGGGGGTGTGAGGAAGTCTTATCTGGTCTTCTGCCCATTTAGTTCATTGTTGCACCAGAAAGTGATATAAATTCACAGTTCTCCTGTCAGGCTATGTGAGGACACCGAGTTCTCAGGGGAAAAGGATATATCCAATTTAGAAGCTGCAATATGGGTCAAATAAATGTAAATGGGAATAATAAATGCCATTGGAAAAGTCTCAGACTGGGGAAAGCCTTGGGGTATTAGATATTGGAACTGTGGCATGTAAGGAAAGCTATGATAGCATTCATTTGGATGTTTTATTAGTTGGAAGGATTTTTAAAAGGATGAAATTTTTTTTTTTTTAAAGATTTTATTTATTTATATGAGAGAGAGAATGAGATAGAGAGCATGAGAGGGAGGAGGGTCAGAGAGAGAGGCAGACTCCCTGCTGAGCAGGGAGCCCGATGCGGGACTCGATCCCGGGACTCCAGGATCATGACCTGAGCCGAAGGCAGTCGCTTAACCAACTGAGCCACCCAGGCGCCCAAAAGGATGAAATTTTTATACTTCATACATTTAACTTAGACGCTAGTATTTGGAATATTTTTTTTGATTACACTTTTTTTTTTTCTATTTTTGTAACAGAGGAGATGGCTAAAATCTCCCAATTTATATATAAGTTTTCATTATATGAAAATAATCCCCTGTGCTCATTTAAGGGCCAAGTGCATCTAACTCTGAGTTAGAAAGTGGCACACTGGAGTGTGAATTCCTTTTCTAACTGGTCTCTAAGTAGGAAGCCTGAGGACAGTATTTCAATGATACTCCTCTGCACTAATCTCCTTTTATTTATTTATTTATTTTTAATTAATTAATTAATTTTTTTAAAAGATTTTATCTATTTATTTGAGAGAGTGAGAGACAGCACGAGCCGGGGAGGGGGTGGCGGAGAGGAAGAGGGAGGGAGACGAGCAGACTCCCTGCCGAGCAGGAAGGCCCACAGGGCTGATCCCAGGACCCTGGGATCTGACCTGAGCTGAAGGCAGACACTTAACTGACTGAGCCACCCAGGCACCCCAGTGCTCCTTGTTTTAAAAAATTTATTTTTAAAACGTCTGTGCCCTGATAAGCGGACGCTGTTCAAAAGACCCCATAGCAAATCACACAAATTAAAAAATATCACTTCATAATATATTATCTTACTGGTAGATCTGATGTGATGGAGTTTACATTTCAATATGTATGAAATTTTTAATAATAAAAATATTTTCACAAAATTGGTATCACTTCCTGGGTCTTTAAGTACATTTTAATTTTGAAAGAGACAATTTCTGGATTCTGGAAGCATTTAAGTACCCAACATACACAATGCGTTTTAAATCATCTGCCTTTGACAGCTAACATGCCAATATTTAGACTTTATCAGAAACTTCTGCATGTGAAATTAGGGCTGGAATCTTTGCCATGAATTTAAAAATTCTTAGCTTTATTGGCTAAGTTTAAGAGTCTTGAGATCAATAAACAAGGGAAAATTATACATTATAAATTACTCTGAAAAGAAAGTATATTTCTAATTAATTAAAACATTTGACTTATGAATGAATGAACTTTCTGGTGCTTTGTCCTCTACAGGATTAAGGTATGAAATGATATTAGAGGGGTATTACTGACCCGGTGCTTAGGGAGCGTTTTGAGAACCTTGGACTTCCCATCTTGCAACCACTGAGAAGCAGTTTTGCTGACAACTCAGTAGAGTGCAATTTGGAGAGATAATACAAATGATAGAGTTGTAGGGATGGCATCCTTTTTATGAAACCTTAACGTATCACTCCTGTGCGGTCCTACTTCTCCGTGCTGGCAGCCACAGCAACCGTCTTAGTGATGCAAAAACTGATCAAGGAAATGAGAGGAAGAAACCATGGCCCACAACTGCAGGTTACTCCACAGGCAGATGTGTCAATGATCGGATTTGTTTACTCTTCCACTTTTGCCAAATGTAATTATAAACCTTTTGGTTCTTTATTTGACGGTTAAGATTTTAAGCTCTGAAAAATCTCAACACGCCTTTTCCATGTCACTGGGTGGGTGCCACATGGTCCTTTTATAGAAGGGCCATTGCTTACCCACATGGATGAGATCGGGGAGGAAGAGGGCTGGTTGATTTAAATACCCTAACTGAGAATTTACTGTGGATTTAAAATCTCTGACTTAATGTTGCATTAACTACTGGTGGCTGCTTTTTACTGCTTTAAAACGTGCATATATAATTGGATACTGTAATGCTTTGCGGGTAAAATAAATACCAACTCACACTAAAATAAATACCCTGCATGATGAAGTTCATGCAGACATAAATTAATCATTTACCAGTTAACCAATATGCACAGGAAAGAAATAGATCACTTATTAAAGGTTGCCTCATCTATAAAATGGGAAAAATAAAATGCTGATATATTTTACAGTGGTGCTGTAAGGGGAAATATATAAAATTATTGCTAAGCAGTTTACAAACCATAAAATGCAGTATGAACATTAAATTAATAATATTTGTACTAATTCAGATTCAACACCCTCTGCATTAAATATATCTTTTTGCCTATTGAAGCATACACGAAACCAAGCTGAGGCTCTTTAATGTTTAATGTGTCTTCGGAAAATCTGCAAAGCATGGCAGAAGTTATTGGTTATGTTGAAAACTTTTTGGTGGCTTGCTCCCACCATTTCTAAGATAAAGTTCTTGGCCATTCACATCCCGGATCCCATTTTTAAAGTCCTTTCCCAGGGCGCCTGGGTGGCTCAGTTGGTTAAGCGACTGCCTTCGGCTCAGGTCATGATCCCGGAGTCCCTGGATCGAGTCTCGCATCGGGCTCCCTGCTCGGCAGGGAGTCTGCTTCTCCCCCTGACCGTCCGCCCTCTCATGTGCTCTCTCTCATTCTCCCTCTCACAAATAAATAAATAAAATCTTTTTTAAAAATGCCTATTTAAAATAAATAAATAAATAAATAAATAAAAATAAAGTCGTCTCCCAAAATGTCTTTCACTTGCACGGACATAATAGTTACGAAGGGAACATAGGTTTGAATTTTTTAATCAGCCGGACGTTGTTAACGTGCTCTATGCTTTGGTTTATTCTAAATTACGGGTTGAAATAGGGAAGCATTGTTAGACTGGGTGCAGGGCGGGTGCGTTGGGTCTCTGCAGTTTGCATAACCGCAGGGTAATCCCGTGCTGGGACAGCAGCGTGGCCCGAAGCTGCAGGGTCTTGAGGCCATCTTGCTGCTCAAAAACGTTACAGGCTTTAAATCAAACTTCTGTTTCTCAGCTCAAGTCCAGAAATATCATTCAGGGACACGAGGGAGAACTAAGCAACACAGCACATAGTTCCTTTCTGCTTCTACTGTGTTTTTTAAAGGAGTCTTAACTGTTTAGAAGACCAACTTGTGCAAAACCTATAATCTACTCAGCACATTTTTAACACTATCAATATCCCTTTGATTCTCAATGATAAAACACATCAGATGTTTCTTCACTCACTTCCTTTTATAGGGGCTGTTAATATAGAAATACCTCCTCATCTTCCACTATGAAATGATAAATGGCTGACTGGAGATGTCTGAAATATTGCCCAATCTCCCCGATGTATCATGTGTCACCAGCAATAATGAACAGTGACTAATCTTTGGTTATGAACCATATTTATGGCTTTCTTGTCATCAGGAAGTATGTATTTTCTTGAATCATGTTTAAGGATCTAATATTTATGCTAGGAACATGTGTGCTAGGAAAAGTATACCTAGGTCCAAAGAAAAGTAATTCTTGGGGCGCCTGGGTGGCTCAGTCGTTAAGCGTCTGCCTTCGGCTCAGGTCATGATTCCAGGGTCCTGGAATCGAGCCCCGCATAGGGCTCCCTGCTTGACGGGAAGCCTGCTTCTCCCTCTCCCACTCCTCCTGCTTGTGTTCCCTCTCTCACTGTGTCTCTCTCCGTCAAATAAATAAAATCTTAAAAAAAAAAGAAAAGTAATTCTCCATATTTTCTTTCATTTAGCTATTTATAGAGCTTAGCATTTCCATCTGTATCTCTCTCCCCCTGCCCCTTTATTTTGGATCAGGATTCACCCAGGAGTATTCTGATCAGGAATCTAGTTTATCCCTGTCAGTTCACCATTTTGGTGATAACAATCTCCTCATCTAATAGGAAAGGAATATAGCTAAAATGCAAACTTATTCCAGTTAAAGCTTATCAGTGATCAAAAGGAAACACAGTGAAACTGTTTCTTCCATTTCCAAAATCCAACTGGGAGTTGGGGGATCAAAGTTTTCCTAAAGGAGCTATAGTGGCAGAAGAGCAGAAGATAAAGGCTAACAGAAGGTGAATTAAGGCTTTGACGGAAATGCAATAAGGTCAATAAGTGTGTAATTCTACTTCAGTTCAGTTTAATTAATATATATCAAGTGCCTGGTATCTACCAGGCATTGGAGTAGGTGCTTGGGATACACCAATCAAAACTCATAAAAATTGCTGCCCTCATGAAACTTACATTCTAGTGGAGGGAGACAGAAAATAAATAAATGAGTAAATTATAGAAATTATTAGAAGGTGACAAGTATTATGGAGAAAAATAAATCAGGGAAGGAATGGTTAAGTGTGGGAAGGGGTTGCATTTTTATTTTATTATTTATTTATTTATTTAAAGATTTTATTTATTTATTTGACAGAGAGACACAGCGAGAGAGGGAACAGAAGCAGCAGGAGTCAGAGAGGGAGAAGCAGCCTTCCCGCTGAGCAGGGAGCCCGATGCAGGGCTCAATCCCAGGACCCTGGGATCATGACCTGAGCCAAAGGCAGACGCTTAACGACTGAGCCACCCAGGCGCCCCAGGGGTTGCATTTTTAGAAGGGTGGCCAGTCGAGGTCTTATTGAGAAGTTGACATTTGAGCAAAGACTTGAAGAGAAGCAAATCATGTGGATTCCTGGAGAAGACTGTCTCAGACAGGAAGTAGCAAGTGCAAAGGCCCTGAGGCAGGGGCATGTCTGGTGTATTGGCAGAACTGTAAGGAAACCAGAGTTATTGGAGTGGAGTGAATGTGGGAGTCGGGGCAGAAGATGGTAGTCATGGTGGGCTAAAGCATATACGGCCTTGAGGACCATTGTTAAGCTCTAGCTTTTAATCTGATTGAAATGGATGTACTAGAGAGTTTTGAGTCAAGGAACAAAATCATCTGACTCATACTTTATTGAAAATAGACTGCAGGAGGCAAGGGTGAAAGCAAGGAGATCAATTAATTAAAACGAACAGTTCACCTCTCCTCTCTGCCTATGTTTAATGGATATGAGCCAGAAATTAATGAGAGACCATAGTTTATAATTATATGCAAACATACTGGAGTTGTAACTACACAAAGCTAAAACTGGTTGGAAGAGAGAATTCAATCAAGCAATCAATTTCATTTCTACAAGACCAATTGGTGAGTGTGAAAACATTTTAAACTAAGGTCATAAGCAACTAATGATAAAAAATAGCCATGAGGGTTTGGGAAATTCAAACATCTATTGCTAATTAATAGATTAAAAAATCTCCCTCCTTGGCACGGTCTGGGTTGTGGAATTAAGCAAGTGTGGATTATGACATTGAGATGGTCTCCTCACATGCCTTTCAGCCCCTTGCTTCTCAGGAGTTGGAAGTAAGGGAACCTTGAGTTAAGAACAAAGCAAACTGCCAAGAAAATGAAGGGAGCCAGAGTGTGGATTACATATGAATGTTTTTACTTTCAAATTTAAAACATTTGAATGATGGAAAGATAAAAACAGAGAGTTGGGTCTTCTCTAGGGAACAAAGAAAAGAGAAAAATAAAAATACTAATAAAAGGTGAATTTAGCCTGATAGTCAACTTTCCTGGCAGTCAGAATTACTAGTTTACAAAACAGAGCTCTCCCGATCTCTCCTGGGCCAGTTAGGCATAGAACAAATTGAACCTAAAAAAGTGTCAAAATTCACAGTAGGAGCGCCCACTCAGAGCTCCATTTCTCTCTCTGAAGTAGGTTACTACATTCACCTAGGGAAATTTCTATTGAATTATAATTAGGTGGCTAATTAAAAAGTGGATTATCAACTATATTAAAATTTGCCAGAAAGATGTGCACATCATTCATTCTTTAATTTAGGAAATCCACCTTTTCCTTGAAAAAAAATTCTCACTGGGAAATTCCAGGTATAATATGCACCTTTTCTTTTTTCTTCTTAAATCACTGTTATTGAAGTAAGTCTCAGATTTTTTGTTCATTGAGGTAATGGATGTATTTTGAGCTTCCTCTGTGAATAAAAAGTACCTACATATAGTTGCCATTCTTATGAGGAGAACCAACAGCTGTGATAAGAACCCCAAGGCAATGCAGGGTCTCCAGAAGAAGCAATAAGTACCATTTTTTTCACTTCGAACATATGTCAAATGCTGTATCATTTAATTCTCTCAACAACCCTACGACATAATTTTCTGCCTATTAGGCAGATGAGGAAACTGAGCTCAGAGAAGGCAAATTATTCAAGGTCACACAGCTTGAAGATTATAAAGCTGAAATTCAAACTCAGGTTTGTTTGACCTTGAAAGTCTTGCATTAAGCCAGAGTTTTCCCTCTCTAAACTGTTTTAACATGAAGCTAAAACCATTTTGTTGCATTGGATTCATTTTGAAATTGATAATATTTGTGTATGATTTAGTCAAGATCTTATGTTAACCAGAAGACCATATTTCCTAGCCATTTGTCCAGACATCAGTTTATTTTGTGAAGTAAATGATCATCAGGAGACTTCTGAGCCATTTCTAACAGCAGGAGTTAAAAAGGAATAGACCCCTGGTACTGTAGGTTACTTTTTATTTGTCTCTTCCTATTTTTTTCTAATTTCTAAGAAGGTACAAATTAAATGATAGCCCACGAACTTTGGTACAATCCTGCCCATGAGTTTGGCAGACCAGTCAAGTATTAAGTGGGTCAGGCCATTCCTGGAGGCACCTAACAACTGAGCAGTCCATCTAGATGACCTAGCAGATAGGCATGACCAACTCCACTTGCGGTGGGCTTACTGAATTGCTTGAAGGACTCAGTCCTGATACCATGAGGGTGATTCGGAGTTCCTTGTCAAATAAATAATGACAACAATAACAATGTAATTCTACAAATATTTTCCGAGGGCCTCCTGTGTATCAGACATTATGCTATTACAGACATGACGTCACTGTACTTCAGGGTTTCTCAGTCTTGGTACTATTGACCTTTTGGACCAGAGGACTCTTTGTTATTGGGCGGGGGGGGGGGGGGGGGGGGCTGTCCTGTGCATCTTGAATAGCAGCATCCCTGGCTTCGACTCCTCAGACGCCCGTATCACGCCCACTGCCTCCAGCTGTGACAGCCAAAACTATCTCCAGACATTACTTAATGTCTCCTGGTGGAGAAAAAAATCACCCCTCGTTGCAACGAACCTCTGTTTTACCTCCTCAACAACTCCAGGAGGTTAGTACTATTAGACTAGTAATATAATTGGTGAGGAAACTGCGGCTCTCCGAGTTTTAGGTAAAATGCCTCAGGTCTCACAGGTAGGAAATGACAGAGCTGGAAGGCACAGAGACTGCCTGCCTCTTTTGAAGGCTGTTAGGTGTGGCTGGAACCCACAAGTCATGATGTGCCCTCTGCCACCCCCCTCTCTTCTAGATCTCATTGTGGGGGTGCAGCCCCGGGAAGGAGGAAGACGTGCACATGACCTAGTACACGGAACTTTTATTGTACCATGGCCTTTTATTTGGCAGATTAATTCCATTTTAATTGGAATTCTGGAAATGAATGAAAAAAAATTACAAGTGTTAGACGGTCTGTTCTCAGGGTTTTTGAATCTGTCTGATTTAATTCTAACCTATTAGCATGCTATTATGGAGGAATATTATGTTGAGAATCAATATTACACTAAACACTAATATTTTATTCAGTATTAAAAATTTATACAAGTGGTAATACAAGTGCTTTATTCCTACTTCGTCTAAATGAGAAGAAATGCTTCCTTAGGGCGATTTCAGTTACCAAGAAACTGGCATTACACTTTACATAGATCATTGCTTCAATGAATTAATAAGACTTAACTGAATGAAATTTGTTTATTTTATTATAAAGTGTATGAGTTTTTCAGCGTATCAAAAATGTTTTCCATTTTCTACTTTTATCGCATGTTAAGAGGTCAACAAAAGTACATTATTGTCCAATATTGCCAAAGAGGTCAAAACAACTCCTACTCATTCTGGCTTCAGGATATCCTTCCTCTTTCCCTCCCTCCCTTGCTTCCTCTTCTTTTTTCTCCATTTGGATATTCCATTCTTTTTTTGATTCAAATGTAATCTTAGGCTGGAATTGGAACCTAAATGTATCCAGACTCTGCATTACGTACATTTTTTTGCACAGAGGAACTACTAAGCCTAGATAAACTGTAAGCTAGATAAACCTCTAATAACCACCTAGAGATAGTTCAGTTAGGCAGGATTTCAAAACTGGTTTTCAAGTCGGCTCTCCAGACTGTGCCCCCCTGGGTACCTCTCCCAGCATCTGGCCTTGCCACACGCCTTGGTTTTAGATCCTGGGCCCATGGCATGGATCTCATGGCTCTTCCTGACCCCTCTTCTGTTTACTTCCTCTACTCTCCTAAATTCAGTAGCTTTTTCAAGCTTCCAAGCCAGGGCAGTTTGGATCTAACAAAGGTATTCACAATTTTTATCACTTGAGTATTTAATTCACAACTTCTCAAATATTTGAAAACTATGAGAAAATAACACTTTTAAAAATATCCCTAACTTTGTGAATTGTTATACTTTGTTAACTTTGTGAATTGTTCTTCAGTATTAGAAAAGTTTTGCTTCGTGTTTTAGTGATCTCCCAACTGGGCTGGCAAGATCAATCAGTTAATATGCACATACCTTGAAAGACCAACTCTTTGGGAAAAGGTTGCTTGTAATTCTAAAGGCATATTAGAAGTTAAAAACTGCCATGCAAAATCAAAGCAAAAAAAAAATTGTTGAATAAATTAAGCTAACTGAAAAATTAGAAATGGGAAGTATGTTCAGCATAGTAATCACCATTACAAATAGGAAAATTTAAACTAAAAAAATAATTTAATGGGTTGACTTTTCTAAAATATTGATTAGATTCATTAATAAGCATTTTATGCATATGGCTATTCTGAAAGTTCCTTTAAAAATGAAAGACTAATGCCTTAATGAGAGGTATTATTACATGAACATATTTGAATCTGGCTTATGAAAAATAGGACTAGAGAATTTAAAATGTGTGCATAAAATGCAAATGGATTTAATTAACCGAAAACCCATAAGACAGAACTTCTTCAAATAAGCAATTACTTTGGGGACTAATAGAGTAAATAGGATCCTGATTCATTAGCACAAATATCCATATGAGAGAAGGATCAGCAAATTTTATTCTTTAAGTTATTTATGCACATATGGTAATATCTCATTAATTTATGGCTTCAATAAATTTAAAATCTTTTGATAATTTTTTCATGAGCTGGGCTGACGTTTACCTTTGCTTTTGCAGACACGTTATTTATAGGTAGATAATATATGGTGTTTTAAACATTTATTTTCAATCTTGCATACACTTTTTAGACACAGAATAAACTATTTTCAGTGAACCTCAGGCACTTTACAAGCTCCTACATACATCCAATCTATATGCTAATAACAAAATGTTCATATGATTTATTATTACAGGTCTCCTTAAGGATTTCTACTTTGTAATGTTTTGTTGGAGTTACTATATGTAGTTTAAAGAATAAAGGCCACGTTTGTTTGAACTACTTCAGCCTACCCACAAATTCAGAGATGCCCACCTCCCTAATTTGTTAGAATAAATGAAATGTATTAATGAATATTCACAGCTATACATATAGAATTTTTCTTTTAAACATGTATTAGAACATATAAAGAAAAGTAAAATACAATGAAGGGTGGAAATAAATGATTTTGTGGGTGGACAAAGGAGTGAACGGTCTCAAATCATTTTAAGTCCTGCAGGCACAATATCCTGGTGAAAGAACTTAATAATGTTGCCCTTTCTTTAAGAGCTGATTTTGCTCACGTGGGGTGACTCAGTTCTAGTCACTTGCAAAGTGAGATGTTTTTCCAGTTAAAGACAGTCAGTGCCCAGGCCAAAAGGGGTGGATGCTCCAAACTAGGGCTTCTGGAATGAAGAGAATGCCACTGCCCAGCAATCTGGCATTTCTAAATCTTCCTTTTATGTGGCCATGACTTTTCAGAGTCCACATGTCAATTTGCTCCAAAGAATTAAAAGCGTGTATAAAGTGGGGAGAAGAGTTATGTTATTTTAATTATCAAAACTCACATGTAGTTCAAAATGACTCCAATTCTAAGCCAGATAAAACATATTAAACTAGAATTTATGAAAACCACAATTGCACTAAAAAATGGAATATTCTCCTTTTTAATGAAATATTCTGAAGACAGATCTGCATATGATTCATAAATCATGCTACCTTCATACCAGAAGCATTTCCATTTCTTTTGTAAATATTGTGAGGAAATTAGGAGAAGGGAAAAGGCAAATATGTTACTCAAATTAGTAGTTACTTACCATATGAAGAGGGAGAACAAGCTTCAATTCCATTTTCATAACTTAATCAAGAATACTTGATGAGAGAGGCCTCTTTCATGAGCTTCTTGAATGTTATAAAATCTGGGGAGGAGACAGAAGCATGGACTGTTTCATCGTCAAGAAGAAAACTGCTCAAAACAATACTAGTTTCTTATGTCAGTGGTTAGTTCTCATCTGGACAAGAGCTATCCCAGCCAACCATATGCCACCTACCCACCCATCAACCAGCTGCCCACAAAAGTTTGAGCCAGATAGGCTGAAATGACCACTGTCACTAGAGAAAGAAGACCCAGGGTTGAATCCCACTCAGTACTTGTCTGAGTGAACTTTATGTCCTTGACTTCACCGAGCCTCTGCTCCATCATTGCTCCGTTGGGAGTAATAATACTATCTAGTCAATGGCTTGTTCTGACGATCAAAGGAGATGGTGTCTGGAGAGACATTTAGTTAACACCGGAAGTATTTAATTTATTGATGCCCTGACTCTTCATCTTAAGGATCTGGGGTGGCTTCCAAATAGAAAAATAATGAAATATGAATAAAAATAACAGTGTTGAGAGTAAAAAAAGGAAGAAGTTCATATGCTACCTATATTGGTCAACAGTTGAAATAATTGAAGTTACCATTTGGATTTGAATTTCTTGATAATTTAGGTAAAAGGAGAACATAATTTCTTCTATAACTCCTATTGTTAGAAAGGAGAAAATGTGTTACTTCCCCCAAAGAAATTGCCCTGAGACAAAATTCACAGAAAAATTTTTCATGGAAAACACGATATACGGACAGTGAAATAAAATGAACTATTTAACAAAAGTGGGACTGACTACCTTCCATGAAAGCTGAAGGGCAAAATAGTACTTATGCTTGGAGGTAGTTATTATTGCCATAAAATTGTATTATTCCTAGAGACAAGCATGAAGTCTGAATTAGGGAAATACTAAATATAATCCCACTGACTCCCAGTTAACAAATCACCCAGCACTTCCCCCTTGTTGTGCCTTCCTAACACACACACACACACACACACACGCACGGAGCTTCTTTCCTGAAGTCATGTTCTCAGTAGTGGGAGGGGGGGAGCTTCTGAAGGAAGTCACTGATTGCTGGCCACTGTAGGCCAGTCACTGCTCGATAGGGGATGGAGCTGCAAGGATGAAGTGTGAACCTGGACGTGATACAGGACTGACAGCTGAACCCATTCCATGGGGCCAATCCAAAAGGGAAAGGAAGAGAAAGATACAACCAAATGATTATACAGTTGACCCTTGAACAATGCAGGGGTGAGGGGCGCTGACCCCGCACGGTCAGAAATCTTCATATAACTTTTGACTCCCCCAGAACGTACCTACTAATAGCCTACTGTTGACTGGAAGCCTTACCAATAGCATAAGCAGTTGACTGACACGTATTTTGTATGTTCCATGCATTATATACTGTATTCGTATGACTAAGTAAGCTAGGGAAAATGTTATTAAGAAAATCACAAGGAAGAGAAAACACATTTATAGTACTCTTTCATATTTCATTTTATGGGTGCTCTATAAATTATAGATTAGATGATTTTGAAACATCAAATAGCACTATGAGAGGCTCTGAACATGGGGTTAAGAACACCATTCTAGAAAATATTTTCTGAATAAGTGACAAGAGCAAGACTGTCCAAATTTGGGACACTAAAAGAATGGAAGGAGAGAGGGTGAGGAAAAAAAAGTACAGATGGACATGTTATTTTTCTCTTTTTTATTTTAACACAAATTTGATCATTTTATAAAATTTTTTTTTAAGATTTTATTTATTTATTTATTTGAGACAGAGAGAATGAGAGAGAGAGAGCGCATGAGAGGGGGGAGGGTCAGAGGGAGAAGCAGGCTCCCTGCCGAGCAGGGAGCCCGATGCGGGACTCGATCCAGGGACTCCAGGATCATGACCTGAGCCGAAGGCAGTCGCTTAACCAACTGAGCCACCCAGGCGCCCCAAATTTGATCATTTTATAAAGATCAGGTAAGGTTTATATCTGAAGGAAGATGTTGCATTTGTTTCAGTGAATCAGATCACAAAATATTTAGTCACTCTGCATTTGAGATTATCACATGAAATATATTTTATGGCAGATCTCCCAATAGGGCTGGAAAATATCTTCCTGGTACCTGTCTCAGTGCCTGGCACATAGAAGAGATTTTAATATTTGTTGACTGAATAAGCGCTTGCTCATCCAGTTACCTCTCTCCAGCTGCTTTCCAATCTCTTGTTTCCCTTTTATAGCCAAACTACTGCAAATAATTACCAATAGTCATCTTTCTTTTCTCAACTCCCATTGGCAGCTCACACCTCTGCAGTCTGACCTTTGCCTCATCACAGTGCTCACTGGCTGACCTATTAACTTCCATCCCCACCCCACCCCCGCAACGCATGCGCAGACAGTTGTGGTGTAGCCGGTGCTGGAAGGGAAGTTGAGGCTGCAGCTGACCCCAGAGAAGTTGCTGAGAACGTGCTGTGCGATGTGTCAGCCCACAGCCTCCTTCTTCTAAACAGGGATGCCAGCAAGTGGGTGAGGCGAGTCAATACTGCTTCATGAACATTTGGTTTATTTACCTTGGGCACACAGGCACCACTGGGTGGAGGAACAGGCAGCGTTGTGCTCATAAAATTCCTTGCTGTCAGGTTCACGTTTTCTCTCCAGTTCAGACCCCAGGACCTCAGACTCTTCTATGCTCAAATTCCACCCCAGTTCCACTCTATCGTGGTCACCAACATGTCAGAATGGCTTTCTTCTCTATCATGCTAGCTCCCGAGGTATCTCGTTAGGAGAGATGTAAAATATGAAATGTGAAATCTTCTAAATAGGCATGACTGCAAATAGACCCAGTTAGAACTCTATTTCCCATACATTCCACTTAGCGATTTCTCTTCATTTTAATTCAAAACAATTCTCTCCTGATCGGTGCTCCTCCACTCTTGCTAAATAAACAGTTCTTCTCAATCTTCCACATTCAAGCCAACTGACCACTCCCACCCTCCTGAAATGAAATCCTCACTCCCTTGCCCTCCCTGCCCCCCATGATCCAGCAATTTCCTGGGTTTCCTTCTATTTCACTACTCCTTTCATCCTGTACAAGCTCATCCTTCACTACTTGGCTGTTATGGATTTGAATTCCTTAAGACTTTTGTTCCACCATTCACTTTATAATCTTCCTGTAGGCAGTCATATCCATCTATGGATCATATCCATCATGGCCAGAACTATGGATTAAAGATGAGTCCAAGTTTACATCCAAATGCTAGAGCTTTCTGACAAGCTCCACACCCACAATCCAATGTCTTTTTGCTCTGTCCTCTAATGTTCCCTACAGAACTCAAACTCCGTATGTCCAACTGAACTTAGCATCTGTCTTTGCAAACTTGTCCTCCTCCAGTGTTCCCTTACTCTTCCGCATGGATGCCACATCAATATTGCAGAAGACGGCCCGTCCATTTACCTTTTCTATGTCTCTTTAATCCATTCACTTTTTAGAAATCACCACCTCAATCTTCCTACCCCTAGGCCATGCTACCAGTATCTCTGTACTGAAAATGTTCAACTGGTCTGCATGACCTTCTCCCCTTGCCAACCTATACTCTGCATTGTAGCCAGAAGTATTTTTTTGAAATAGCAAATTGATGATGTAACTCATTACAATCCCCCCTCCCTTCTCCCAACCTTCTCATTGGCTCTAGGATGAAGACATATTTTTTGCTACGGCTAAAAAGCCTTTAATGGTGACGGCCCCTGATCACATCTCCGGACTCATGCTGTTCACCCCTGCTGTCTGCACTCTAGCCACTTGATCTTCTTTCAGTCTCTCACATTGCTTCCACTCTCCTCTTCTTGCCATATATCACAGCTTTCCACACCTTCCATGTCACGCCTTCTGCCTCTACTCCTTTTCTAGTTGACTCCTATCTGTCATTTAGATCTCACTTTCCAGAACCTTGTGTCTCTTCTCTGTGGCATATTTACAACAGTTTCAGTTTCATACCGATGTCTCTCTTCCCCACCAGCCGGCCTTTAGGCCGAGTGAGGGCAAGGGATACCTGAAGCTGTTCATTGTATCCTAACGGTGTCTGGCACTTAGTGGGTACTCGGTAAAGTTGACTTTATTGAACACGTGTATAAAATGAGCATGAAAATAAACACATATAAATTCAGTGTGAAAAATGTACCCATTGCGTAGTGTTTGAAAATTCTAAAGATAAGCACTGTGTTGAGATCAGTAACGAGCACTGGGAGCTTTTGGAGGATTTAAGAAATTAAAGTAGGAGGGCTTCTTTTCTCACACAGATTGAGTAGTGGGTTGATGGGAGTGATGGGGATTTTTTTTTTTAAGATTTTATTTATTTATTTGACAGAGAGAGAGTGAGCACACGCACAAGCGGGGGAGTGGGAGAGGGAGAAGCAGACTCCCCATTGAGCAGGGAGCCTGATGTGGGACTCGATCCCAGGACCCTAAGATCATGACCTGAGCCAAAGGTAGACGCTTAAGGACTGAGCCACCCAGGCGCCCCAGTGAGGGGGATTTTTTTTTTTAATGAAAAATTTCACCTGGGCCAAAGCAACTTTTTTTTTTTTTAAGATTTTATTTATTTATTTGAGAGAGAGAGAGCAGTGAGAGAGGGAACACAAGCAGGGGGAGTGAGAGAGGGAGAAGCAGACTTCCTGCTGAGCAGGGAGCCTGCTGCGGGGCTATATCCCAGGACCCTGGGACCATGACCTGAGCCGAAGGCAGACGCTTAACGACTGAGCTACCCAGGCGCCCCCCAAAGCAACTGGTTTAAGCATATGAGAAATATGCTAAGTTATGAAGATAGTGCTTTTAACTCTATTCTTGCCATTTTGCCCCTACATATATTGAACAAGAGCCATTGTAGGGAGAGGAAGAGATGATTGAGACCAGGGACATGGTCTCTGGAGGCAAAGGAGAGATGTTTAAAAAATGTTTTAGTCTCTGGATTGTGAGTATTCTGCTGGGTGTGCCTTTTTATATCCTTGCTTCTAAAATCCATGTCATTACATGCAATATAATTGTCTCTGCTTCCATATGGTGACAAAATTCTAGCAACTATATCAGGATCTCAATAAATAGGCAAAACAAAAATGTTGCATAAGTTGTTTTCCCTCAGTTACTTTGCAAATAGAACCCCCCCAATAATAAAACACAAATTTTGTAAATTAGTATAGTATCAGTTATGAATGCCATTTTGCAATTATGAGAGTAAAAACATTCTACATTGAAATAAGAAATGCCATCTGATTTCGATTTAACTCAAAGGGGGAAAAACACATTCCATTTAAGAATGACAAATAAAGCTGTCAATGTGATCCATTTATAGCCCCTCCGAGAATGCCACAAATCCACATAATGTTCTGAGAAGCTAGTTATTGTATTTGCTCTCTCAAAGAGAGAAGGCGTAGAAGTTCCCGTGACAGACTGTTATCCAAGGAAACTAAGGTTAGGGGGAATAACTTAACGTTAGTCAACATCCTAGGTGCATACGCCTTCAAGGGGAGAACGATAGCTTTGGGCATCTTACTTAAATAGTGTGTGGCAGTGGAAAGGGTGGACTGCTGCAGGGACGGGTGGGGTGTAAGACAATGGAGAAAGCTCTTTGTTTTCCCAATCTGTCCCCCACCCCTCCTCCTCTGAGCTCTGTGAGGGTCTCACTGACCTCATGAGGCCTCTTTCTGCAAGGAAAGCCATCTTCATTGTAAACATCCAAAGTGCCAGTTGTGTTTGAACATTTATTATGGGTTATTTCAGGCTCAGGTACAAGGACACTTGCCACAAACATTGGAAATATAATCTCCATTCTTTATTATGATACTGAAACTTCCTTCTTTTAAGAAGCAGTTTGCTATTAAATACATATCCATGTATTCATCTATAAGTATATGTAAAACATGACCCTCTACAGGACATAACTGATTATATTTTTCTCCTTCACGTTGGCTGCTAAAAACTGAGAACAAAATTTGTTACTATCTTCTAGCAAGAGTGTTGAATTTCATGGCATAAATTTTGAGTATGAATCTCTCTCCTGGCCCCATCTTATGTTTTTAGCCTTATTTTTTTTCCTTTGACTCATTTTTTCTTACCTATTTGAAATATATTTTATATTGCTGTACAGTATGTATTTTTATTAGCCTTTCTCTATAAGCCTTAAATCCTCTCCAGCGTATAAATAAAACATTCAGCATTTATGGATGCCTTTTTTTTTTTTTTCCTTTGGAGGGTTGCAGAATTTTCCCAAGACAACATATAATTTATTAGTATAGATGCATGAATATTAACACATTGGTATTCATAGTAATTAAATTTTTTGTGATACTTAGTTTAATATTTCAGTTAGATTTTCTTAATATTTATATATATACCTTTAGAACTGGGATTCCTAGCCTGAGGTCCATGGACTCAAATTATATGCAAAATTTTGAGCATGTAAAATTTTATTAATGAGGCATTTCATGATTTTAATCCAATTCTGAAAGGTGATTTTGACCCAAAAGATAAAAAAAAGATTACTGCTTTGTAGTGGAATAACCACAGAAGACCAGGTCTTAGTCTTCTGACACTCAACTAATGATAGGCTATTTATTGACTACCCACTAAGTGCCTGGCCCTGTAATAGATACTCAGTAGCTATTAGAGCAGTAAACAGCAATAAACATGTAGGCTTGACTTCTGACCTCAGGGTGCTTCTAGTCCAGTGGGGGTGAAGGTAGACAATAAAAAAAATGAACATAAAACAAATAAGCAATATCTGAGGGGAGAATATTTGAGATAAAGGGACCAGCTAATGCGAAGAAGGGAGATGTTATAATCCATAGGTCTTCTAGGAAATATGAGTGGTAGATCTCCAAATTCATTTTCAGTACTTCAGTCTAGAATAATCAGACTAATGCTCTTATTCATGAAAGTCAGAAGTGTTTTCCTTTTCTTTTAAAGTTAGATTTCCTAATGTGAGGAAAATGTATCTTCAGAAAAAGATTATACATTAACTTCATTCATTAAGTATTTGAGTCTCCCATCTTTTTTTTTTTTTTTAAGATTTATTCATTTGAGAGAAAGAGAGAGAGAGTGCACAAGCAGGGGGAGAGGCAGAGGGAGAGGGAGAAGCAGACTCCCCACAGAGCCGGGAGCCTGACGCGCGGCTCAATCCCAGGACCCTGGGATCATGACCTAAGCCGAAGGCAGACGCCCAACCATCTGGGCCACCCAGGCGCCCCTGAGTCTCCCATCTTTAAGGCACTGTGGGGGATGCCCTCAAGGTGCTCAGCACAGCCCAAATAAAATATAACTGCCATACATGTAACTATAATGTACCGTAAACCAATCCTGTATTGTTCCCTACCATAGGTTTATGAGCCAAGTAAATTCTAGGGCCCAGATGCTTTAATATACAGTTTGAAACCCAAAGCTCCTTAGAAAGGCACCAATCACCCTGTAAAAGTTAAAGATGGATGAGCTGGAGAAAGCGACACATCATGAAAACTGGGATTAAACATTCTTTGAAATAAGAACATTGTACTCTCTGGTTTGGAAAATGCTCTAAAGAGCCCTGGCTGTGTAAATCAATAAATTAAGATGTGACTAAAGATCATAACTATCTCCCACATTATTAGATGTTTTCCCGAATTAAATTCTTTATGCATATATTAAACAAATAACATACCGATAAGATGAAGATGACACTGAGGTCACAGAATTCTATGGGATGCCTCCTGGGTCCCAGAACCCATGTGAGAGCTCTGTGCACATGCCCTGGGAGGGAGGGCTGCTATTAGTTCTGTTTTACTGAGCGGGAGAAACTGAGGTTTGGAGAAGCAAAGCGATTTGCCTGGTCACAAAGCTGGTCACAGGAGACAGCTGGGATTGGAACCTAAACAGTCGAACTCCAGAGCCCCTATGATCCCATTTCCTGCATTATCAGTCAGCTCTGGGAAGGCAGGTGGTTGCGAGAATTCTCTCCGATAAACTCATCTGCTTTGTGGTTTAAATGGCTTTGGGGAACAACTTTCTGAATGATTAGTCTGAGCTTATCGTGTGCAAATTAATTTAAATATCAGCCAAAGCGAAACCGTTAAGATGGCAAATCTGCTATGAAAAGTAACACACGCAATTAAAGTTTCCTTGACTTTGGCTCGGAGTATATGATTTAGAGTGTCCATAATATTCCCTCTCCTAGGAATAATAACAAAGAGTTGAATGTATTTATTTTAAGATCCTCAGTTAAAAATACAAACATTATTTTACTAACTTGTTTCTGCGCTTACTGTTTTTTGATAATGAAATTTTAACTTGGAAAAGGGAGATTTTAAAGCTTTCCCTAAATCCAGGTCAAACAGTCATTTCTCTCTCTTTTGTTTTAACTCCCCCAAACTGTCCATATCCTAGCGGTAGGGACCACTGATTGAATATTTATGCGCTATCACCCACTGTGCCAACACTGTGCAACCTCATTTTATCCTCACAACAACCCTGTTAGTAGCTCCTATTATTATTCCCAATTCCCAGTTTAGGAGATTGGGGCCCACAGAAGTTGCACACCACACCAAAGGCTTCCCCTTCGTTAATGGAGGAGCTTACACCAGGCCTATTGACCCTAGAGCCCAGGCCACCTACAATTTCACTCTGCCATCTCCCTTTGTCTGATGGTCTTCTCATCCCTCACCGATACATCACTAAGGATGCACTGTTTCCCAATATAGGCAGTCTAAAAACCCTTTAGAATTTAAGGCTGTCCACAATCTGGACTTTTTAAAAAACCAGTCCAAGCTAATTTCTCAATATTCCTTACTAAGTATCTTCAAAGCCTAAGGGAACCTGCCCTCTGTCAGAGCTTTAAGAAGTCTCCTAAACCCACAATCCAGCTAAATTCTCCTGCTCTTAAAGGCCAAGTTCAGGGGTGCCTGGGTGGCTCAGTCAGTTAAGCACCTGCCTTCAGCTTCAGCTCAGATCCCAGGGTCCTGGGATCGAACCCCGCATCAGGCTCCCTGCTCAGTGGAGAGTCTGCCTCTCTCTCTCCCTCTCCCTCTGCTGCTTCCCCTGCTTGTACTCTCTCTCTCTCTGTCAAGTTAATAAATAAATACAATCTAAAAAAGAAAAAAAAGGCCAAGTTCACATTCCACTTTTCCAAGCTACCTTCTAAACCCACGAGCCCAGAGGAAGTAGTTTGAAGAGCTGGCCTCTACTGTCTACATTGCAGATGATCCTGATGTTCCCAAGAGCTTTGGCAGCCTGGGATCCATGGAATACTATGAGGGTTCTGTTGGAAAGTGCTATTGGGCTTTTTTCTCAGGAGCATGTTCAGAGCTTGTATCAGTTTCTCAAAGCTTAACAACCACTCAGTATTACCGTCCCCCTCTCCCCCGCCAGGCCCACCCCCAAGTTCTGGAAACTGATGACATTAAATGCTAATGTTCACTGAGCAAGGTTGCCAGATTTAGCAAATAAAAATATTATATGGGACATGCCTATACTAAAACATGATTTGTTGTGTATTTGAAATTCAACTGTAACCGGGCATCATGTACTTGATCTGCAGCCCTTTCCTTGAATGTTTTGTGGATATTAACCTTATCTCTCTACTATACTGAATGTAATCATCTGGAGGGCAAGGGGCTTCATTATTACTCCACAGAACTTAACATGTAAACTTATTGCTAATTACTGATTTACTTTTGTGGTCCAACAGAAACATTTTGGAACATTCTTGAATTGGGGCCGATATCAAACCCAATAGCTATATCATGGTTATAGATATACAGCTTTTGCTACAAGGAAACAGATTCCCATCATACCTAGTATGCTATTTGCTAGCTTCAAACACATCAAACTTTTCCCTAATTATCTTTGTTAAAAAAATCCTCTTATAAGGAACCTGGGAAAAATAAAAACATACTAAAAATATTATTGGATCTCAAAGTGAAGTCTTCAGACTATTTGAGAAAGTCACGAAAGGTGTTAAAAATGCAGTTGTCTGGGTCCAATCTCCGACCTATTAATTCAGAAATGTGCAGAAAGGTTCTAAGCAATCTGCGTTTTTAAAAGCCTTCCAGATGATTTTTATGCCCTCTAAAGTTTGAGGACTGCTTTTTTTATGGGATGTAATACTCTAGCAAGGATTGCTCTTTAAATTAGAGAAGAAAAGTTATTTTAGTCCTTAAAAACAAGCCAGCATCATTTGGAGTTCAAAATATCAATCATTTCTTAAATGTATCTTGAATCTATCATGCTAGTGGTAAATGCTCAGCCCTGTAGATTTGCCATTTGGAGCTCCCCAGCATTTAAACAGAACTGGTAAACTAATGATAGATATTAAAAGGCTGCCTGATGGATCATTAAAATAGTAAATGAGTCACTGAAATTTATACAGGCCATACAAAACTTAAAAATAAGATTATCTGAGGGCGCCTGGGTGGCTCAGTTGGTTAAGCGACTGCCTTCGGCTCAGGTCATGATCCCAGGGTCCTGGGATCGAGTCCCACATCGGGCTCCCTGCTCGGCAGGAAGCCTGCTTCTCCCTCTCCCACTCCCCTGCTTGTGTTCCTGCTCTCGCTATCTCTCTTTGTCAAATAAATAAATTTTAAAAATCTTAAAAAAAAAAAGTTCTCCTTGACTCCCTGAGGATTTTCACAACTAAAGACATAAGGGCTAGGAGATTTGTATGTTTCAAGGGCAATTCAATTGCTTTCAAGGCTACTCGAACATACCTGATTTTTTTAAAGGTAGTATTTATTTTTCAAAAATAGATCATGCACTCTCATGCTTTTCAAAAGCGGGGGGTGGGGGGCACCTGGGTGGCTCAGTCCTTAAGCCTCTGCCTTCGGCTCAGGTCATGATCCCAGGGTCCTGGGATCGAGTCCCACGTCAGGCTGTTTGCTCCGCGGAAGCAGGCTTCTCCCTCTCCCACTCCCCCTGCTTGTGTTCCTGCTCTCGCTGTCTCTCTCTCTGTCAAATAAATAAATAAAAATCTATTAAAAAAAAAAAGATTATCTGAAGTAGAGTGTTCTGCTGTGTACCAATGCTGCTATCCAGGATTGGTCTGGGAAACCTAAGGCTCTTTGGAATTTCTGGAAAAAAAAAAGTGTCCTTGCATAATGCTCCCTACCCCTGTTGACTGGGTGGTCCCTGGGATTTTTGACTTCTTGGTGAGAGGGGTGCTAGTCTGGAAGTCAGGACGCACAGATTTATGTTCTGTGTGTCCTCATCCATAAAACAATGATTTGGACCATTAGTTGGTCTCCAATGTATGTTCTGAGCCCAAGTTCCTATTATCATTCTGAGGTTCTGTTTTCTGTTGTCAGATATGGGGCTTGGACCATGTGCAGTGTGTCTGCTTGTCCAGGGCGTCCCAGGGTAGTCGTGCTGTCTCCATTACTATACTTGGATCCCCATTCATAACTCAGGCTCACTGTAACAGTGTAAAATCGATGATGCTTCATTCGGGTTTTCCCAGGGATGGGACAATATATTGGCCATTAGCACATGTCCTTTGTAGGAGATAATTTTTCATTATATAATTATAATCATATAATTCATAATTATTCAACACACACTTACTGATCACAGCTATGTGCTGTGTGTCACTGTGCTAGACCCTGAGAATACAATAATGAAAAAAGTCAGGCAGAAAGAGCTCTGGCCTCATGTGGCTTACAGTCTGATCGAGGGAATGATGGAGAAGGTAAAAACAATAGCCACATATAAACAGATGTATAAATAAAATAAGTGAAGTTTGTAATCAGTGTTTTAAAGGGATCACTCGGCCCGAGATAGAAAATAACAGAAGAGTGTTCGGGAAGAGCTTCTTGGAGGGGGCGATATTTACTTGGACTGGCAGGAAGGAAAAAGAGACCAGGGAGGGGGTTGGAGGAAAGGTCAGGGCAGGGAAGAGCATATTCTGGAATCCCGTGGGAGGAGCAGTTTATGTGCTTGGCATCCAAATGTCCCTTCTATCTCTGAGAGAGAATTTAATCCAAAACTAGAGAAAGGAAACCAGAGGCCCAGAGGGTTTAAGGGACTTATCTGAGCTCAAATGGCCAGTTAGTCATGCTTCAGTCCAGAATGTGAGCCCTTCTGAGGGATCAGGATCACAATGCAGCAGGAAGCACCACAATGCTTTGGTTCAAATCCTAGCTCTTTGACTCATCAGTTGCTCCTCCTTGGGCACCAGAGCTTCTTTGAGACTCAGTTTTCTTTTGTGTGAAACAC
The DNA here is from genome assembly GCF_011800145.1 of Mirounga leonina. Lineage (NCBI taxonomy): Eukaryota > Metazoa > Chordata > Mammalia > Carnivora > Phocidae > Mirounga > Mirounga leonina. Next base: position 2,894,937 of record NW_023270237.1, read on the forward strand.
AGATGACATCGACCACATGAGATTGTTACAGGGATTGAATGAGATAATGTGGCTCAGTGCCTGGTATATCACAGGCATGGTGCTTGATAAATGCAAACTCCTCTGATTTTTCACTGAGTGCGCTGTCACCCATACCAAACTGTTGGAAAATAAGTAGGGCAGTGGTTAAGTTATTTGGATAAAGGAAGATTGCTAGCAGAGGGGAAGTTCTGGAATACCAGGCTGGGGCCTGTTCAGCAGCTACCCATCTGAGGGCTGAGTGGAGGAAATGTGGAAGGGCCACTGAAGGTGGGAACATGTCAGGAAAAACATCCCCAACTTCGTGGTTCTGCTCACAGCTTAATCTGCTAGTGGGGAAACTACAGTGTCTTCATAAAACAGAAAAGACCATCTTTAGTAATATTTATACTTACAATTAGCATATAAGAAACAGGTTTTACTCTAGGAGACCAGTAAGCAGAAAAATGAGACACTTTATTATTAACTAGACGTAAAGAGAAAAATGTGATGTTAACATGTCCCTCAATCCACTGGGAACAAATTAATTTAATTATCTGCAGGATATTAAAATGATTGCTGGTATTAAGGATACTTAAAAACCAAGCCCATGATATCGGAAGAATGAATAATTTATCTAAGTAACTATGAAAATTTTCTTCATTGTGAACAAAACCACAGATTGAACTTTAGCCTTAAAATACCGAGAGGCGTATTTCATGGATTAAAGCGGACAGCTAGCTCTAAGGCCATCCCACAAAATCCGTTTGCTCTCCCCTTAGACGTACCCAAAACGTGAGGGAGTATTTATGGTTCAGGCACACTTGAACCAGGGCTGAACATTTCTTAGTTTCAGAAGTTCACTGGGTCCCCTTTCCCCCAGCCATAAGGTAAGTGCCATTCCATATATAACTTTTTTTTTTTTTAAGATTTTATTTATTTGACAGAGAAAGACACAGCAAGAGAGGGAACGCAAGCAGGGGGAGTGGGAGAGGGAGGAGCAGGCTTCCCGCTGAGCAGGGAGCCCGATGCGGGGCTCGATCCCAGGACCCTGGGATCATGACCTAAGCTGAAGGCAGACGCTTAATGACTGAGCTACCCAGGCGCCCCCATATATAACTTTTTGAAATGCTGCTTACTTTATGATTCTCTGCCGATAGTGCCTTATGGGAGAAATTTTATTTCAAAGTTTCACAGGATGTGAATTGAACTCATTATTTTACTCCAAACTCATTGTTTAATTGACAGGAAACATGCATTCTGAATCATCTTGTATGCATGGCAGAAGCAGCTACATAAATTTAACAATGGGGGGATTATTACTATTTTGCATATTTATGGAATTTTATATTCAGGAAGCATTTTACAAATCTTTTATTAGTTAATCCTTACGAGTGAGTCTGACAGGTGGTAAACAATGCTTTGGGTTTTAAATTGCCAATAAAAGTGAAAACTTTAATGGGGAAAAAAAAATCTATGGCATTCCTCCTTGCTCCCAAACTTGCCAAGAGCATATGTTTGATAACTTTTTCCTCCCTGCAAGCAGGTTGGTGTCCACCTGAAACACAAGGAGAAGGGAGCATACTGGGCTCCGTCCCAGGTCAGGTGGCCAACATCAGGGGAAACCTCACAAGACACCAAGGTGATACTGACAGCATTTCCAACAAAGATGCATCCCAGTAACAGAGCACATAAAAAGACACATTAGGAAGCAATTTTTCTAAAACCATACAGTAAACTTGGTTTTCAGTTCTAGTGATGCCATACTTACTGGACTCACTCTCTAATGACATCACTAGTTCTTTTCAAATGAATGCATGTATATTAAAGAAATAAAACCTAACTCAAACTAAGAGAGTTTGTATTTCTTTTTTCAAAAAGTCACAAATTGAAAACACTTAGCAGCTTTGAACACTCACTTCAAGCTTTTTAGGATCCTTCATTGTGCCCCTCCTCCAGGTAGGAGAAGGTGTTGGAGAGCCGGGCAAAGAAAGCCTCTGTGGATTAAAGTCTCATTGTTGACCCAAACCTTTTACAGCCTAGGGCTTTCAGAGCTACCAAACCAAGAAAAATCAATCACACATCACCTGAGGGCTGGACACGAGGAGCCGCAGAAGCTGCACCTACTTTCTGAAGATTCCAGCAGGGACACGTCCTGCCCAGATTCTAATCTCTTCTGAGTGACAGTGTCTCTATCTCTCTAATCCCTCAGGCCTCCACCCACCGCCTGCACTGTGTGTGGTGTGTATGTGTGTGTGTGTGTGTGTGT
>NW_023270237.1:2897212-2944135 GCF_011800145.1 Mirounga leonina
GGGTGCAGAAAACACCCAAAGTATCTGGAACCTAGCACCCTCTGTGTTTTTTGTGTGTTAGCACCCTCTGGGGCCCCGTGCTTTCTCAGTGCAGCTGGGCAACTGTCAGGAGGTCAGCGTAAGGTAACCAACCAGGTCACCCCCCTTTCAGGCGTGCAAAGGGATGCTCCAAGCCCTCGCGTCCCCTGAGTGTGCGGATACCGCGAGAGCGCGCACGGAGGGACCCTCCGAGTAACACCTCCCACCCTGCGCGGCCCCCATTCCCCGCGACGCGGCCCCGCCCCGCCCGCGCCGACTCTACCTGCGGACGCTGGAGGCGCGGCGGCGGCGACGGCTGGCGGTCCTGCGGTTGGCCGGGCGGCTGCTCGGGCTTTGTAAAGCTGCCCGACCCCACCCTCTCCGACCTCGGGCGCGCCCCCTTCCCCCCGCCCGCCTGCAGCCGCCCCGCTGGGCCACCTCGCTGCGGCCGGCCGCCGCCTCTCTGCGGGGCGGGGGCTGCGGGCCCTCCCCACCCTCGCGGCCTGCTCCGAGACCTTCGGGCGGGGCCCTGGGCCGCCCCTGCCACCACCCCACCCCTACCCCCACCGGAGCTGGCACCCCGCGGCGCCGGCTCCACCCCCCACCCTCGGGGTCCCCCAGCCCTGGTCAGCCCAAGTGCCTGTGACCCCGCCCTTGTCTGCGCAGGGCCGGAGGGACCGCGCCCCAGTGCCGGCGTCCCCACGACCCACCTCTGGGATTCCCGTGGGGTGGCCAGGAGTTGGGGGGGCGACTCCTTCTACCAATGGAGGCCAAGTCTGGGGAAAGTTTCTGGCGGAGTCAAGGGTCAGCTTTTTCTTGTAGGGACGTTCTCTAGCCCAGAGATAGAAACCCAAGCGATTCTATCTGCGGTTTCTGCTGACATCACAAACCACACATCACTCGGTGTCGTGTTGGGTAGTTTACACAGACTCCCTATCATTACTGCAGCCTTCTGCACGTTCGCCCTTCAGAAGCCCAGCCGAGTGACATTTCAGCGGACGCGTTAAAGGAACTTAATTTTTTAATAAAAAGTTAATGCTGGAAGCCAATACATTACATGCTAGTTCTGCCCCAAGCTCCAATCATGGTCACCTCTGAGTAATTCAGACCTTTCAACGACCAGGATTACGTAGGCTGGTCACTACCTTGCACTTCCAAATCTCCAGAACTTTCCCTCTCTTTAGCCGTCTTTATTTCCCTGGCTATATGGAGGAGGGGTGAAAATGAAATGCAACAAAAACAATTTCAAGAGCTTTTAACAGTTGGTATAAAAGTGTATGGGAGAGACAGTCTGCAATCATTGAAAATAAGATTCGAAAATTATCTGTAGATCTCACTCTTCAGTTTTACCATTTTGCTTGAGTTTGAATTATGGAGGGCTAGGGGTATCTATTATTTTTAGCAGAAATAATACTTTTCTAAGAATTATTAAGCAGATTAAATGTATAATATGGTTATGATGGCTCAGGGTAAAATTCCCTTTACAGAAGAATGTGTTACCAGCTGATAGGAGACACATCTTTTTTGGTGAGATAAAATTGGTTTTGTCTTAGAAGGTAAATAATAGAGAAAGGTAAGCTAGAAAACATAGAATCTCTATAGTCCTACCTGCCATCTGATGTATATAATGCCTTTTTGGCTTCCCTCTTTCTTTCAATTGCTCCTAATAAGCTATAATTTAAAGATTGCTCAAAGCTTTGATATTATTCATTCTTTAAAGTATTTAATGAGGGCTCAAAAACTGCCTGGGACTGAGCTTGGTGCAGGTGATATAAGGGTGAACTAGACAGATAAAAGTCCTACCTTCTAGGAGCTCACATTCTATGGGTGGAGAGACAGCCACTAAATAGGCAAGTGCAAATGTAATTAATTGTGTCTGTGAAAAGTATGTGGAAGTATGGAGTGCTAGGAGGGGACACCCTCCAAGTGGTCTGACTTTTAGTGGACCTATTTTGTTTTGAACGCTAGAGTTATTTCAATGCTGCAAAGTTTTTTTTGTTTTGTTTTGTTTTGTTTTGCTATCCTTTCTTTCATGTCACATATTCAGTCCATCAGGAAACCCTGATTAGCTCCAGCTTCAAAATGTTTTCCAAATCTAACCCTAACTACCACTCTCCCAAAGCAGCATTGCCTATTTGGATTTCTGAAAAAGGCTCTGTACTTGTCTTCCTGCTCTCAATCTTGCCCCTATGGTCTATTATCCATGAGGAATTTAAGGTGACCCTTTAAAAGTGTATGTGTTAGCTCACACCAATCCTCTGCTCAAAAACCACCCAATGGCTTCCCATCACTTTTTTTTTTTTTAAAGATTTTATTTATTTATTTGAGAGAGAGAGAGAGAAAGAAAGAAAGTGTGCACGTGCGCGTGTGAGCCTGGGGAGGGGCAGAGGAAGAGGGAAAAGCAGACTCCCTGCTGAGCAGGGAGCCTGAGGGACTAATGGACTGACGGACTGATGGATGTGGCGCTCCACCCCAGGATCCTTGGAATCATGACCTGAGCCAAAGGCAGATGCTAAACCGACCGAGCCACCCAGGCACCCCCTCATCACTCTCAATCACTTCCCATTGTGACAATACAAACTTGACCTTAGCCACCAAAGCCTTACATGTCTGCACCCTACCTCTCTTTACCTCCATTTCCATCACTGTCCCCTCCCCAGCTCTGCCACCCTCTCTGGCCTTTCTGCTGTTCTCTCATCCCTTTGGCTCCTGCCTCTTGGCCTTTGAGCCTGGACTCTTCCTCTAAATATTTAGAGGCTTGCTCCTTAGTAACAGATATTTGCTCCCTCGTCCTCATATCAGAGAGGTAATCCCTGACCACCTATTCTAAAATAGCCTCCTCTCTCACTCTCTCTTTATTCTACTTGAGTTTTCCTTGTAATATACATGTGCACACATACACATGCACACATTTATTGTTTGTTGTCTCTCAGAATGAGAACAACTTGGTTATAATGTCATGCACATAGAAGACACTAAATATTTGGAAAGAAAACCTATGAATTGGGGCACCTGGGTGGTTCAGGGGGTTAAGTGTCTGCTTTCAGCTCAGGTATGATCACAGGGTCCTGGGATTGAGCCCCACATTGGGCTTCCTGCTCAGCGGGGAGTCTGCTTCTCCTTCTGCACCTCCTGCTGCTTGTGCTCTCTCTCTCTCAAATAAATAGATAAAATCTTTTAAAAAAGCATGTAAATTATGTTATGGATTGAATGTGTCTCTCCAAAATTAATATGGTGAAGCTCTAACCTCCAACATGACCAAATTTGGAAATAGGGTTTTATGGAAGCAATTAAGTTTAAGTGAGGTCGTAAATGAAGGGCCCTGAGCTGATAGGATTAGTGTCTCTATAAGAAGAGACACTGGAGAGTTCACTGTAGTACTAAGGAAAGGCCATGTGAGCACACAGAGAGATGGCAACTGCTGGCAAACCAGGAAGAGAGCTCTCATCAGGAATCAAGTGCACGGGCACCTTGATCTTGGACTCCCCAACTTCCAGAACTGTGAGAAACAAATGTCTGTTGTTTAAGCCATCCCATCTGTGGTATTTTGTTATGGCAGCCTTAGCCAACTAAGATAAGTTACATAGAATGTAAAAGAAAGAGTTCATACTCATACATTATAGCCAATCATTTCAAAAGATTACTAATGCGTGAAATGGTGTGATGGTGTGACCTTTAGCCAATTAACAAACTTTGTAGCACCTCCTAAAATAATTGAGGCTTGAAGATTAATCTTATCTGGACCCAAGAATGGAGTAAGTATTTAATGTAAACAAAAGTCTTGTACAACTTTGTTGTTTGTTTCTGAGGTCATGAATGACTGAAGCTCCGAGTAGTAAGAATGGTCTGGTCATGGTCACCATGGGGAAAACTGCTGTTTCAGGAGAGCACAGCCTCTAAACTCCATAAAAGTTTCCTGCTGGTCCACGGAATGGTTCTTATGCTAAGGTGTACCTAGAACATAGTCATGGGCCATTGACTGATATTCAAGCAAAGTATCAGTTACTTCAGGTAACAGCTTTTCTTACCTACCACAACTGCTTCTACCCTTTATGTCCAAAATAGGCTGTGGGCAGTCAACTTTGAGCTTCCATTTTTTTTTTTTTTTAATTAAAAAAAACCCCTATGCCTCTGCAAATATATATATATAGATAGATTGTTACTGGCACCCTCAGTTGCCCATAGGTCTGCTGGTCTCCTGTCCTCCCTTGCAGAGGTATTTTGAGGAAATACTGGGAGATCCCACAGCATGGAGGGGCTCACATGTGATCCCTGCCCTTTTTTTTCATTTCCATTGTGTTGCATCTTATCGATTTTATTTGTGTTCACTTAAGGAATTAAGGGTTCTATTATTCAGAATCAACCAAACCAGCAGTCACAAAATGGAAAAGTGGCTTAAAAGGATTTCTGTAAAGAAGATAATGCTAATAATAAAAGCATAAGCAAACAACAGGAAATTGGTGGAACTGAAGCTTTTCTGACTGTAGTAAGAATTCTTTGCCATCAATGTTGATGATTTACTTAATTCAGTCTTACCAGAAGTCAGCTTCTGCCTCTCACTGAAATGATCAAGAAGAAATATGAAATATGGATTTATATCTAATTTTATTGGCAGTGAGCCTTACCTTAAGTATATATTATACTTTGAGACATAAGCTAATGATAATATGAAGGAAGCACTGTGACTAGCAAGAAAATAACACATATGATCTAGTTCATCATTGATTTTTAACAATTCTATTTGTGTTTATGTTCTATGATGTATCATGGCATACACAATATGTGATTTGATTAATACATTAATAAATGGGTAAATATTGGGGATATATACTGAACATTTTTAACTGATGGACTGTATCAGAAATGTTTGGAAACACTGATTTACATAACCAGGGGTAAAATAATTCATTAAAACCCAAAACCCAGCTCCTGAAAGAAAAACAAAACAAAACAAATAAAAACCAACTTCTTAATCAGAGGATACCTATTTAGGGTATGGATTATCCAGCACCTTTTTAAATTTTATTTTATTTATTTATTTGAAAGAGAGTGTGAGAGAGAGAGATCATGAGCAGGGGGAGGGGTAGAGGGAGAAGCAGACTCCCCGCTGAGCAGGGAGCCTGATGTGGGGCTTGATCCCAGGACCCTAGGATCATGACCTGAGCCGAAGGCAGAGGCTTAACTGACTGAGCCACCCAGGCACCCTATCCAGCACCTTTTTTATATCTTTCTTCTCTTTTCTGTCCGCAATTTCAAGAGAAATAAGTGGTAACCAATAATCAAGCGCACGGGCCACCGTTAATTTACTATGGTATTTGGCAGAGGAGATTACACTTGCCAAATAGAGGTAGTTTGGGGTCTATTTAGGAGTGTTGCTTACCCTGCTATTCTAGTTTAGAATTACCCCAGCTCATAATAGTATGACTTTATATTTACCTGTCTTCTTTAAATTAGTTGACTTTTCTTTTAGAATGGAATGTACCCACAGAACCGGGGATTTGAAATAATATGAAAACACAGTCAAACTCTTCTTACTGCTTACAACTAAGAAAGGTTTGCCCTATTTTTTTCAAGCTCTCAAAAACTTCCCTTCTCCCTGCTCTAAGACTTATCATGTTTATCTGCAGGATGAATTTATAAACTTTCAGTTGCTCGGCCACAGCATTGTGTAATGACTGATGTCAGCATATCGTTAGTAGAAGGACTATCTTGTTTAGTTCTGTTCTCTTAGATGAGTATCACGACACTGTACCATTGGGAGAGTCAAGGGAGGCTTGACTACAGTTCCTTGTGTGAATAAAGAGGCTGAGGCTTGGAATATACCTACCACAGGGCCTGCCTGCGGTCAAAGCCCTGATCTTGGCAAAGACTAGATTCCAAACCTTCTGACCTGTCATTCTGAGTACTTTTCACTGTGATATGCTACCGCAGAATGAGCTGGGTGAGAATGTCATTTTTCTTTGCAAGTATGAGTTAGAGAAAGTAGGACACCTTGGACTATGCCTTACTGTGTCCATACACACATGTGTCTGGTAGGCCAGAGTGTTCTAATTCCTCAAAGACCCCTCCTACCCCAAAGGGTGCCCATGAAGGAAAAGGGCATCATTCTTTCCTAGAGATTTGTTTATTTTGCAATTAATAAAGGGTGAGAGGAGACCTTAGAGATTATTTTATTTTTATATTATTTATTTTATTTTTCTCCTTGGGGGTCTCAGAGTTTAACTCCGCACTAAGCCACTGCCAGTTCCTGTTTTCCTAATTAGAACTTTAACCTTCATGAAATAATATTATTTTGGTAATATAGTCTTAATGAAAAATAGTAATAAAAATATCAGTAAGACACAGGCAGGCAGAGTCCTTTAAACCACTTGGTGGGGATTATTGGTTACCACTTAGCAATACTATCTAATAGTTTGGTTGAAAATTTTTGAGAGTGATGGAAAACTAATTTCCTGAGGTACATAAAATAGGACCAAATAAAATAGTGAAGAGTGTATTGTAAAGATAATCTAGTTGCCCAGATGGCCTTTCCTTAGTTACAGCTTTTATGGTTCTCAAAATGTGTGTGTTCTTTATTCTTTTATGAGAAAATAAAGATTTTCTTTTTCCCAGGGGCATGAAGTTACCCTGCAGTTTAGTTGTTAAAATACGCTGAATATTTTTTCTTTGTTACTTCTAGGACACTCGTATTTATTCTGGAACTCACCTTAGTTCTTGTGTTTTCTGCCTACATTTGAATTTCTGGCTCTAGGCTCCAGATTTCATATTTGTTAGTTGTATTTCTCATGATACTCCTGATAAGCTGGTTAATATTAGATTTTACGGCCTGAATTAAAGGAAGAAAATGCTAAAATTTGATTATAATCTTATCTAACTTGGATATTTTTCCCATCTCAAACTTTGAAAGTTGCAGTAGGGTGGAATATTTGGAAATTTATCTGTAGTCCTATCATTGTGACTTGTAAATTCTATAACCAAATTCCGTGGATTGCGCAAAAATTTTATTTAATTTTCTTACTAACGAAGTCTCAGAATTTGTAAAGTTTATATTTTTACAGTACTGTGCCTTCTGGGCTTTATTACAAAAGAAAACAGTGAATGGTAAAATACATCTCTGTAATGTCTGTCCAGATGCATTTTGTGCAAGTAACACCATCTTTTTCCTTCTATAAGGGAAGACAAGTCCTTGATGGTAGGATTCTGTATGTTTCTCTTTCTCAATATGCAGTGTTTGATAAAATTATTTTATGGTGGTCATGTTACTCCTTTTCCACCTACAATGTGTTTTGTGAGTGGAAACAGGGGAGGCTGGAATTTATTGTGGGGGCTATCTTGAATTTTGAAACCATAGTTTTAGAGTGCCAGTGGAAGAGAGGACATTTCACCTTGGGAGGATATCCTCAACCTGAAGAGATGACACTCATAAACATAATTAAATATGGTAAATTAAAATCGGATACTACATTTCCCATGAACTCCATATTTCCTGGGATCGAACTGATTGAAGAGGGTGCAGAAGATCCATTTGCTTTTAGAGTTTTTGTGCCTTGGCCTTTGGGAGTCCCTTATGCATTCAATGTCTTTCTAGTCTCTCTCTCCATATTCATTGTTAAAAATGGCGCATTATCGGTGCTTTAAAAAATTACGTTGTAATCATGTCACTTCCCTCCTTCAAATGTGGCTCCCATTGCAGGTAGAATTGAGCTGTCTTGGCCTTGGCAGCTAGGCTCTGTAAGATTTGGCTCTGCATACCATTTTCATCTCTTCTACATATCTCCCCTGGGTCACTAAGCTCAGTGACATCAGAAGTCTTTCTGTTTCTTGAAGACAGCACAACTCATTCCTGACCCTGTACCTATGAGTGGAATGTTCCTCAGTCTGGAATGTTCCTAGCCCAGATTTTCAAGTGACCGGTTCCTTCCCAGTGTTCCTTTCCTCCTCCTCATCTAATGCTGCCACCCACCCCTCCAAGCCCTTCTCCAGCACTTTAACTTATTTTTTTTTCTTCATAGCACTTACCACTTTCAAGAATGATATTATCTGTTTGCCGCTTTACAATATGATCTCAGTGAGAACACAGTTGCTGTGAAATTAGGGACCCTGTCTGTATTGTTCACATCTGTCTAGTCATTCTTTAGCACGGAACCTGGAACATAGTAGGTGATCAGTTAATATTTATTTTTAATGAAAATATGGATGCAACAATAGCATAAGCGGTAGTTAAAAGCATAGGATTGAGATCTCTGATTAAATCCCGGCCTCTTGCTGTCTAACCTTTCTCAAGTTCCTCGGCTTCTTCAATCACAGCAAGGTGATAAAAATACTTATCAGTGGGACGCCTGGGTGGCTCAGTCAGTTAGGCATCTGCCTTCGGCTCAGGTCATGATCTCAGGGTCCTGGGATCAGTCCCGCCTCAGGCTCCCTGCTCTGTGGGAAGCCTGCTTCTCCCTCTCTTCCCTGCTCATGCTCTCTCTCACTATCTCTGTCTCACTCTCTCAAATAAATAAAATCTTAAAAAAAACAAAACAAAACAGACTTATCAGTGAAGTCTTCTGTGGGTATTGGTTGAGGTGATGTATACAAAGTGCCTATTATATGTCTAACATGACAGTTACTCACTAAAAAGTAGCTATAATAGTTTTTCCTTCAGATGGGAAAGGAACAGGATGGGCTAGATGCCAAGTATACTCTGAATCCTGGGGTCAAAAGCCAGGAAGCAAATTCTTTGATTAAATTCAAAAACACAAACCTCCAAAGATCAGAATTTGGGTAGAGCAGGTGAGAGCAAGAAGCAAGGAAGAAACAAAGGTAGATGCTTAAGACAATTGCCACCAAAGGGATTGATCGGAATGCCCTGAGCCCATTTTTGTTGGCAGGATTGTGCATGGATTACCCTATTGGTTTACAACCCCAGGAGCAAGGCTAGAAACAGATTGTCTTCATAGTTGGAACTTATGTTACTTTGTTGGTTAATACTTGAAACTATTCTGGATACTATATGTATCCCGTTCTAAGTAATTGAGAAGAGCCCAGTTGATTACTCTGTAAACTATCCTCTTATATTTACTGTCTTTCTAATTTCATTCTGAAACTTAAAGTTCAGATAAACCTAATGTAATCCCTTGATGGTCGTTGGTCCCAACTTAATATAGGCACTAGCAAATAATGGGCAAACAAAGCCTGATTGAAAAGAGTTTAATCTTTGATGTGGAAAAATGAAAAAGAAAAAGAAGGAACAGTATGATTATCATGGGAAAGAAGTCAGAACTTTGTTAGAATTCCTTACACATATATATGACTTTGCTTTGTCATATCGAATTACCTATGGGTGGGTCAGGGACAAACAAAAAATGTTTTAATTCCGTCCTCTCTAGACATTTTTTAGAAAACACTGTTGAGGGTTTTAGGTCTGTCTTAGCTCCCACTTCCAAATTTTTAGCTTCAATGCTCAAATACTTTTTCCCTAAAACCAAACCAACTAACCAAAACCATACAACCACAAAACCACATCTTTTGTGGAAGGAGTGTGTGTGGTAGCTGGGAGAATGTTATGAGTTACAACAATTTTTTTCCAGGTGTACAACATTATAATTCAGCATCTGTGTGTACTCCAAAATGATCACCGCTAAAAGTCTAGTTACCATCTATCACCATACAATTGGCCCCCTTCACCCATTTCACCCATGTCCCAATCTGACTCCCTTGTGGTAGCCACCAGTCCGTTCTCCATATCTACAAGTTTATTTTTGTTTTATTTTGTTCTGTTTTGTTTTGTTTTTTAGATTCTACCATATGGGTGACATCATATGGTATTTGTCTTTCTCCATGTGACTTATTTCACTTAGCGTAACACCTTCAGAGTTCATCTGTGTTGTCCCACATGGTGAGATTTTATTATCTTTTATGACTGAGTAGTATTCTATTGTCTATATACACCACATCTTCTTTGTCTGTTCATCCATCAATGGACATTTAGGTTGTTTACATTTCACTGCAGTGAACATAAAGGTGCATTTATCTTTTTGAATCAGTGGTTTTGTATTCTTCAGATGAATACTCAGAAGCGCAATTGCTGGATCATATGGTAGTCCTATCCTTAATTTTTTGAGGAATTTCCACCCTGTTTTCTATGGTGGCTGCACCAATTTACATTCCCATCAGCAGTGCATGAGGGTTCTCTTCTCTCCACAGCATCACCAACACTTGTGATAGCTTGTGTTTTGATAATAGCTATTCTAACTGATGTGAGCTATTATGGTGGTTTTGATTTGTATTTCCCTAGTAATTAGTGATGTTGAACATCTTTTCATGTGCCTGTTGCCCTCTGTATGTCTCCTTTGTACAAATGTCTGTTCAATTTCTCTCCCTATTTTTTAATTGGGTTGTTTGCTTTTTTGTTGTTGAGTTGTATGAATTCTTTATATATTTTGGATATGAATCCCTTGTTGGATATATAATTTTCAAGTGTCTTCTCCCATTCAGTGGGAGAAGACACTTTTTTGTGTGTTTTGCTTACTGTTTTTTGTTTTGATGATGGTTTCTTTGCTGTGCAGAAGCCTTTTAGTTTGATGTCTTTTGCTTGCATTTCTTTTGCTTTTGAGGTCACATCCACACAAGTTTTGCTAAAACTGATGTGGGGGAAATTACTGCCGATATTTTTCTCTAGAAATCTCATGGTGTCAGGTCTTACATTCAAGTCTTTAATCCATTTTGAGTTAATTTTTGTGTATAGGGCAAGATAGTTCTAATTTCATTCTATTGCATGTGGCTGTCCAGTTTCTCAGCACCATTTATTGAAGAGACTGTCCTTTCTCCATGTATGTTCTTAGATCCTTTGTCATAAATCAATTGTCCATATACATGTGGGTTTAATTCTGGGCTTTCATTTCTGTTCCACTGATCTGTGTGTCTGTTTTTATGCCAATGCCATACTGTTTTGGTTACTGTAGCTTTGTCATATAGTTTGAAATCAGGGAGCAAGATACCAGCTTTGTTCTTTCTCAAGATTGTTTCGGCTATTATGGTTCTATACAAATTTTAGAATTATTTGTCCTAATTCTGTAAAAAAATACCATTAGAATTTTGATAGGGATTGCATTGAATCTGTGAATTACTTTGGGTAATATGGATGTCTTGATAACATTAATTCTTCCAGTCCATGAGCATGGAATATCTTTCCATTTATTTGTGTCTTCTTCAACTTGTTTCATCAGTTTCTTATAGTTCTCATTGTACAGGTCTCTTACATCTTTGGTTAAATTTATCCCTAGGTATTTTTATTCTTTTTGATGCAATTGTAAATGGGATCTTTTAAAAAATTTTTCTGATAATTTGTTAACAGAGTATAGAGACACCACAGATTTCTGTATATTGATTTTGTATCCTGTTACATAGATTTATTACTTATTTATTACAACAGTTTTTTTTTTTGGTGGAGTCTTTTGGGTTTTCTATATGTAGTATCACGTCATCTGTAAATAGTGGGTTTTACTTCTTCCTTTCCAAATTAGATGCCATTTCTTTTTTTTTTTTCCTTGCCTAACTGTTGTGGTTAAGACTTCTAATATTGTGTTGAATTAAAGTGGCAAGAGTGGGAATCCTTGCCTTTTCCTGCTCTTAGAGGAAAAGCTTTTGGTTTTTCACTGTTGAGTCTGATGTTAGCTGTGGGTTTGTCATTTATGGCCTTTATTATGTTTATATGTTCCCTTTATACCCACTTTGTTGGGAGTTTTTATCATGAACAGATGTTGAATTTTTTCAAATGCCTTTTCTGCATCTATTGAGATCATCATATGATTTTATCCTTCATTTTGTTAATTATACTAGCTTTCTTTTCATTTCCATTCACATGGAATATCTTTTTCCTTCCCTTTATGTTCAGTCTGTGTGTGTCCTTCCAGCTGGAATCAGTCTTTTGTAGGCAGCTTATAGATGAGTCTTGTTTTTCTTTTTCTTTTTTTAATCCATTCATCCACTCCTTGCCTTTTGATTGGAGAGTTTATTTACATTTTAAGTAATTTTTGATAGTGTCTACTTATTGTTATTTTGTTAATTGTTTTCTGGCTGTTTCTTTCTTTAGTGTTCTCTTTGTCATCTACTTTTGTCTATTTACTATATGTTTTTGCTTTGTGGTTACTGTGAGGTTCATATATAGCTTCCTATGTATATAATGGTCTGTTTTGAGTTGATAGCAATTTAAATTTGAATATTCCCCATGTTATATATATATACACACATATATATGTATATATATGTATATATTATTTACTTATTTATTTGAGAGAGAGAGAGATAGGGCATGAGTTGGGAGAGGGAGAAAGAGAGAGGGAGAAAGAGAATCATCAAGCAGACTCCCCACTGAGAGTGGAGCCCAACACAGGGCTTGACCCCAGGACCCTGAGACCATGACCTGAGCTGAAATCAAGAATCGGACACTTAACCAACTGAGTCACCCAGGCGCCCCTCTATGTTTTACATTTTTGATGTGACATTTTACATCCTTTTATTTTATGCATCCCTTAACTAATTATTGTAGTTTTAGTTAATTTAACTATGTTTGTTTTTTGGCTTTTATGCTACCTTTAAAAGTGATTGGTCTACTACCTTTACTATGTGTTTACTTTTTCCAGTGAGATTTTTACTTTTGTATATTTTCTTGCTATTAATTAATGCCATTTATTTTTAGTTTAGTTTAACATTTCTTGTGAAGCTAGTTTAGTGGTAATGAACTCCTTTAGCCTTTGCTTATCTGGAAAACTTAATCTCTCCTTCAATTCTGAATGCCACGTAGAGAATTCTTGCTTGGACTTTTTTCCTTTCAGCACTTTGAATAGGTTGTGCCACTCCCTTCTGGCCTGCAAAGTCTGCTGAAAAGTCTGTTGATCATTTTCTGGGTTTTTCTTGTATGCAATAAATTGTTTCTCTCTTGTTGCTTTTAAGATTCTCTCTTTAGCTATAACTTTTACCATTTTAATTATAATGTGTCTTGGTGTAGATCTCTTTGGGTTCATCTTTTTTGGAACTCTGGGCTTATTGGGCCTGTGTGTGTGTTTCTTCTTTAGATTAGTGAAGATCTTAGCCATTATGTCTTCTAATAGGTTTTCTGGTCCTTTCTCCCTATTTTCTCCTAGGACTCCTCTAATGCAGATGTTATTCTGCTTGATGTTTTCCCACAGGTCCCTTAAGGTATCCCCTTTAAAAAAATCTTGTTTTCTTTTTGCTGTTCTGTCTGGGTCAGTTATACTGTATTATCTTCCAGCTCACTGATCTGTTTTTCAGCTTCATTCAGTCTGTTGTTGCAATCCTCTAGTATGTTGTTTTTCAGTTCAGTTATTGTATTCTTCAGCTCTATAAGTTCAGTTTGGGACTTTCTTATATTTCCCTCTTTGTTGAGGCTCTCACTATGTTCGTCTATTCTTCTGAGTTTGGTGAACATCTTTATGACCATTATTTTGAATTCTGATCGTTTATCTCCATTTCATTAATGTCTTTTTTTTTTTTTTTTACATCTTGTCTTGTTCTTTTGTTTGGAACATATTCCTTTGTCTCCTCATTTTGCCTGACTCTGTGTTTGTTTCTACATATTAGGCAAATCAACCACCCCTCTTAGTCTTAAAGGAGCAGCTTTGTGTAGGAAATGTCATATGGAACCCAGAAGTGCAATCCCTTCCGTGTGAGCTGGGCACTCAAAGGGTGTCTTCTGTGCCCACTGTGCCCAATGGTCTGCTGTGGATGGGCTATATTTACAACAGGAGGGGCTATGTTTACAACAGGAGGATTGAGTGGGGCTTGTGCCGCACTTGGCTGTACTGTAGTGCGGGGGTAAGTGGGGCTGTCCCCCAGCCTGATCGCAACATGGCTGCAACATGGGGGTTGGCAGGGCTGTCCCCTGGCCTGCTGTGATGCACGACTGTGATGCATGACTGTGATGGGGTACAGGGGACGTCTGGTCTGTAACCAGACCCAGCTGTGATGTGTGATTGCACTGTAAGGGTGAGTCCACTTGCACTAGCACGTTAGAGATAGTTCCAAAATTGTCCCTGCCAGTTAGGTTACATTAGGCTCTTCTGTGGTAACAAATAACCCCAAACTCTCAATGCCTTAACACAATAAAAGTTCATTTCTTGCTGAAACAAAGACCCACTGGGTTTGGGTGTCTCTTAGTGGTAGTTATCCTCTGTGAGGTGACTCGGCAATCCAAGCTCTTTTGATCTTGTGGCTCTGTAATCTCAAATCAACACCTCCTTGATGATTGCAGTGCAGTAAGGAAAACCATATGTGACTTTGCCT
The DNA here is from genome assembly GCF_011800145.1 of Mirounga leonina. NCBI lineage: Eukaryota > Metazoa > Chordata > Mammalia > Carnivora > Phocidae > Mirounga > Mirounga leonina. Next base: position 2,911,520 of record NW_023270237.1, read on the forward strand.
TTCTTCAGCACTGAGAAGTGATATTTATTTTCTTGCTCACACTTCATTGGCCAAAACTATTGACGTGGTCCCACCTAACTGCAAATGTGTTGGGAAGTGAGGTTTTCCGTGCACCCTGTAAGAGTGAGGGCACCTGATGTTAGTGTGGACTACCTATGTGTATTATTCCCTGAAATTGATTTTTTTTTAAACACAGGATTTAGCTCAGAGCTCAAAATTATTCAAAAGAGGGCCTTGACACTTTTGTAAATTTATAATTGGAAAAATTGGATTATTGGCCTCTCAAGCATAGTTGGTGGCTCAAGCATTACTCAAAGATTGCGCTAAAAAATACACTTTTATGGCAGATGTGAAATAGCCAAGTCTACTTTCATAATGTCACCTTACTTACATTCTTTAGCTTCCTTTAGAAAACTGGTTTTATGTTTGCTGTTTTGTCTAACCTCCCCATTTTTGCAGTGACTCAGAAATGAGTCAGAGGTTGAGGGTCTTCCACATTCTGCTACAGTAGACTTACCAAGCTACCTTGAACTTAGAATAATATGTCATGAAAACCCCTAGAAAATTGGATTGAGCCTTATGAAATTATTGATATTTAAATTTTTTTAACTTACAAAAGTAGTTTTATGTGGTTCATTCTTCCAGTTAATCTTAAGTATAAAAAATCGTTACAATATTGTCATTTCCCTTTTTTAAAACCCACTTGCCTTGGTGTAACCCTAATTTAGATCTTGCAGTAGGATCTTTGAGGTCATTTCAAGTAAGGAATTTTGTACACAGAATTTTGAGGTGTAAGCATCATTGTTTTATACAACCTCTTCAGCCATGACCAAGTGGTTCACAGCATGACAAGTGGTTCATTTTAGTGAATTATTTAACAAGTTAATTATCCACAGTTTCCTCAGAGCATGTGGTTCTTCCTTAGGTCAAGTACTCATTGCACATCTCTCCTAACTGCATGGCAAATGGTGATGAAAGATACTTGTACTTCCTTCTTTAGTTCAACCCAAATTTAGACATTTTACAGTAATACACCAGGGAAGGATCAACTGCTATCTAATTTATTTCTGTTATGGTTTTTTTTTGTTGCAACGTCCACGAAAAATGACAGATTGGCTTTACATGTTGTTTGCCTCTTTTCTAACTGTGAGGTTAACTACCATTTATTGAATATGTGCTTTGTTTCCAGCAGTCTGCTAAGTGCAGCTCTATTAGGGAAATAACCTAGCTATTTCACAGATGAGGAAAACTGAGGTTTAATGAAATTAAATGACTTACTTAAGGCTGTGTATCTGGTAGGTGGCAAAACCAATACTGCGATCTGATTCCACCTCTTACAGACCCTGAGTTTGTATCACTCACCATGTTACCCCTGCTTCCCTTCTTCAGTTTCTTCTAAAAAGCAGTATGCCTCTTAAAAATGTACTCATGGAAAATCACCCTTGTTTGTAAGTATCATTTCTATTTCAATTGAAGGGAAATTTTAGTAGATGGTTTTGCAAACCCAAATGTAGTACTCCCATAGGCCTCAGAAGGTCTGAGTATAAGGAAGTTTAGATGAAAAATTGAGTGATTGGTTCTAATATCGCCACCTGGATTTTTATGTAATGAAAATAGGCCAAGAAATACTAATCCTTTCTTTAAGTATTGTGAAACAAGTGTCTGTTTTATTTTCACAATTAAAAACAGACAAAATAAACATAACAGTTCCAAAGATAGCTCTTTGAGGACATATCCCATAGAGTATGCTTTATAGGGTCTTGAATATGACAAACCCTCAATAAGCTTTGGATTTGTAAATACAGCAGCAGTTGTGAAACAGATCACAATGAATGCATTGTTTTGTTCTAAAGACTATTTGGGTGAATTCTCATAGTCTCAAAGTACTTATTTGCTTCCCAGTGTAAATATTTAAACTTTTTAGGTTTCGTAGTTTTAAAAACAAGGAGTATATGGCTCTTAAGTTTTATATCGTTGTGGCTTTAGGTCATAAAGCCAGGAAATATTTCTAATTTTTAAGTTATCTTTATTAGGATAATGTGTTAGGCATATTTTTAAAAAATGCTCATAGATTTTTTTAAACTTTCAAAGAGAATGTGGTTTCATATCTATTTTGTGCACATAATCTTAATGACTGTGATACTAATTGGACTACAGCAAATGGAAAATAATGAAGGAAACATATATCAAATTTCACATATTTGCTTTTTTACAAATATCAATTCATAAATGGATGGGATGTAATGTGGTACTATCAAAACCTTTGTGGTTAAGTTTACTTTTAATCATTTATTATCTTTTGGCAACTAGAAAATCTTTAATCTTTGTGAAGAGAGATTAAACTTTAAACCCTACACACGAAAAAGAAAAAGCTGTTAAGGTACACAGTTAATAAGTTTACTAACTGTAAAATTAATCAGTCAACACTAGCAAATTCACAGAAAACTATGCTGATAATTATATAATACTTACATCATTCTCCTACTTTGATATACTGTATTTGCTAGTTTCATAGTAATAATGTTCATTATATTTTTGATAGCCTGTAATTCCTATTGCAAATATTTCAACTTGCATTTTGTATATACTTTTGCTTTTAAGACAAAAATTGAAAATGATATGCAAACTTGAGTTTAGAGAAATAATTATACAAATACAAAAAGTGAGGCATCTTCCAAAAGGAGCAAGGTCATCTGCTATCCCAAACATAGTAATCTGGAGTGAAATTGGGTTCCAGTTCTATCTCCATCATTTATTATCTCTAAACATTTGAGTAGTTATTTAACCTATATAAGCCTTAGTTTTCTTATCTGTAGAACGGGACTAATAAAAGCTTCTACCTCATAGGATCCTTGGGAACATTAATGAGATGATCTGTGTTAAAACATTTAGTGCTCTCACAGTAACTGGGCACAAGATGGGCACTCAGTAAATCTTAGCTATTATTTTTATTAACATGACAGTAATTTTTTAGGAGTAAGAGATGATCTGGTTCCTTTGAAGTTTATACAGCCATAAAAATGCCCATGTGGATTATGTGGGACCTGATGAAACAAATAGTAAATACATTAAGGGTGTTTCTAACAATTATGGTTTATTGATAACATTTATAACAGTAATGTACTGTTTATAATAATGAAGATCCCCATGAACAAATCATATTTGTAATAATGGGTATAATTATAATGGATTAATAGCATAATTAGAATTGTGATGACTATAAAAACTGAGTTAGAAAATATTAACTTTATGTATGTGTTAATATAGATTGTTTATACCAAAATGAAATTGTGAATCTGTGAAAGTTACGAGATAGCAATCAAGAAACTTACGTTGCCTGAAAAAGAGAACTGCTTGTAGGGAAAGCCTCCTTCTACTGGAGAAATGGACACTCCGGAGAACAAAAGGACAGCTTCCTAAAGTAAATATCCTGTAATCCACATGATAACAAGTCAAAAGAGGGTAAGACATCCCACCAGGAGTCAATATTCTGGTGCTATTCTGTATCACTCTCAATTGTGGACTCTTAACATTTGACAAAGAATTTACTGAAGCAACATAGAGATAATTTGCATGCAAGGTTCAGGGAATACTTTTGCCCTCCCAGGGGATTTCATGTAAACTGAAACCACGCAAATACAGCTCTGTGGTGACTTGGTTTGCAGTTGCAGCTCTTCGTGCTGCTTCTCCTGTGACATCTTACTAGGTTACATTGGACCTAATTATATTACGTTAATTTTGACCTGACCATATCCAAAGCAAAATAAAGTCACTAAGAAGGAATGATTTTTATAGGGGGTGAAATTGTGAGATTAATAAAAGGTAAAAAGACAAAAAGGTCAGAATTTTATCATCACAAGTAACTCGCTCCAAACCCTTTTCCCTGAAAAGGTTTTTACTTTGGTACAAAAGGTATCATTTATTTTATTTGGCTACTATTGTACTGAAACTGATTTTTAAATTCATTTAACTAGTTAACACTGATGGAAGCCTCATAAGTTCAGTGAATAGGTGCAGAATGGTGGGATGAATTAGACACAGATCTTTCTCTCAAAAGGCTTATTGCCAACAAGGAAGGTTGGGAGTAGAAGATTAGGCAAGAAGAGAACAGGTTATAGGAGATGTACTATGAACATTGTGCTGCAAATAGGCAAAATTACATATAAGTGCTAGTTCTTCTGATAATGCTCAGGTTAATGACCTCTGGGCTATTTACAGAGATAATGTAAACTCATATTTAAGTTCTCCTTACTGCCATGCTGTGGCGATCATCCATCCATCCATCCATCCATCCATCCATCCATCCATCCATCCATATTTCAAACATTTATAGAATGTCAATTCTGCCAGGCACTAAGCCTATAAAAATGAATTAATCTTTTATGGAGTTCACAGCTTAGTAAGGGAGACATCACATTTTATTGCAGTTTATTTACTTTTCTCAATGGTGGGACTGAAATACGTATCAGGTGCATAGAAGTAAGTGGGATGGAACTTTAGGGTGTAGGCATACCAAGTATTGTTAACAGGTCGGCTTAAAAATGATTAATTTAGAAATGCAAGGTTTTAGATCTTTGGGGTCAAGAAAATGACCTCGTACATTTTACACATGGAGAAAGGTTCAGGGAAGATAGATGATTTGCTCAAGGCCACATGGTTTATTGGCCGCTCAGCTGAGAGTTGGATGCCAACCCTGGTTCTTTCAGTTCTACTCTATTCCTCTTTCCATCAAGTCCGTTGCCTGAGGAGGGTTAATAGTTAACATAAATGTTTTATGTAGTGCCTGAGCCAAAGAAAACATGCCCAAATTGTTGTTTAAAAGGGAATAAATTGTTACACGAGCAGCTTAATTGCAGGTACCAGATTAGAAGTAGATTTACTCTGCAAAGACCAACAAAGGAATTAATGCAGCTTTAGGAAGAGATCACCTTACAGATTAGGGAGTCATCAGTACTCCACACAACTCTGATGTGATGTGAACGCAGAGAGATGTTTTAGAAAACATTAAATCATGTAAAACTGGGGGCAGATTCATAAAAGCCAAAAGGAAAATATTCATTCCCAAGTAAGGATGACTATAAATGGAATCTGATTCCTTTGCAATCTGGAATTCCTTGTGATAAAGCTGAAGTAGACTTTTAATAAATTAAGGCTCTTCTTTGGCCATTTCTTTTTCTTTTTCTTTTTTTGCCAGACAAGAATGTGTATGTTCAATGGCTACTACTGAAATAATATTTGGATTCTGGGGTAGTCTACCGTAACAGGACATTTTAGAAGGATGACATCTACTCAGCCATTGACGAGCTGTTGACTTAGGACAAGTTACTTAACTATTCTGAGCCTCAGTTTCCTCGTTGATACTATGAAATATGGAATATGAAACCACTTGGGATTCCTTCCAGCTTTAAAACTTTATGCCTTTCCAATAGGTAATACTTGCCTGTTCCGAGAGTATAACCACAAATGGTTAGCTGAGCTTTGTGTTCTACTTAATATGCACTGGTAAATAAAGTTGCTGATAACTAGGAATAGAAAGAAAAATGATAGCTCACTCATTTTAATGAGAATGCTGAAAGCATATGCAATGGCTTATTATTAAACTATTCCACTAGTGGAGAAATTGGAAATATCACAATAAAAATTTTCAATTTTCCATTCCAGTAACTTTATTGAATTGCCAAGGCATATAACAACAGCCAAAGTTGATATATTAAATGTAGATGTTTAAGAACAAAGTTAATATGTGATATTATTGTTTCTCATTTTAGTCCCTTTCTGCCAGCCCTCTCCAAAGTTAAATAAATCTTCTTCCTTACTTATTGCCAAAGAGTGTCTTACGATTTCTGTTAGTTTGAATATTTTTTCACCTAATTCTTTATTCTTTTGTAAAGGTAGTAAATCACTATATATTTCTATTTCTTCACTGCCAAGTGTAATACAATGTTAATATTCTTTTAGTTTCCACTGAGTCTGTCTTCTGGCTTCTATTTTCAGTTTATGATCCTTGTTTCTATATTTGGTAAAAGTCTGCTTATGTTTTTCAAATATGATGTAAGGCAATCCTTTAACAAAATGTTTCTGAGTGAAACCTAAAGCAATCTGAATTATTGTAATTTTAGATATATGCTTCCCAAGAAAGCAATATAATGCTTTTTTAAAGGACAGAGCTGCTATTTAGCTTCAAATATTGTTACATTTTATGTATTTATTCTATGGTTAATAATATTCTCATCCTTTTCTTTGATGCTAATGTTACTGTAGAAGCTGTCTGCCTTCTGACCCCCATTCCCTCTTTGTGTTTCCCTGCCAAGACAGATGAAATTTCTTCTGGGCTCTCTGTTTTCTGCATCAGCTGTGGACCTTCATCCTGGCCCCTAGGGAACTTTGGTTTTGATCATATTCCAAAGACCTGGCAACTAATTAGCATGAGCAATATTGTTAAGAAGTTGCATAAAAAGCTCATAGTGTTATAAGCCATGTTCTTTTATCTTAAAACAATTCTGAGTAGATGAGTATGACCATGGGGGACATGATCTGTTAACTCTAAGGATGATCACTGACGACCTGGATATTTGCTAGTATATGGGGAAGGGTCAACTATATTGGTAACATTCTTCAAAGAAGCCATAGTTTCCAATGGGCCTCAGTGGTAGCTGGGCTAGGGATGGTTTTGCTGTTATTGAATTCCGTCTGTGGGGTGGGGTATGATTAATATTATCCTTGACTTTGAAGAGGAAAGCTTCTCATCTCTAGAGTGGAAGAAACCCCCTTGAGAAGTAGAAGATATCATCAAATTGCGTGAAATCTGGTTTTACATAAACAGTTTATGGATGGGATAGGTTATACAGAAAATAAAATATTAAATCTCTCTCTTGGAGTAGGGGATGAAGCTCAAGGGGAATCACATAGCACCTCTCCATTTACTTCTCCAATTTTAGGACAAGTATTGAGAAGAGGAAGAGGACCCAGTATGTGATGTTGCAGAACCTGTCTGGAGGTAACAGCCCCAACCTTTAATAAGATCAGCCAGGCTTTGCCTTAGGAGCCAGGATGGGCAGGGACCAGGACTACCTCCAAGGGCTCATTTGCTTCAGCCTGTGCTGTGGAGGTCTGCTTCCCACACACTTTTTGTATTGACTGATTTCTAATTAGCCTTCCAGCCACAGTCATGGCATGAATCCAGGAGCAAGGGTCTCATCTTCCAGTAGTCTACTGTTATTTTACTCAAAACCCCTCCCTGAAGAACACATACTTTTCCCGACCAATAGCTACGTCCATCCTGAGTCTGACAGGCATGATTTCCATATGCGTTAGAAATGTTTGTCGATCACCTAACTGGTACAGTCGTTAGAGATGCAAACGTGAGCAGGAAACAGCCCCTGTATCTGAGATGCTTCCAGTTCAGGGACAAAAAAAAAAAGTAAATAGGTAATTATAATAGTATGTACAATAAAGGGGGAAGCACGGTCATGTTATAAGGACCCATTGGAGGAGCACTCGCTTCAATAAATAGTCTAAATAGTCTAAAGCAGAGCAACTTGCTTTATTTCTGTTTTTCAAAATCACGGCCATCATGATCACTATATTTGGTTGCCTGAGTTCATCAGATTCCAGTACCCCATAGGTGGCTTCTTCCATGCCTGCTAGGCCAGTGAGTAATGGCGTACGCAGTGGTCGCATCCTGTGGAGCTCACAGAGTTCCTCCAGCTTTACTTTGCCTTTCTCCTTGCTGTAGGTTTATTGCATCACGGATTAAAACTCCTTGGTGATGGCTAGTCATTCTTTCTAGAAGCTCTGCAAAAACGTGATTGGAGTCACGCAGATAGGGAAGCAAGCTGAATCCTGAAAGGCAGCCCCTCGAGATGGGGCTCCTTAGGCTTCTGCTGCTGAGATTCCCCACATCTCAGCCCCATTCTGTCCTTTCCAAGACTTGTTATTCCTCATCTTTAATTCTACAAGACACTCCTGGATTCCTCTAATAATTTTTTATGCTTAAATGATCCTTGTTTTGTGCCTGCAGCCCAAGAATGCTTAGGATGTGTTTGTATATTACTTGGCTCTATTTGTGTAATTTAGAAAAACACATTACTTGTGTTCAGATAAACACCCCAATTCTGCTATTGTTAGCTCTAAGTGCTGAGGAACTCATCTGACTTCCTACAGATCTGTCTCTTTAGTCAGAATAGCAGAATTGATTCTCCCTGGTTGCTAGATCCAAAGGTCAGCTGAATACAGGAGTGGTGTCAGGACATCTTCTAGAGCTTCCTCTGCTGCCTACTCCATTCAAGAGTAAAGGATTTGGGGGAGAAGAGGACCCAGTCCTTGTATTTTGCCTTTCCAGGGTTTCTTGGCAAGCCAAGACTCTTCCTCTTGGTTTCTGAAACTGATCTAGCTCTGATGTTTGCCTTAGCTGGGCCAGGAACCCCATGCACACTGACTGCCTGTCTAGCCCTTCAAGGCTCTGCCCCTTCACTGGGAAACCTCTGACTCTCCTCTGAGCTTTCTGTTATCTGTCTTGTATCTATGGACATGGATTCTTCCTATGAAATGATGACTGGCTGTGTGGATTTTGATATAGCTCCTCTCCCCGACGTTGCCTCTGAAACCACCCTTCTCACTGCCTTACACTATAGCCTATGGGCAATGGCACTGTCCCCAATCACGCGCCAGCCCCTTGGACTGCCACCTGTTGAAGCGTCTTGGTGTTTGTGTATATAATCACTAACCTGGAAACCTTCTGACTTTCCAGAGCTAGAGAGCTCTCTCAAGTCTTCAGTCCTCTTCTACCAAGGACGCTTCTTTTTTTTTTTTTTAAAGATTTTATCTATTTATTTGAGCCAGAGAGAATGAGAGAGAGAGAGAGAACACATGAGAGGGGGGAGGGTCAGAGGGAGAAGCAGGCTCCCTGCCGAGCAGGGAGCCCGATGCGGGACTCGATCCCGGGACTCCAGGATCATGACCCGAGCCGAAGGCAGTCGCTTAACCAACTGAGCCACCCAGGCACCAAGGGACGCTTCTGACACCACACTAGGTCACAATGATTACAATACGGGATTTTGAAATTTATAGTATTTAATTTAAAACTCTATCAGTGGCTTTTTTAAAAGATAAATTTGAGATCCTTTCTTGATATGAAATTGTATGTGAAGATCCACTATACAAAGCAAAAAAAACAAAGACAGAAAACAAAAACCAAAAACACAAGAGTTACTCTGATGGAGGTGGAGGCCAGAGTGTTGGCTGGGGTGGGAGGGCGCTTGGCTGGAGCCCCACCTACTTAGAGCCTCTCTTCTTTTCTGCTGCAGCCTTGAGAGCTCCTCGCACTGGAATACTTGGGGTTCCTTGGAGCACCGTTTCTAAACCATTGGTCTTTTTAAAAAGAAATTAAAAAAAAGGATTTTATTCATTTATTTGAGGGAGAGAGAGAGCACGAGCGGGGGCTGGGCGGTGGAAGAAGGGGGAGAAACAGACTCCCTGCTGAGCAGGGAGCCTGACACCAGGCTCCATGCAGGGCTCCATCCCAGGACCCAGGGATCATGACCTGAGCCGAAGGCAGACACTTGACCAATTGAGCCACCCAGGCGCCCCTAAACCATTGGTCTTAATATCATTCGTTTAGCATCTATTCAGTTAACTGTCTTTTGACATTTCTTACACTTCAGCCGCATTATTATATTTTGCATGGTCATTTAATTTTCCAAGTATTTGTTTTGACTCCCCCAAATGAACTCCTCAAGAGTAGGAAAAGTATCTCATCCCACAGAGGAGCCACATCCAAATCCACATGGACAAAATCAGTGCTCAGCTAGTGAAAAGGGCACTCTGTCAATAATTACTGATTGATTGCTAATTCTGTCTGGTGTCTAACACTCAAGGGAGCAAACCAGTCAGGAACCTGGACATAAATAGGTAGCAGGTCTACGTAACACAGTCATGTGGTAAGTTGGGCTTTGGTTCTGTAAGGTTAAGATATTGACCCCTTACTGCTGACATGCTTCCAAAAGAATGCTATCAGGCACAGTGATTCAGAAAACAGTGTGTGTTTTTTAGTTATGGCAATGTTTATTCGATATACCGGGACTGATATGCTCATAAAAGACCTAGAGTACAGCCCCACCTATTATTCCAGGTGTGGCTTTCATGTCAGCCAAGTTTCAAATCACAGGCAGGATTGAAAGCAGATGCTGTTCTGCTATCCCCATAGAATGCTGTTTAGTACACAAGAAACCAGAAAAGATACAGGAAATCAAACGCCCTTATCAAAGCTAGCAGTGTGACTAATTGTATGGAGAATGAATGGGCAATAGTCTGTGCAACATTTCAACAGTCAGTTTGAGGTGAAATTTTTCATTCTGTTCATTGGTGTTACCACTGATTAATAGCCAGCATGACTCAAAAAATATATTTGTATCCACAGTTGTTGGCTGACTCATATGATTGAGTGTTATTTATCCAACATACACTATCTGATGATGGTTTTATTTTTCAATATGCTTTATAATCAGAAACCACTTGTTTCTTTCAATGTGCACTGAATGCTTTATAAAGAATAAGCTTATATAATATCTGCTGTAGAAAGGGAGTTTTAAAATTAATACCTGTTTTAAAGCTCCAGCTGATTATTTAAATAAAGTTAAAGCTAACTTGAACAAGGCTCTTGAAACTATTTAGTAGAGAATGATTATGCAGTCACCTCCTGTTGCTTAAAAATATCTTCACATTTCCAAAGCCTAGCTGGTACAAAGGACTGGCATTATTACAGAGGAATTACCCTTGCCTGGCCTTTTGACAAAGGTTTCTAAGCAGACTTATTGAATCCAATTTTTATTAGTAATAATATAAGGTATGCATATGTTCTCCTCCTCTGAAGAGTGTCTCCATGCATTTGATCTCATTCCTCTTTATGAGTTCCCTATGCAGGAGAAATGGACAGCTCAAGAACAAGGAAGTGAATGATTTGCTGTGGTCACAAATGGATTGAGCTGGAATTATGATTTCTGGTCTCCTAGCCCCGTGTTCTGTCTACCAGTCATGGATTCCCAGTCATGCTTTCCCATTGGCTTCACTCCTGTTGGATGAGACACAAATTGCTTGGATCACAGCACTAGTGATGTTCATGGGATGTGTGTATGTGTGAATGTGGGAAAACGAGATTCTAAAGGGTGGTATCAGAATTTGGGTGTAGTTATAGAATTATGGTGTAGTTTTAACATGCTCTGAGAATAACTCTGAAAAATCATGGGTAGTATTTTAATGTATTTTCTGTACTTTTCTAAATCTTTCCTTCTCTACTTCCTACATCTTCCTAGGAGTCCAGATATCTTTTACTTTGGAAGCTGGGATGCTTCCTTGTTAGACTTACTGTTTGTATAATACACGTTGGCTGCTTCATTTATACGGGGAAGCCCTTGCCATATTGATCTTTTTGGTTTGGTTCAAGGCCAACCTGCTTCCTGATGAAACTCAACCTCTCTCTCCTGACAGATTACATGTGACTTGGCTCCTGGCAGTACATTTCCCTACATCCTTGAAAGAGTGAGAGTGGTCCTCTCCTGTCTTCTTTCCTTTCTCTTCACTCTTTGGATCCCAGCTGAATCAACCAAATATTTCCCATGTTAACAGTAGCAATGATTACAAGATGGACCAGTGTTCCTGAGGAAGTGGGTTGAGGGTGAAGAAGGGTTGGAGAGAATGTGCCTCTGTCTATTGCTAGGACAACAAAGTGTCCTTCTGCTTAAGACATGCCTTGGTGGGATGCAGAGACTCTGAAGGAATATGACCGGATCCAGAAGAATTGTGGAAAGGTGTAAGGAGAGCTGTGGTGTGGAGTGGTCTGAGGTGGATCTGGTGGGCAGTGGGGGTGTGTCATATTCATTACTCCATACTAACCGACTTCCAAAGGAAAAAAAAAAACATTTGTAACTGTCAGAAACATGATAGAATTGTCAAAAGCTTATGCAATTATATGTTCATTCAACAAGTATTTGCTGAGGATCTACAAAGTAGTAAAATTAGTGGCTAATGCTGACGGTGTGCCAGGCAGTGTGTAGAAAGCTTTGCATGTATTATTTTTTTTAATTTAATCCTTATAGCATCTTATCAACTTTGTCACTATGTTGAAGTTGAGGAAATTGAGACTCAGAGAGGAAGGGTAAAATGCCTGAGATTCCACAGCTTGTAAGTGGGATCCGATTTCGAGCACGTGTTGTCTGACCCCAGAGCACCCCCGTAATTAACTGCCATCCTCCATTCCTAGGGGCTCCAGAGTGGAAAGCAGATAACTGCCTTTGAGGAACTTCTCCACGGTTAGGATGGCCAACCATCCTGGTTAGCTTGGGAATGTCCCAGTTTCAACATTGGAAGTCTTATATACTGGGACCCTCCTCAGTCCCAGGCAAACCGGGACAGCTGGTCAGCAGTACTGTGGTACAAATCTGTCGCAACCACATCCAAGGCATCCGAGTTCCCCTGACATGTGAGCTCTGTGAAACCCACACTAAAGGGGGGTCAGTGGTGTGGACGAGCCCAGGACCCTTCATGGTGCACTCCTCAGCCTTCCTGGTGGCCTGTGAGGTTGTAGAAACAGCACTGAAGTGTGGCTTCAGGGCAGAGAAGACTGAGCATAGGGTGGGAGGAGTATTTTCTAATCTCTCCTCATTTTCTGCCCTCCCCCTTTCATGACATCTAGCCCACTTCTTTCTCTACTTGTACCTTTCTTTTAGGGAAAGATTTCACTGCTTAATAGGTGACTCTCTCCCGTGAGATAGGTGGATCTTGCTATAGCTACCTCAACATACACAGATACAAGTGTAGTAAAGGGGACTGACTCTGGACATGGTTAATTTCTGTGAGGGGATCTGTTAGGGCAGAAGAGAACAAAGTACCTCTGTTCTTGCCCAGCAGCTCTTCTGGGTGCCACCGACCATAAGCACAGGCTTAAATTGATGGAAGCTTTGAATTTTATGTCTGTTTTACATCGGCTCTTTTCCTTCCTTTTATCCATCACATGCATTCTCATTGTGCTTTATTTATAGTTTGAGGTCCTCCCTGCTAGACTGTAAACTCTTTGAGGGTAGAGACTGTGCTGTCTTATTTTTCACTCTATTTTATTATCGTTCAGTACAAAGCATGACATGTGGTATGCCCTCAATAAATAGTTCTTGAATGAATGAATAAATTATATGTCAGAGAAGTAAAAGCATTTAATTTAAGTTCAACTTTTTAGGTTTGCCTTGTGCAAAGCAAGAAGGGAAGAACTTACAAAGTACAGTGTGTGACCTTAAGCTGTGATCCAGAGATCACACTTTTCCAGTGTGGACAAAACCACTAACATGAGCATATATTATGTGCTAAGTGTGCACATATGTGTGTATGTTTGTGTGTGTGTGTATGCATATATATATGTATATATATAATACACAAACTCATCTATTTCTTACCTGATTTCATGAAAGATAAAGGCAGAAAGAGATTAAATAACATGTCAGATACTAAATAATAAGTTATATGAACATATTAGTGACCAGAACTTAAACTTGGGAAGCCTTATTCCAGTTTTTTTTTTTTTTTAAGATTTTATTTATTTATTTGAGAGAGAGAATGAGATAGAGAGAGAGAGCATGAGAGGGGGGAGGGTCAGAGGGAGAAGCAGACTCCCCACTGAGCAGGGAGCCCGATGCGGGACTTGATCCCGGGACTCCAGGATCATGACCTGAGCCGAAGGCAGTCGCCTAACCAACTGAGCCACCCAGGCGCCCCCTTATTCCAGTTTTTAAGCACTATGGAGAACTGTCCCATCTCTGCATACTTCCTGGCTGATTCATGAGTGTGGTAGCCCAGCATTCTGGTCTGGGACCATGCACTAGATTTCTTACGAGGCCCATGATGGAAAAGGATGGGTCAAGAGGTACCCTCTTCCATCCCCAAAGGACTCTATAAATATGCATATATAATCTAATTTGTTATTCTGTCATTAATGAGAAGTATATTTTAGGCCCAAACAAAATTTGTCTTGGCACTCATTTAGGATGTGAATGTTTATGCTCCTCTGTAAAGCATCCAAAAGCATAAGCTTCTTGATAGTTGCAGAAAAAGGAAAGGTTGGAACTCTTCAAAGATGTGAACAAAGTGAGGCTGTTTAGATAGGATTATTAGAAAGGATCGAGTGATTAGGACTTCAGATTTGAGCCACGTTAAATCTAAATACAAAATTGTGATGGAGAGATCAAATAATACATTAGTTAAAAGTGCCCCCAGGTGGTCACTCCAGCTCAGGTCTTTCCTGGGCTCCAGTGAGCTGAAGTCCCAGCTTTCTGTGGAGCTGATTATACATCCTGGTCTTGGAATCACAGGCACCCCAGTGATGTAGCTGATGCTATCCTTGGTCCCCAGTACCTTTGGGGCAAATCCCGAACTTGCCTCTTGCAGCAATCATAAAGAGCCCAAATAACACAGCTATGCACTAAGTGATAGACATATACTTTAAACAATTCTAGCTTTTGAAGGGCACAGCAGAAATGTTAGTGATGGAATCGGATGCACAAATACAAGGGGCAATGCTTTGTGATGAGTTTTGTTCACTAGCTGATAGGTTCATTGATCCTTTGCATCTTGGGGATACTATACTTTCTTTAGGACGGAAAGTAACTATGAAGCAATAAGAGCAACTATTTCACATATTAAATTCTGGCTACTAATTGCTATAATAACAATGAAAGTGGGCTCTCCTACTTGATATTTTGGCAAAAGGCTCTCAAATAGGATAGGCAGTGGCCAAATCAAAGGATGAGAAAGGTATATTAGAACCAGTATAATCTAAAAACCCCACAGGAAACACTGAAATTTTGATTACTGGTATTTAAATAAGCTTTTCTGAATATTACATATGTTCATAATTAGATGAAAACACTCCATGACATTTTGCTTTTGACAGATTAAATATTCCTTAAAATGGTGGCATAAAGAAGAAAATGAAAATCAGTCAACTAAAACTTTTCCCAAATCAAAAATTTGTAAAATCTCATCTGGTACTAATTGCTGTAAACATATAGTTAAGAGAAAGAAATTATAAACAAACTGATAAATTTAGTGAATTGACTCTTTGCTTAATTAATTTTTCAGCAAGATGATGTTTTGAAGATGAGTCCAGTTCCCAAAAGGCCTCCTTTTCCTAGCTGCCATCTGAAACATGTCGTGTGTCATATCAAATGGTCATTGAATGGGAACCGTTAAAATTGCCTGGTGTTATTAAGCCCAGGAAAGGTCTTGCCATGCTGACAATTGCTCTCTCTTTGATGTGCCCTTCGAAGGAGGAACGCGCACTTTCTTCTTTACCGAGTCTTCCACACAATGTCCCAGTGTTTCCTGGTCTGTGCTTTATCCCTTGGATATTCTTTTTCTTCATTTGTTATATTCTCTCTTAATCTAATTCTCAGTTTCTTCACATTTCCTGCCCATCCTGAACCTACAACCACATTCACCCATTTTTACAGACTCATTTCTTGGTACTTCATGTTCTGTTGGCCATCCTTTGAGCTACTTACTATATAATTTCTCTCTGTATCTTGAAAATATTGTCTGATGTCCACTATCCCGATTAACTACTACTTATTAAATTCTCAGCCAACTGTGTTTGGCTTTCCACATTCCATCCTGCTCCACTGAAACTATTCTTAGGATTTTCAATGATTTCTTAATTTCCAAACTCTGTATCCTTTCATTGGTGAACATCCTTCAAGGTGTCTGTGCAATATTTGAATATCCTTTTTCCTTCTTCCTTTATTATTGTTTTCTCATAGTTCCCTTCCCTTCTGTTTGGCTATTCGTTTTCCGTTGCTTTGTTGGATTTTCTTCCACAGTTCTCTCTCTCTTTTTTTAAAGATTTTATTTATTTGACAGAGAGAGCACAAGCTAGGGGAGTGGCAGGCAGAGGGAGAGGGAGAAGCAGGCTCCCTACTCAGCAAGGAGCCCAATGCGGGGCTCAATCCCAGGACCCCGGGATCATGACCTGAGCCGAAGGCAGACGCTTAACTGACTGAGCCACCCAGGCGCCCCCACAGTTCTCTTCTTAATGTAGAGTTCTACACAAATGTAAGTGGAATTATTGTGACTGATTAATTTTTAATTATTATTTTTAAAAATTCTAGTGTAATTAACATAGAGTGTTGTATTAGTTTCAGGTTTTTGATATAGTGATTCAGTAATTCTATGCAATACTCAGTGTTCATCATGGTAAGTACACTCCTTAATCCCCATCACTATTTCACCCATTCCTCCACCCACCTCCCCTCTGGTAACCACCAGTTTGTTCTCTATAGCCGAGTCTGTTTTTTTGTTGTCTCATTTTTCTTTGTTTGTTCATTTGTTTTGTTTCTTAAATTCCACATGAGTGGAATCATATGGTATTTGTCTTTTTCTGATTGATTTATTTTACTTAGCATTATGCCTTCTAGGTTTATCCATGTTGTTGTAAATGGCAAGCTCTCGTTCTTTTTTATGGCTGAGTAATATTCCATTTTGTGTGTGTGTTTGTGTGTGTGTATCACATTTTCTTTATCCATTTGTCTATCACTGGACACTTAGGTGGCTTCCATAATTTGGCTATTGTAAATAATGCTGCAATAAACATAGAAGGGCATATATCTTTTCAAATTAATGTTTTTGTATTCTTTAGGTAAAAACCCAGTGGTGTGATTACTGGATCATAAGGTAGTTTTATTTTTAATTTTTTGAGGAACCTCTGTACTGTTCTTCAGAGTGGCTGCCCAAGTTTGCATTCCTACCAACAGTAGGAATGGGTTCCTTTTTCTCCACATCCTCATCGACATTGTTGTTTCTTGTGTTTTTGATTTTAGCCATGCTGACAAGTGTGAGGTGATATCTCATTGTGGTTTTGATTTGCATTTCCCTGCTGATGAATGATGTTGAGCATCTTTTCGTCTCTCTGTTGGCCATCCGTATGTCTTCTTTGGAGAAATATCTGTTTGTGTCTTCTGCCCATTTTTAATTGGATTATTATTATTTTTTTGGTGTTGAGTTGTAGAAGTTCTTTATATATTTTGGATATTAACCCCTAATCAGATATATTATTTGCAAATATCTTCTCCCATTCAGTAGGTTGTCTTTTTGTTTTGTTGATTATTTCCTTTGCTATGCAGAAGCTTTTTATTTTGATGAAGTCCCTAAGAGTTTATTTTTTGCTTTTGTTTTTCTTACCCGAGGGGACATATCTAGAAAAATGTTGCTACAGCCAATGTCAGTGAAATTGTGACTGATTTATTGATGCTTAAATTTAAACAAGGAACTGGAGGTCTGTTTTCTATATCAAGAAGAACACATACACATACACATACCACGTAGAGACCAGTAGAATAAGCAAGTCACTCAGAATTCTACATAGAACTCTCTTTTGTGGCCCCTGGTTACTTTGGCAGTGATAGAAAAGTAAGTGGAAGTAACTATTTAATAGCTTCAGAGACACCATGGACCCTGGGATCAGAAAGAATCTGATCATGGGACAACAGGTTTATTCAGAGGTGGTCTGTGAAGACAGGGCTATGAGAAGGCAAGTGGTCAGATTCCTGGATTTCAGAGTGTTATGGGCTGAATTGTGCCTCTCCCCTAAAATTATATGTTGAAGCCTCAACTCCCAGTTCCTCAGAATGTAATGGTATTTGCGGATTTAGTCTTTAAAAGAGGTGATTGAGTTAAAATGAGGCTGTTTAGGGTGGGCCCCCCATCCAAGAGGAGTGATGTCCTTATAAGAAGTGGAAGAGACACTAGGGTGTGTGTGCAGAGGGACAGCCATGTAAAAGAGGATGCAAGAGAATGCCCATCTGCAAGCCACAGAGGGGCCTCAGGAGAGACCAAATTGACTGACACCTTGGTCTTGGGCTTAGAGTCTCCAGAAGTGGGAGGAAATAAATTTCTGTTGTTTAAGCCACCCAGTCTGTGGTATTATGTTATGGCAGTCCTAGCAAACTAATGAATACAAATAAGAAGCTAAATTCCTGGATAATCAGTTTGGTTCCTCAAAGCTTAGAGGCTTATTGATAAAGGAGGTTGTACCATAATAAGGTTTTCCTGCTTGGAGAAAGAAAAATCCTTTCTCACGAATGTTTCCCCCCCGAATCAGGAGGTTGGAATTTTCTAATATTTCTGGAAGAGTGAGGTCATTCCCCTCAATACCGTATTAGCTTCTTGATTTGGAACCACTAGCTACATATAACCTTCATGTAAAGAGAATTCTTTATGATGATGATGTAGCAAATTTCAAAATCTGTCTCAGCAAAGAGCGAAAAAGCAAAACAAAACAAAACAAAATACCCAATGTTTGAAGAGCTCACATCCCTTACTCCAGAAGAAAAATTTATGCAATTCAGACAAGTTTCCCACATCAGGATTTGTGCTAACTTCAACAGAAGACATACTAAAATTGGAATAGGGTTTTAAATTGGTTTCATGACAAAGGCTATAAATTATACTAGGTGACTCAAATTATTCATGAGAGAGAGGAGATCTTGATTTATGCACTTGTTTTGTGTAAATTTCATTTTTGTAAAGTAAATCACTTTTCCCGTTGACTCACATTACAATTTGAGATATGCTTTATCTTCTTTTCTGAGTAATCTTCAATTGACAGAGGCTTTTTGCACCTCCATGCAAGCATTTAATGACCTAAATGCAAACACTTAAATGAAACGTAGCTATTTATAAAAATGGCAAGAGAACCATATATTCATCCAACACACACACACCAAACACTTACCAAAGGCCAACTCTGTGGCAGGAACTGTGGCTTTAAGAATAGGGACCCCCTGGCTTCAGGATACTTATTGTCTTTGGTAGATTGGAAAATTCTTTTGAGATGCAAATAATCAGATGACCCTCCAAATGCAAATGCCCTGTAAGATCCATATAAATGGATATCCTTAAAAGGTGAATTATGTAACATTGCAAAGAATTTTGTCACCCTTTGCTCAATATTGCTCACGAATATTTCCATGATCATGTTGCCGCTTTGGAAGGCCAGGGATCCTTAACCTGGAATCTGTTACGCAGTAAGAGGTTTATGGAACCACATAAAATTTTATGTAAAATCAAATGTGTGTATGTGTGTGTAAATTTTTCTGGGGAGAAGGTTCATTATTTTCATCATTTTCTCAAAAGGATCTATGATCTTAAAAATGATTAGAATAATAAACAATGAATTTATTGTCTCAGTCCACTGTCTACAAATAGTATTCTTATGAATCCAAGTTTACCAGAAGCAAGCAATTTTGATTAATTAGGCTACAGTTATTAGAGAGGACTCATTCCTACACACGAAGCATTTATTGAGCACCTAACTTGTTCATTGTGTTGTAATCAGCCTGGCAGGGTCAATAGGCAATGCTAAGAGAGAGCTGAAGAAGCCATGGCAATTTTTTTTTTTTTTAATTGGTTACTATCCTTGTGGTGTGGGGATGGGTAAGGCTAGCTTAGAGGAATAGGATCAAGATGGACAGTTGCCATGAACAGCTAATAGCTCCTTCAGGGACTGTGTAATATTTGTGCAGAAAATCCCATTAAACAGAGATGGCCAGTTATGTAAGGGAATTTTTTCAATATTGTGCTGGCCTGTAAGTAGTAAGCAAGTTATTGACTCGGAATGCTTTATTGCATGGAAAGCGTTACTAACAGAGTATTTTCCACTTTCTATTCATGTTTTTCCTCATTATTTCTCTTGGGCTAATACTGTTTGGACACAATGAGCACATTAACAGTACCCACCCTTGAATGCTCTTTAGAAAAACACAAAGTATTTATTGATTCTTTATGGGTTTTTATACCTAATGAAAGCTAGTTAGAATCAACAACCTTAACAACAATGTGTTGTGTTCTCCCTGCTGCTAAAAAACAGCAGGAAAACATTTTTTAAGCAACAGAGTCATGCTGCAAGTTAGAAGTAAATGAGCACTTTCCAACAATAAGATCTGCTAAATTACTGCATTTATATCCTTTCCTTAATCCCTATTATGAGGATCACACAATGAAGAATATCTCTGTATAATGAAGACTGTTGCTAACTTGAACACGATAACACAAAGCAGGATGCCATCTGTTAGAATAATGTTGGAACCTCTAATTTTACAATTGTTGGGAGCCTTTTCTATTTATTTAAAATATATATTTAAAAACCTAATGCTTCAAGCTCTGTAATAAGGCTTTGGTGATATGTTCTATAAAAACATGTCACTATACTTTTCTCTGTGCTTGTCAGGCAACGTCTTTTCCAAGGGAACAAAGGGTACCTTTAATATTGAATCCAAGACAGTCAGAACGTTAAGAAAACAGATTGACAAAAATAGCCTATGAACTGTATTTATTGTGAGTTCTGGTACGTGGAGTAGATGCTTGGACTCCATTATAGCGGTGGAGGATTTTTGGATATCTGAGAATTCTTCGATATTATAGCATCCTGTCCTGATTTGTTAGGAAGTGTGAGTACTTTCACCCTGGGCCCCCCACAGGCAACTTGTGGCCCCAAAGTCATGACAGACAGGAACTCAGTTATCTCAGAGAACTTAGCAAAATGAGAAATACTGGTTGAGATCCAGGGGGCTTCTGCTGCTGAGGGGAACTTCTGGCTAACAGAAACCACAGGAAGCTGCTTTGTCAGCCGCGTGAAGGGAGACTCTGAGAGCTCAATTCTGCTTAGCCATTTGGTTTAAGTTTATTTCAGTGATGCGTGGAGCTTGAGGGTCAAAGGTAGAAGGGGAAGGGGACTTCCATTCTTTGGCAAACGACCTCAGATCCAGGAGGTGCTTCGGCTATGTGCTCATGGCCACATAGACCTTGAGAGTAGCAGAATCGGGATTAGAATCTGGGCCTGTTGGACTTGTAGTCACATAGTGTTGCCATTGTGTTATAACACCTGACCTCAGGAGAGGTCGTTCTATCTCTTCACTTCCTAGCAGATCCGAACCATTTCCCCAGAGAGCTCCCCAGCACAGATCTGGGGCTCTGTAACGGCCAGTTGGCCACTTTACTTTTATGCCAACTCTCTCTCCCCCCTCTCCTCCACACTTATTTTATAATTCCTCTTACACTTTCATTTCCTGGTCTTTCCTTCCCAGGATAGTCGATCGCAGCGAGTAACGTGGGATGGGAGAAAAGCTCAAGGTACCATTTCTGCTTCCTTCGTTCCCCTTCTTGGCTCTAGGGGTAAAGGCATCAGAAATAATGAAAATGTTCAGGTTGTCCCCCTCTTGGCTGCAGCGGTGACTCCCCACAGGTCAGCTGGCTGGTCACATTGCTGAAACCTCTGTATTGTGGTTTCTTCATTTCTGAGCTAGAGATAATACTTTGTATCTCAGTAGAATGGCAAGGAATTTAACCAATAATTGTCAACAATTCTTTCCCCCTTGCCTGGGTGTTATAATTCCTGGGTATGTTAGGGGCGGGTTACAGCTTGAACAAAACAACATCCCATGGCAATGCCTGAAAGAAATGTATTCGGCACGAAAAGCATTCCTTAAACTCAGACTTTCTCACAAAGGCTGTTTTCTTTCATAGGCCTGTGGGGTTGTGCAATTGAGTTTCCTAACATGACAACGGGAAGTTCTGATACACAGATGTCCCAGGAGCCAGTGTGGTGGCGGAATGAGGGGAGCAGGGTCCAGGAGACTTACAGGGGTCACCAGTCAATACCCTTCACTGGTGCTGGGATGGCCTGGGACCTGGGCAGTCCATCACCATCCCAGGTCGAGCTGCCTCCAAGACAGGAGTGCTCTCTACAGTTCTTAGTTGCCAATGTGAGGTGGTGAGGTATTATAGTAGACGTGCATATTTTAATTTTTCTAATATTCCCTGCTTCTCTGCTGGTGTATATATGTCTTCCCTTCCACACTCAGCCACATTGGTTCCTGTTGCTCATTTGGCATTGCTGGCTTCATAAATATAAATTTTATGGTTTACTTCCTTGACTCTATCTTAAATGCTTCCCACTCTGTCAGTTTCCCATGCATTTTTGAGTTGCAGCCAGTTTTCTTTAACAAGCTGTAAGTTCCTTCACAGTCTGTTAAAAACCACTATTTCTTTACAGCCGTTCTATAGACTCTTATCAATATTTCAAATCTTGTGATCACCAAGTTGCCCAAAAATAGCATCTGCAGTTAAATTAACAGGGATAAAATTACAAGATCTATCAATCTTCATGCTTCACCATGTAAGGAGGTCATTAACTGAGGTCAGAAGAAACTTTCTCCTGACAGCGAGCTCCTTCAGAGTTAGTGCATTATGGGAACATTTACAAATTAGTCTCATTATATTTAGGAGCATCTGGTATGAACCCCTTGTCACAGTCATGATTCTGGGAAGGCAATTAATAGGTTCTTGTGAATTCTCAGGAACCTTCAGCCTCGTTTAAACAAGAAATTTGGACGAATTTCAGCTATTTTATCCAAAAAGACCCCTCCCCCCTCCCCACCCGTTGTTAATCCAGTGGCCGAGGACTTCACACTGAATCATGGGTCTTGCTGTAATACCACAAGTAATGTTGGTTAACACAAGGTGACAGCGCCATTACTTGGCTTTTAGAAGCCTATGTCCTATGCCTTCCCACTCATTACTGGTCAGAGTTGCAGAATGCTAGAGCTGGGAGAGACAACAGAAGTCATCTTTTCCAGCATTTTTCAAAGTCTGTACGGTGAAGAACCACTCCCGTGCACCGCTATAAGGTGTTACGGCGGGACGGGGAGGAGGGGATATTTTTGTGGTCATATCGTTTGGTCACATGACTTCTCAGAAACTTTGGGTCCCACTTGGGTCGGATCAGTGGTTGGTACGAGGAGGAGTAGGTGGAGGTATGTATTTCCCTGCTTTCTCCTTGCCATAGTTGCTGCCGGCTGTCTGCATCCCTCCGAAGGCCACAACTCCTGGTCAGCCCATATACGCCATATACTTACTTCCAAGCTAGTCGTTCTGGAATCTCGTCTGGGAACTGCTGGCCTCTCTTGCCCTTTTATGTCTGGGGTGCTAATAGCATTCACTATTGCCAGTCTTAGAGTGCCGCGCTGTACCTTTGTTTTCTGGTTTCCTTAGGCCCTGACCTTAATTTTATTTTTTTATTTTATTTTATTTTATTTTATTTTTTTAAAGATTTTATTTATTTATCTGAGACAGAGAATGAGAGAGACAGAGAGCACATGAGAGGGGGGAGGGTCAGAGGGAGAAGCAGACTCTCTGCCGAGCACGGAGCCCGATGCGGGACTCGATCCCGGGACTCCAGGATCATGACCTGAGCCGAAGGCAGTCGCTTAACCAACTGAGCCACCCAGGCGCCCTGTGACCTTAATTTTATAAGCAATTCCTTTACTAAATTCTCTTCAAATTACCCAGTTTGAATGTTCCATCTGTTTCTTGCCATGACTGTGACCGATATGGTCACTGGTGGTTAATCAGTGCTCTTTTGGGGCTAGACTGACTTCTGCCCAGGCAAAGGGATGGCATGGCTTTGTAGGATGCTGGGAGAGCAAACAGATCCTGCAGTTAGAAACTTCTCTTCTTCAGGGAATGAAGACCAGGGAATGGACCTCTGACCTCAGGCAGGGTCTGTAACACTGGTAGTAGCAGTAATTTCTGCCCTGCATAACTCTGGACTAGGGGCTATTCGATTTGGAAGCGCAGATAGATAATTAGGTAATAATACCTTGAGAAGTGAGACTTTCTAGTTTTCCCATCATTCTGAGGTTGACAGAAATAATTGGGGACCTAACTGCCTTTATAGCACCCCACTTTTAGATAGGCTTTATATAAAGGTTAGATTTGAAGGCAAAAACATCCCTCTGTAAGCAGCACAAGAAGACAGGGGCCATGGACTGGCTCCCCCCAGCCAAGCCTCTTACTTCTAGATTTGAATGGACCAGTTGAGCCTGGCGCATGTCCAGGCAGCCCGTAGCAGCTGGTGCGGAGTGGGCTGCTGTAACACGACCTCTCCATTTGCAGGCATCAGATGATCAACAAGTCTTGAGATCGGACCCATATTCATGGACTATGCGAGAGGCTCTCTAAATAATCCTGACCCAGAACCTCTTTTCCTAAAGCTACACCTGGACGTAGCTTCACGTTAGCCCCAGAGCTCAATGTCTGGTGATTAGTTGAGACTACGCAGAGTATTTTTAAATATTCATCTATTCAGCAAATATTTACTGATTTTGCCTGCGAGGCAGTTACAGTGCTTAGTACTGGGGAAACTACAAGGATCAAGATAGGCAGTGCTTTCCAGGAGAGAATGTTCCAGTGGGGCCGTCTGATGGAAATAAGAAAGAAAATAATTACAAATTAGGATGGATGTTAGAAAGATGTAAACAAGGAACAGAAAGAGAGAATGATGGAGAAGAGACACTTAACTGTAGAGGGGGTGCAGGGAAGGCTTCCTAAGCACACGGCACTTAGGCTCCGAGGGTGATGAGGAAAACATGCCAGGAGGGAAGAATTCTGCGGGCAAAGAGAACATGTGCAAAGGCACCGTGGTGGCAAGCACCTCTGAGGGACTGGAAAACAACAGGCATCTGTAGTACGGGCAGCAAATGGTGTGGCCTGAGAAGCAGTGGCGAAGAACGTGGCCGAATTGTCTGGGTGTGAATCCCTGTTCCAATTCCTCCCAGCTCTGTGACTTTGGGGAAGTCCCTTACCCTCTCTGTGCTCAGTTTCCTCATCTGTATTATAAGCATAAGAATCATATCTACTATTCTTAATAGTAATTCTGATGATTAAGTTCAGCTTTGTAAAATGTTTAGGACTTCATACATAGGCAGTACTCCCATAAGTACTGTTAATATGGGGTTGCATATCCACACAGGCCCAGAAGGCACATGGGGATTTCACACGGAGAAATAAACCATAGCTAAGATATTTTAAAAAATAAAATATAACAGAACACCTTTTTTTCTCAAGACACTTTATAAAGGTATGCCTGATGATGGGATGTGCAAAGTGCAGGTTGCTGGATTTATTTTTTAAAGACAATGTCTTCTTATCGTCTTTTGAATTCATCATGGATAAATAGGTCCCTCTTTTATCCTCCCCCAGCCAATAATCCACTCTGGTATATATAGATCATTCTTCTCAAGGAGATTTGAAAGTACAGATGTATGAGATACTATTGATTATTTTACTGAGTGTACCATGCCTGTCATTTTATCTTGCTTTTATACCTCATCAGAATTTAAAACTATTTTTAGTTCCATGTGGGCATAATTGTATGTGATCTAAAAGGATCGTGGAAAGAATAATGCTGGAAGAAATCTCAGGGGCTTGCTGTACGTTGTATGTCAATAGAGTTCATTGTGAGGTTTTTATGTAAATCCTTTAAGAGTGCCACTTGTTAGTATATTTTATTTTCCCCATATTTTGAAAGAAAAAACCCACATATCATTTTCATACGTGTCTCTGCTTGCAAAACTGGAATACAAGATGGTGAGGGAGAAAGAGAAGATAGAGAAAATGTCCTGAAGCCATATGCTCAAAAATCTGCTCTGGAGAGATGGCAAACCAGAATAAATATTTTGGTAAAACCTCTGAATGTGGTTGCACACCAGAAATTTTCCGAATCCTTTCATTTATCTCGGTGTCTTTCTGCACACAGTCCTAAATAAGTTATTCTTCCCATCGCAAAATTACCTTTTTGGAATAGGTTTCAGAATGGGTGTATATTCAGGCAGACTGTCTGATCTGAATTCAGAACTGGGGATGAATAGTTTAGAATATTGAATATGACATTCTTTCCAGTTTTGGCCAAGAGAATGCACACTCTAAAGGGCCTTGACCAGAAAAGCCAATTGGAATAAAGAATTGAAACAATGCCTTTTACTGTCTTGCATTTTAAAAGTGTACTTTTAAACAATATAGATATTAGAGATATTCCATATTGTCAGGAACCAGTGACTCCTTTCTCTGTATTTTTAGAAAAAATGGGAGCAAAATGTAAGATAAAACTGAATACTAAGCTTTGACAAGCATTTTTCTTTAAAACTTTTCTTTTAAAATTTCTTTTTAAAAATCAAAGTATACTTGACATATAGCATTATATTAGTTTTGGGTGTACAACATGATGATTCTATATTTCTATACAATTAAAAATGAGCACCACAATAAATCTTGTTACCATCCGTCACCATACAGAGTTATAAATCTTTTTTTTCTTTTGAGAACTTTCAAGATCTATTCTTAGCAACCTTCAAATATGCGACACACTGTTATTTACTATAGTCAACATGTTGTACATTAAATCCCCATGACTTACATATTTTATAACTGGAAGATGGTACCTTGATCTCCTTCAACCATTTCATCCACCCTTCAAACTCTCTCCTGTCTGGAAACCACCAATCTGTTCTCTGTGTCTATGAGTTTTATCTTGTTTTGTTTTGATGCTTAGTTCCACATATGAGAGAAATCATACAGTGTTTGTCTTTTTCTGTATGACTTATTTCATTTAGCGTAATATCCTAAAGATCCATTCATGTCACAAATGGCAAGATTTCGTTCTTTTTTATGGCTGAGTAGTATTCCGTTACACCCCCCCCCCCTTTTCTTTATTCTGTCAATGGACACTTAGGTTATTTCTATATCTTGGCTATTATAAATAATGCTGCAGTTACCATGGGGGTGCATATATCTTTTCAAATTAGTGTTTTTGTTTTCTTTGGATAAGTTTCTAGAAGTGGATTTGCTGGAAAATGTGCTAGTTCTACTTTTAATTTTTTGAGGAACCTCTATATTGTTTTCTGTAGTGGTGGCATTAGGTTTAATTCCCACCAACAGTGCATGTGTGTTCCCTTTTCTCCACATCCTTGCCAACACTCATTTCTTGTCTTTTTGATAACAGCTGCTCTAACTGGTGTGAGGTGATATCTCATTGTGATTTTGATTTGCATTTCGTGATGATGAGTGATGTTGAGCATCTTTTCATGTACCTGTTGGCCATCTGTATGTCTTCTTTGGCAAAGGTTTGTTCATGTCCTCTGCCCATTTTAAAATCATACTGTTTGTTTTTTTGTTACTGAGTTGTAGGAGTACTTTATATATTTTGGATATATGATATATATGATTTGCAAATATCTTTACCCATTCAGTAGGTAGTATTCATTTTTTGGATGCTTTCCTTCACTGGGCAGAAGCTGTAATGTTATGTAGTCCCATTTGTTTGTTTCTGCTTTTGTTTCCCTTGCCTTTGGAATCAGGTTAAAAAAATCATACCAAGACTGACGTTAAGTAGCTTATCACCTAAGTTTTATGGTTTCAGGTCTTACATTCAAGTCTTTAGTCCATTTGGAGTAAATTTTTATATATGGTGTAAAATAGTGGTCCAGTTTCATTCCTTTGCATGTAGCCATCAACTTTTCCCAGTACCATTTATTGAAGAGACTGTCCCTTACCCATTTGTATATTCTTGCCTCCTTTGTCATAAATTAATTGATTATGTAAGTAGGGATTTATTTCTGGCCTTTGTTTCATTGATCTGTGTGTCTCTTTTTATGCTAATACCATTCTGTTTTGATTAGAATAGCTTTGTAATATATTTTGAAATCAGGGGCATGATGCCTCCAGTTTTGTTCTTTTTTCTGAAGATTGCTTTAGCTATTCGAGATCTTTTGTGGTTTCATATAAATTTTAGGTTTATTTGTCCTTTTTCTATAAAATATGCCATTGGAATTTTGATAAGGATTGCATTGAATCTATAGATTGCTTAGGGTAATATGGGTATTTTAATAATATTAATTCTTCCAATCCATGAGCATGGAATGTCTTTCCATTTATTTCTGTCTTCTCCAGTTTCTTTCATAAATGTCTTATAGTTTTCAGCATACAGGCCTTTTGCTTTCTTGGTTAATTTTTTTCCCTAAGTATTTTATTCCTTTTGATGCAATTATAAATAGGGTTGTTTTCTTACCATCTCTTCCTGATAGTTCATTTGTACATTGATTTTGTATCTTGTAACTTTACTGAATTTATTTGTTAGTTCTAACAGTTTCTTTGGTCAAGTCTTTAGAGTTTTCTTTTCTTTTTTTATTATGTTATGTAAGTCTTCAGAGTTTTCTCTATTTAAAATCATGTTGCCAGGGTACCTGGGTGGCTCAGTGGTTAAGCATCTGACTTCAGCTCAGGTCATGATCTTGGGGTCTTGGGATTGAGCTCTGTGTCTGACTTCCTGCTCAGTGGGAAGTCTGCTTGTTCCTCTGCTCCTCCCCCAACTCATGCTCTCTCTCTCTTTCTCTCTCAAATAAATAAATAAAATCTTAAAAAAAATCAAATCATATTGCCCACAACTAGTGAGAGCATTACTTCTTTCTTTTCAATTTGTATGCCTTTTCTTTCTTTTTCCTGCCTAGTTATTCTGGCTAGGACTTCCAATACTATCTTGAATAAAACGAGCAAGAGTGGGTATACTTCTTTTGTACCATCTTAAAGGAAATGCTTTCAGCTTTTCACTGTTAGCTGTGGGCCTGGCGTATATGGCTGTTATTATATTGAGGTATACTCCATCATGCCCACTTTGTGGAGATTTTTTTTTTTTGTCATAAATGGATGTTGAATTTTGTTAAATGCTTTTTCTACATCTTTTGAAATGTTTGTATAATTTTTATTCTTCATTTTGTTAAAATGGGTTATTATGTTGATTGATTTGCAGATGTTGAATCATCCTTGCATCCCTGAAATAAATCTCCCTTGATCATGGTGTATGATCCTTTTAATGTATTGTTGAATTTCGCTTGCTAATATTTTGTTGAGGATTTTTGCATCCATGTTCATCAGGGATATTGGCCTATAATTTTTGTGTGTGTATGTGGTGTTCTTATTTGGTTTTGGAATCAAGGTATGATGGTCTCATACAATTAGTTTGGAAGTGCTCCCTCCTGTTCAGTTTCTGGAAGAGTGTGAGAAAGATAGGTATTAAACCTTGAATATTTGGTAGAATTCACCATTGAAGTTTTTTGGTCTTGGAGTTTTGTTTGTTGGGAGGTTTTTGATTATTGATTTAGTCTCTTACTAGTAATGGTTCTACTTAGATTTTCTGTTTCTTAGTGAGTTAGTCTTGGAAGATTGTGTTTCTGGAATTTATTTCTTCTAGGTTGTGCACTTCATTGCCATACAATTTTTCGTAGTGGTCTCTTATAATCCTTTGTATTTCTTTGATGTCTGTTGTAACTTTTCTTTCATTTCTGATTTTGTTTGAGTTCTCTCTCTTTTCTAATTAGTGAGTTTGGCTAAAAGTTTGTGAATTTTCTTTTCTTTTCAAAGAACCAGCTCTTGGTTTCACTAATTTTTTCTATTGTCTTTTTAGCATCTATTTCATTTCTTTTCACCTTAATCTTTATAATTTTCTTCCTTTCTACTAACTTTGTGCTTCATTTGTTCCTCTTTTTCTAGTTTCTTTAGGTATAAAGTTAGATTTTTTTATTTGAGATTTTTCTTGCTTCTTCACGTAGGCCTGTGTTACCATAATCTTTTCTCTAAGAACTGCTTTTGCTGTCTCCCAAAGATTTTGGTATGTTGTATTTCCATTTTAATTTGTCTCAAGCTCTTTTTTTGATTTCTCCTTTGATTTCTTTGTTGACCCATTGGTCATTCTGTAGCATGTTGTTTAATCTTTATATATTTATGCTTTTTCCAATATTATTCTTGTAATTGACTTGTAGTTTCATACCATTGTGGTTAGAAAAGATGCGTGATATGATTTCAGTCTTTTAAAATTTATTTTGAGACTTGTTTTGTTGCCTAACATATGATCTATCCTGGAGAATGTTCCCTGTGCACTTGAAAACAATGTGTTCTCATGCTTTTAGATGGAATGTTCTGTACATTATCTATTAAGTCCATCTGGTCTAATGTGTTATTTAAGGCTGATGTTTTCTTATTGATTTTCTGTCTGGATGATCATCTATTCATTGATGTAAGTGAGGTGTTAAAGCCCTCTACCATTATTGTATTGCTGTCCATTCCTCCCTTTAGGTCTGTTAATATTTGCTTTATATATTTAGGTGAGCCTATGTTGTGTACATAAATACACAATGTTATGTATGTACACGTTATCAATGTTATGTCTTCTTTTGCATTGGCCACTTAATCATTATATAATGTCCATCTTTGTCTTTTATTACATTATTTGCTTTAAAGCTAATTTTATCTGATATAAGTATAGATACCCCAGCATCTTCAGGTTTCCATTTGCACTGAACATCTTTTTCCATCCCTTCAATTTCAACTGGAGCATCCTGAATAAATCATGTGCAGCATATAGATGGGTCTTGTTCTTTTCCTCCATTCATTTTTTACACCATCTGATTGAAGAATTTAGTCCATTTACACTTAAAGTAATTATTGATAGGTATATACTTACTGTCATTTTGCTAATTTTTTTATATCTGTTTTGTAGTTCCTCTCTGTTCCTTCCTTCTCTTATGTTCTTCCTTTGTGGTTTCATGACTTTTTAGTGTTATGTTTAGACTTCTTTCTCATTTTCTTTTGTGCATTTACTGTAAGTTTTGCTTTTTGTGCACATTTATTAAGTTCACATTTATCTTCCTTGTACATAACAATTTATTTTAAGTTGATAGCAATTTAAGTTTGGGAGCATTTTAAAATTTTATATTTTTACTACCTCCTCCATTTTATGTTTTTGTTTTTATTTTTTCATTTTATCTTTTTGATCTCATATTTTACATCTTTTTATTTTGTGTATCCTGTAACTCATTATTGTAATTTTAGTTACTTTTATTGCTTTTTTTCTTTTAACCTTCATAGTAGTTTTATAAGTGATTAATTCACTACCTTTAGTATATGTTTACCTTTTCCAGTGAGATTTTTACTTTCATATGTTTTTCATGTTACTAATTGATGCCCCCTTTTTTTTCAGTTTAAAGAAGTCCTTTTAACATTTCTTGTAGGACGGTTTCATGGTGATTAATTCTTTCAGCTTTTGCTTGCTTGGAAAACTCTGTCTCCTTCAATTCTGAATGTTAATCTTGCCTGGAAGGGTATTCTTAGTTAGAAGTTTTTTCATTTCAGTGCTTTGGATATATTTTGCCACTCTCTTCTGCTCTACAAAGTTCTGATGAGAAATTTGCTGACAGTTTTATGGGGGTTCCCTTGTTTGTAACAAGTTGTTTTTCTCTTGCTGCTTTTAAGATTCTCTCTTTAACTTTTGACATTTTAATTATAATGTGTCCTGGCGTGGGTTTCTTTGGGTTCATCTTGTTTGGAACTTTCTGGGCTTCTTGGATTTGGATGTCTATTTCCTTCCCCAGGTTGGCAAAATTTTCAGCCATTGTTTCATCAAATAATTTTGTGCCCCCTTCTCATTCTTTTCTCCTTCTGGGACCCCTATGATGCAAATGTTATTCCACTTGATGTTGTTTTAAGCTATCTTTACTTTTTTGTAGTACTTTTTTGTAAAACATTCTTTTTTTCTTTTTTACTGTTCTGTTTGGGTGAGTTCCACTGTCCTGTCTTCCAGATCACTGATTCTTTCTTCTGCTTCATTTAGTCTGCTGTTGAACTCCTTACTGTATTTTTCAGTTCAGTTGTTGTATTCTTCAGTTCTGTGACTTCCATTTGGTACTCTCTTATATTTTCCCTGTTTGTTGAAATTCTCACTGTGGTCATCCATTCTTCTCCCAAGTTCAGTGAGCATCTTTACCACCATTACTTTGAACTCTGTATCAGGTAAATTACTTATCTCTATTTCATTTAAGATTTTTTTCTTGAGGTTTTCTCTAGTTCTTTTAGTTAGAACATCGTCTTCTCTTTCTTCATTTTGCTTGATTCTATATGTATTCTGTGAAACACTTATCTCTCCCAGTCTTGAAGGAGTGGCCCCATGTAGGAGATGAACCTTATCGTTGAACCTTGCCATAGCTCTCGGTTGTCTCTTGAACCATCCTGATTTTCTAAGGCTCCTGATTTATTCTTGATAGGTCCCAGTTGTTGAAGGTGTTTCAGTCAGCATCTACTTTCAGGCTGATTGGAAGTTAGTCTCTCAGGCAGCAGCTTTTAAGGTGTGCAAATATATATAGTCCTATGGGACCACAGTTAAACCCTGATGGATCTCCAGGCCACATGATTTGGAGGGTATCCCCTTGGTGACATCTGTAAAAATCATGGTTCCTGGTGAGTGTATGAGCTCCTTTCTGGGCAGTACTGGTGAGCTCTGGTGAGACCTAGGGAGAGCACAAAAATAGTGTCCCCT
Organism: Mirounga leonina; assembly: GCF_011800145.1. Lineage (NCBI taxonomy): Eukaryota > Metazoa > Chordata > Mammalia > Carnivora > Phocidae > Mirounga > Mirounga leonina. The sequence continues at coordinate 2,943,750 of NW_023270237.1, forward strand.
AGCCTATGTTCTCTGAGAACACTTCTATAACCTCTAAATGTATTTTAACTGAAGTCTGCTACCAGGCTGAAGCTCTAGGATAAGTAACTAGGTCTTTTTCACAGGAAGACTGAGGGTGTGTGTAGTCTGCTGTCTGTGTAGTGCCCTGGGAGTGGTACTCTGCCAAGAACTGTCTCTCTGATTGTTTCAGAACCCTGGGACCCAGAAATGTAGTCCCCACTAGCCATCAGAGCCAGGAGCTCAAGGATATCCCTTTGGGCTGTGCATGCCCACTGATTTTGGCAGCCCTGCAGGAGTGGTGCAAGGGTGGGGTACTTGGCATGGGGAGTGGGGGTGGGTGGGTAGGTGCACCAGCACTAAGAGGTTAGAGGGAGAGTCAAAAATGG
>NW_023270237.1:2944145-3040385 GCF_011800145.1 Mirounga leonina
GTGGGGTACAAACACCTTGCTCCTCAGGGAGAAGGTTTGCATTTGTGAGATTCCTTCTGATTGTGGGTTGCTATGCTGGGGGTAAGGTTTTTGGTGAGATTGCCTCTCTGCCTCTCCTACCTTTTGACTTGGCCCTTTTCCCCTTTTTGTGGAGGAGCTGTTCAGCTAGTTTTCAGGTCTTTTTCATAGGGATTTGTTTTATATGTAGCTATACATTTTTTTGTGTCCCTGGGAGGAGGTAAATTCAGGATCTTCCTATGTTGCCATCTTAAACCATCTTTCTGACAAGCTTTTTAACTTTTCCACACAAACAGGGAGGATGCAAGGCACCAGTTAGGTGGATAGAGCAGAAGAGTTATAAAATTATATTTTTTGACATTTTCTAATCTTCTAATCTTGCCTCTTTACTCACCCATTTTATCTTGCTGTTGTTTTTTTGCTGTGTACAGTGTTCTATATAATAAACCATTGACCATCGGAGGCAGAAAATACGTTTTTCTGCCTTTACCTAGGTTTACCTCTTCTGACCTCATGAAGAGGGGTAATGTAAAGTTCACAGCTGGCTGCTGAAAAAATTTTGACTGAAACATTTTAAATGTCCTATAATTGAATAAAATGTGGTTCACATTTTAGTTTTTTTTTTTTAAGTATTGTATTTTAGCATGACCAACTATCCCAGTTTGCCTGAGACTGAGGGCTTCCCAGGACATGGAACTTTCAGTGCTAAAATCATGACAACTAGGATAGTTGGTCATATATAACACCATATTACAGGATTTTTTTTCACCCTCTGCCTTTCCTTTCCTGGTTTTCCTTCCATTCCAGGGCTGCTGGGAATAGGTTTTGCTTTAGTTCCAGATCTGCTAGGATGTGGGGACTTTTTACAGATGTTGTATCTGTTTCCCTCAGGCATCCAGTGCTCTGTTAAGTCAGTTGAATTGGAGAATCATTACACTTAACATTTTTCACAGCAATTTCACATTCCCTGTATCCTTTCATTTTTTACAATTCAGACAGGCACCAAAGGTAGGTATTATCCCCACTTGACCAATAAGAAAACAGAGAGGTTGCTATTAATTTCCCAGGAAGTTATTACCCACAGATGGACCTTACCCTAGGTCTGACATCAAAGGTCCTTTCAGTTCACAATGCTGAGTCTTCCAAATTTTTGTTATGGACAGCTGGAGGATAGTCTTAGAATAAGAGTCAGAGCTATTCCTGGGTTTGGTAAATTGGATAGTGGAAAAGAACATTAGCCTGGAAGTCATGAGATGTGGAGTATGTTCCTAAGCTCTGGCCTTATAAACATAGTGTCATTGGACAAATCATCATCAATCTGTGCCTCATTTCCTTCCTGGTAAAATGATGAGGTTGGCCTAGATGATTCTTTTTTTTTTTTTACATTTTTTTAAATTTTATTCTTATGTTAATCCCCATACATTACATCATTAGTTTTAGATGAAGTGTTCCATGATTCATTGTTTGTGCACAACACCCAGTGCTCCATGCAGAATGTGCCCTCCTCAATACCCACCACCAGGCTAACCCATCCTCCCACCCCCCTCCCCTCTAGAACCCTCAGTTTGTTTTTCAGAGTCTATTGTCTCTCATGGTTCGTCTACCCCTCCGATTTCCCCCGCTTCATTCTTCTCCTCCCGCTACCTTCTTCTTCTTCTTCTTTTTTTTTTTCTTAACATATATTGCATTATTTGTTTCAGAGGTACAGATCTGAGATTCAACAGTCTTGCACAATTCACAGCGCTTACCAGAGCACACACCCTCCCCAGTGTCCATCACCCAGTCACCTCATCCCTCCCACCCCACCCCCCACTCCAACAACGCTCATTTTGTTTCCTGCGATTAAGAATTCCTCATATCAGTGAGATCATATGATACATGTCTTTCTCTGTTTGACTTATTTCACTCAACATAATACCCTCCAGTTCCATCCACGTCATTGCAAATGGCAAGATCTCATTCCTTTTGATGGCTGCATAATATTCCATTCTATATATGTACCGCATCTTCTTTATCCATTCATCTGTCGATGGACATCTTGGCTCTTTCCACAGTTTGGCTATTGTGGACATTGCTGCTATAAACATCGGGGTGCACATACCCCTTCAGATCCCTCCTTTTGTATCTTTGGGGTAAATACCCAGTAGTGCAATTGCTGGATCATAGGGTAGCTCTATTTTCAACTTTTTGAGGAACCTCCATACAGTTTTCCAGAGTGGCTGCACCAGCTTGCATTCCCACCAACAGTGGAGGAGGGTTCCCCTTTCTCCGCATCCCCGCCAACATCTGTCGTTTCCTGACTTGTTAATTTTAGCCATTCTGACTGGTGTGAGGTGGTATCTCATTGAGGTTTTGATTTGGATTTCCCTGATGCTGAGCGATATTGAACACTTTTTCATGTGTCTGTTGGCCATTTGGATGTCTTCTTTGGAAAAATGTCTGTTCATGTCTTCTGCCCATTTCTTGATTGGATTCTTTGTTCTTTGGGTGTTGAGTTTGATGAGTTCTTTATAGATTTTGGATACTAGCCCTTTATCTGATATGTCATTTGCAAATATCTTCTCCCATTCTGTCGGTTGTCTTTTGGTTTTGTTGACTGTTTCCTTTGCTTGGCAAAAGCTTTTTATCTTGATGAAGTCCCAATAGTTCATTTTTGCCCTTGCTTCCCTTGCCTTTGGCGATATTTCTAGGAAGAAGTTGCTTCGGCTGAGGTCAAAGAGGTTGCTGCCTGTGTTCTCCTTTAGGATTTGGATGGACTCCTGTCTCACATTGAGGTCTTTCAACCATTTGGAGTCTATTTTTGTGTGTGGTGTAAGGAAATGGTCCAGTTTCATTCTTCTGCATGTGGCTATCCAATTTTCCCAACACCATTTGTTGAAGAGACTGTCTTTGTTCCATTGGACATTCTTTCCTGCTTTGTCAAAGATGAGTTGACCATAGAGTTGAGGGTCCATTTCTGGGCTCTCTATTCTGTTCCATTGATCTATGTGTCTGTTTTTGTGCCAGTACCATGCTGTCTTGATGATGACAGCTTTGTAATAGAGCTTGAAGTCCGGAATTGTGATGCCGCCGGCTTTGCTTTTCTTTTTCAATATTCCTCTGGCTATGCGGGGTCTTTTCTGGTTCCATACAAATTTTAGGATTATTTGTTCCATTTCTTTAAAAAAAGTGGATGGTATTTTGATGGGGATTGCATTGAATGTGTAGATTGCTCTAGGTAGCATTGACATCTTCACAATATTTGTTCTTCCAATCCATGAGCATGGAACGTTTTTCCATTTCTTTGTGTCTTCCTCAATTTCTTTCATGAGTATTTTATAGTTTTCTGAGTACAGATCCTTTGTCTCTTTGGTTAGATTTATTCCTAGGTATCTTATGGTTTTGGGTGCAATTGTAAATGGGATCGACTCCTTAATTACTCTTTCTTCTGTCTTGTTGTTGGTGTATAGGAATGCCACTGACTTCTGTGCATTGATTTTATATCCTGCCACTTTACTGAATTCCTGTATGAGTTCTAGCAGTTTTGGGGTGGAGCCTTTTGGGTTTTCCACATAAAGTATCATATCATCTGCAAAGAGTGAGAGTTTGACTTCTTCTTTGCCAATTTGGATGGCTTTGATTTCTTTTTGTTGTCTGATTGCTGTGGCTAGGACTTCCAATACTATGTTGAATAGCAGTGGTGATAGTGGACATCCCTGCCGCGTTCCTGACCTTAGGGGGAAAGCTCTCAGTTTTTCCCTATTGAGAATAATATTTGCTGTAGGTTTTTCATAGATGACTTTTATGATATTGAGGTATGTACCCTCTATCCCTATACTCTGAAGAGTTTTGATCAAGAAAGGATGCTGTACTTTGTCAAAAGCTTTTTCTGCATCTATTGAGAGGATCATATGATTCTTGTTCTTTCTTTTGTTAATGTATTGTATCACATTGATTGATTTGTGGATGTTGAACCAACCTTGCAGCCCAGGGATAAATCCCACTTGGTCATGGTGAATAATCCTTTTAGTGTACTGTTGGATCCTATTGGCTAGTATTTTGGTGAGAATTTTTGCATCCATGTTCATCAGGGATATTGGTCTGTAATTCTCCTTTTTGATGGGGTCTTTGTCTGGTTTTGGGATCAAGGTAATGCTGGCCTCATAAAATGAGTTTGGAAGTTTTCCTTCCATTTCTATTTTTTGGAACAGTTTCAGAAGAATAGGTATTAATTCTTCTTGAAATGTTTGGTAGAATTCCCCTGGGAAGCCATCTGGCCCTGGGCTTTTGTTTTTTGGGAGATTTTTGATGACTGCTTCAATTTCCTTAGTGGTTATAGGTCTGTTCAGGTTTTCTATTTCATCCTGGTTCAGTTTTGGTAGTTGATACATCTCTAGGAATGCATCCATCTCTTCCAGGTTATCTAATTTGCTGGCATAGAGTTGCTCATAATATGTTCTTATAATTGTTTGTATTTCTTTGGTGTTGGTTGTGATCTCTCCTCTTTCATTCATGATTTTGTTGATTTGGGTCATTTCTCTTCTCTTTTTGATAAGTCTGGCCAGGGGTTTATCAATCTTGTTATTTCTTTCAAAGAACCAGCTCCTAGTTTCGTTGATCTGTTCTACTGTTCTTTTAGTTTCTATTTCATTGATTTCTGCTCTGATCTTTATTATTTCTCTTCTCCTGCTGGGTTTAGGCTTTATTTGCTGTTCTTTCTCCAGCTCCTTTAGGTGGAGGGTTAGGTTGTGTTCTTGAGACCTTTCTTGTTTCTTGAGAAAGGCTTGTATTGCTATATACTTTCCTCTTAGGACTGCCTTTGCTGCATCCCAAAGATTTTGAATAGTTGTGTTTTCATTTTCATTGGTTTCCATGTATTTTTTTTAATTCTTCTTTAATTTCCTGGTTGACCCATTCATTCTTCAGTAGGATGCTCTTTAGCCTCCATGTATTTGAGTTCTTTCCGACTTTCCTCTTGTGATTGAGTTCTAGTTTCAAAGCATTGTGGTCTGAAAATAGGCAGGGAATGATCCCAATCTTTTGGTACCGGTGAGACCTGATTTATGACCTAGGATGTGATCTATTCTGGAGAATGTTCCATGGGCACTAGAGAAGAATGTGTATTCCATTTCTTTGGGGTGGAATGTTCTGAATATGTCTGTGAAGTCCATTTGGTCCAGTGTGTCATTTAAAGTCTTTATTTCCTTGTTGATCTTTTGCTTAGACGATCTGTCCATTTCAGTGAGGGGGGTGTTAAAGTCCCCCACTATTATTGTATTGTTGTCGATGTGTTTCTTTGCTTTTGTTATTAATTGCCTTATATAACTGGCTGCTCCTATGTTAGGGGCATAGATATTTACAATTGTTAAATCTTCTTGTTGGATAGATCCTTTAAGTAGGATATAGTGTCCTTCCTCATCTCTTATTACAGTCTTTGGTTTAAAATCTAATTTGTCTGATATAAGGATTGCCACCCCAGCTTTCTTTTGGTGTCCATTAGCATGGTAAATGGTTTTCCACCCCCTCACTTTCAATCTGGGGGTGTCTTTGGTTCTAAAATGAGTCTCTTGCAGACAGCATATCGATGGGTCTTGTTTTTTAATCCAGTCTGTTAGCCTGTGTCTTTTGATTGGGGCATTTAGCCCATTTACATTCAGGGTAACTATTGAAAGATAGGAATTTAGTGCCATTGTATTGCCTGTAAGGTGACTGTTACCGTATATTGTCTGTGTTCCTTTCTGGTCTATGTTGCTTTTAGGGTCTCTCTTTGCTTAGAGGACCCCTTTCAAGATTTCCTGTAGGGCTGGTTTTGTGTTTGCAAATTCCTTTAGTTTTTGTTTGTCCTGGAAGCTTTTTATCTCTCCTTCAATTTTCAATGACAGCCTAGCTGGATAGAGTATTCTTGGCTGCATATTTTTCTCATTTAGTGCTCTGAATATATCCTGCCAGTCCTTTCTGGGCTGCCAGGTCTCTGTGGTTAGGTCTGTTGCCAATCTAATGTTTCTACCCTTGTAGGTTACATATCTCTTCTCCCGAGCTGCTTTCAGGATTTTCTCTTTGTCTATGAGACTCGTAAGTTTTACTATTAGATGTCGGGGAGTTGACCTATTTTTATTGATTTTGAGAGGGGTTCTCTGTGCTTCCTGGATTTTCATGCCTGTTTCTTTCCCCAAATTAGGGAAGTTCTCTGCTATAATTTGCTCCATTATACCTTCTGGCCCTCTCTCTCTTTCTTTTTCTTCTGGGATCCCAATTATTCTAATGTTGTTTCGTCTTATGGTATCGCTTATCTCTCGAATTCTGCCCTCGTGATCCAGTAGTTGTTTATCTCTTTTTCTCAGCTTCTTTATTTTCCATCATTTCATCTTCTATATTACTGATTCTCTCTTCTGCCTCATTTATTCTAGCACTTAGCGCCCCCATTTTTTACTGCACCTCATTAATAGCCTTTTTGATTTCTACTTGGTTGGATTTTAGCTCTTTTACTTCTCCAGAAAGGGTTTCTCTAATAACTTCCATATTTTTTTCAAGCCCAGCTAGTATCCTTAAAGTGATGATTCTGAACTCTAGATCTGACATCGTACTAATGTCCGTATTGAGTAGGTCCCTGGCAGTCGGTACTACCTCTTGTTCTTTTTGTTGAGGTGATTTTTTCCGTCTCGTCATTTTGTGCAGAGGAGAATAGATTAATGAGAGAACAAAATGCTAGCAGAGTAACCACGTCCCCAGAAAATATACTTTAAACAAATCAGAAAAAACCTGAAGCAGTGGGATAAGAAAGGGAAAGAGAGAAAAAAGAAAAAGAAAAAAAGGAAAAAGAAAAAGATAAAGATAAAAACAAAGACAAACAAAACAAAACAACAACAACAAAAGAAAAACCAGAATGTGATCAAATATGATCTATACGGTATAGAGATCAGTGCCACACACTAGATTTGGGGTGTATTTTGGTCTTTTAGAAGAAAGTGCCTCCCAAAATTTTATAGAAAGAAAAACTTATATATGTACAAAAATAAGGGTTGATATGATGAAGGGATGGAATATGACTGTAAAAATGGAAATTATAAAAAATTTTATAAAAGGAATTGATAAGAAGTTGTTTGAAAAAAGAAAGAAGAGGATTTAAAAAAAGAAAAAAGAAAAAGAAAAAAAAAAGGGAGAGGATGTGATCAGGCAGGGGAATAGAAAACACCATATACTAGAGATTTAGGGTATATTTTAATCTGTTAGAAGAAACTATCTCAAAATTTTAAAGAGAGAACAACTTAAATATATAAGCCAAAAATATGGGTAACTACTATGAAGGGATAGAATATGACTCTAAAAATGAAAAATAAAAATGTTTTTTTTAAAAAGGGATTGATAAGTTGTTGGTTGAAAAAGGGAAAAAGAAAAATTCAAAAAGAAATAAAAAGACAAAAAAGACAGTTAAAAAAAAATTAACTTTAAAAGACTAAAGAATCATGGTAAAAAAAGCTGTGAATTCTATGTGCAGTAGTCCCCTAGCGCTGGAGTTCTGCCGTTCTCATTGATCGGTAAAGTTGGTCTTGGCTGGCTGTTCTCGCTGATCTTCTGGGGAGGGGCCTGTTGCCGTGGTTTCCAAATGTCTCTGCCGGAGGCGGAATTGCCCCGCCCTTGCCCCCTCCCGGCTAAGTAATCTGCTCGGGTTTGCTCTCCGGGGCTTTTGTTCCCTGCGAGCTTTCCGTACAGCTTTGGAGGCGGAGAGTGAAAATGGCAGCCTCCCAATCTCCACTCCGGAGGAGCCGAGAACTCGGGGCCCCACTCCTCAGTGACCCCCAGAGAAAAGCCGTCAGTCACTCCCGTCTCCCCGGTCTCTGGCCGCACTCCGTGCTCGCCCGGCCTGTGACTGCGCGTTTCTGTCTCTGGCACCCGACCCCGGGTGGAGTCTCCAAACCCAGCAGATCCCTGCGGTGCACTCCCGCGTGGCTCCTCCCGGGGGAGGAAGGTGAGTCTCCCCGGATCTGCCGCTTGTTGGGTCCCTGCTGGAGGAGCAATGGCCCGACTGTGCCGCGGATCACGGTTTATGGCCACCCCGAGCTGAGAGCCCACGCCTGGGCTCCGCCTCTGCAGCCGGCTTCCCTGCTCCGTTACCTGGGAGCTCTGCCACACTCAGGCACCCCCGGTCTTTCTGTGACCCCGAGGGTCCTGAGACCACACTGTCCCGGAGGGTTCCACCCCCCGCTTAGCCACCAGAGTGACGTCCCTCAGCGGAGCAGACTTTTAAAAGTTCCGATTTTGTGCTCCGTGGTTCTATCACTTGCCAGAAGCGGCCGACGGAGGCCCCTCCCCTGCCATCTATTCTCCCGAATATCGCCGCGGATTCACTTCTCCGCACGTCCTACCTTCCAGAAAGTGGTCACTTTTCTGATGAGAGAGTTGTTGCTCTTCTTTTCTTCGATCTCCTGTTGAGTTTGTAGGTGTTCAGAATGGTTTGATCCCTATCCAGCTGAATTCCTGAGAGGAGACGAAATCCAGGTCTCCTACTCCTCCGCCATCTTGCTCCGCCCCCTAGATGATTCTTTCTGGTTCTAAATTCTTATCTCCTCTTCACTGCCTCCTGCCCCCATTTGGCTTTCCCGAAAATCATTTGAAGGTATTTTACCTGGATATAAAGTTGGAGGATGGTGGGAAACCCATCACTGGCTGGCAGCCAGACTGTCAGGATTAGTGGTCTACACTTCCTATGTGTCCCAGATCTCCACCTTTCTGGGGATAACTCTGATAGGACATTTTAGGTAAATGACCTCTCAATCATACCTCTCAGCTTGGAGACCCAATCCTATTGAGGTGTAAGAAGGAATGGGAAACAAAGAAGGTAGACATAAAAACTGGAAGAACAACTGCCTTCAGAAAGAAATGGGAGGTCCATGTCCTTTGGTATCGCCAAGTCGAAAACTACAAGTTCATGTTAGATGTTCTATCTAGAATATAAGGTGAAATTTTGAGTGAACTGGGTTTCTATATGTTCCTTAGCATGAAACAGATCTCTATTGAGAAGCAAATGGGTCTTCCAAAACAGTCCCAGAAATCTCTGTCACTCCATGAGAAAAATTTATACTAAGGACATATTGGTCCATATTGGTACTAGGTCTTTGGTATACTTTCTAAGTTTGGGTTTCTGGATCTGTGCATAGGAGCTAAAATAATGTTTAGGAGTTTTCTACAAGAGAGTTTATAGAGCTCCAGGAAGAAGGAATTGGGACAAATGTCCTCTTACTTCCATTCTGAGGCATCTATAAAAGGAGGCAGAGCAGTAATCAGGGAAGGAGACACCAAGGCTTTCTTGAAGCTCAGTCTACACAATTATAGTCTACACAGTTCAACCCCCATGATGATGAGACAAAGGCATGGAGTGGTAGGAAGGTAGGGTCCCTTTCCACAGCATCTCCTATGATTGCTCCTGATGTTAAAGGACTTCTCCACCCCATTTCACTACAAATAAATAAAATAGGTCTTAATCCCTCCCAAACCCCATCTTAAATTTAGTGCTTGCAGAAAAGCTTGGAATTATTATGGAAAGCTGTATGTGGGTAATTGACAGACTGTGATTTAGAATTGAAAAGAAATCAGAAAAGTGGTTTGGTAGATGAACAGAAGGTTATGTCAGACATTTTGGATGGAATGGAGTGGGTGTCTTTGGGACTGAACAAGTTCAGATACTTCCCTGACAGAGAAAAATCTGCTCACTGGGACAACTCACACAATTAGAGGAGGGAGAAAACATCCTGTCTCTCACCCCGAACCCATTTGGATTTTGTTGGTTATCGTTGCAGCCCAGGACAAATTCCCAGAAACAGAATCAGTACCAAGTAGGGAATACCGTTTGTGTTTCATCAGTATGTAGGTATAAAATTGTTTGAGGTTATATCTCTGTGCCCTTTGCTGCCCACCGTCACTCCCAGTAACTTCACGGCTCACAAACCTCTCCTGTAGTTGCTCGAGTTGAGATCCTTGCGCAAAGCAGGGAGCGCTTTCCCAGGAGCCAGGCTTAGCCGTTTGCGTCATAGCCCAAAGGCGACGTCACCGGAGACCTTCAAGCTGTGTGCTCTTTGTGGAGAAAGAGCCGCAGTAAAAAGCCTTGAAACGGCTGTTATTTGAAAGTATTAGGGCATTCCCTTCAGAATCTCAAATAAATCTTACAGAAGCTGCTTTAGTTCATGATTGTATATACTTGGGGATGTGTCAGTTCCTAAAAGGAGTTATTCTTTAGTCACAGGAAAAGGGTTCAGTGACTAACAAGTGCTTTCTAATTTTGCCATTGCCCCAATGATGCCCAATGGAAAATAGATTTGGTTGGGACCCAGGGTGAGGAGATTCTAGTTTATAGAAACATGTCAGTTAAATCACAGAATAAAGGGTAAAGGGTCACCTTCGTTTAACCCCTGGATGCCCAAGGACTTTAGTAGGCTCAAACTCCCCATGCCTCAGCTTTCCAGGACAGGAGTACAATGTAGCCTCTTTGAAAGTGAGGTCACATCTATAAGTGTATAGCATTCTGTGAGGGGCTGCCCTTAGCTCCTGGGGTGGGTACTTGCTCCACATCCTCTCATTTAACCTTTGCAACCCTATCAGCATGTACTTTTATGCCATTTTTTCATATGAAGAAACAGATTCAGAGAGTGTCGAGGTTGCACAGTTCAAGATGGTACAGCCTCTAAGTGGCGAGGTGGAGGTGACTAAAAGTCCCTCTGACTCCTGGATCTGCACTGTTCTGCTGTCTCTCTGAGGTCATCTGAACCACGAACAGAAATGCTTGCTAAGCAACTAACAAATGTAATGAGTCAAATGAATGCTCAGTAATGAAGAGGAAGAGAGAGAAGGGGAAAGGGATTAAGCCTGTCTTCCTTTCTAACCACAGACACTGTTGTTTAGTAACTGTGCTGCCTGTGGGCAAACTTGATGTTTGTCAGACACTTGATGGTGGTGATTGCATTTCTCCAAACTCACTCCTCCTTCCGTGAGCCACAGAGTAATACAGAGCAGCTCGAGCAGAGTGGCATGGACGTCACACATCTGCTGGGAAAACTGCGTTGCATGTGGTGTGTACTTTGGGTGACGATGACAGAGGACACTGTGGAGAAAGAGCCTGGATTCGAGGCGCGAAGATGGGAGCTTCAGTCCCCTCTGTCTTTCATGTTGGAAGTCCTCCGGCAGGGCCCTCACACTCTGAGCTTTAGTGTCTTCTTCTGTGCCAGGGACACTGTGTCGCATTTTTATGTAGAGTCATCGAGAAGATGAAATGGAGTGATGTTTGCGATAGTTCCTAAAACAGTGCTTGGTACCAGATGAACCCATTAAGGAGCCTGAATAATATTTCAGGGGCACCTGGGTGGCTCAGTCAGTTAAGTGTCGGACTCTTGGTTTTGGCTCAGGTCATGATCTCAAGGTTGTGAGGTCGAGCCCGGCGTCAGGCTCTGAGCTCAGCGGGGAGTCTGCTTGAGATTCTCTCCCACGCTCCCTCTGCTCCTGCCCCCTGCTCTCTCTCTTTCTCTCTCTCTCTCAAATAAATACAGCTTAAAAAAATAAATGTAAGTATTTCAGTGTCTAGTAAAAACACACATCCCAAGTCTGTTTCGCTTCAGGATCTTGGGGCTTGCTGTTCCCTCTTCCTGGACCATTCTTCTCACAGATCTGTGGCAAGTTCCCCTGTCTTACCATTTAGGTCTCAGATTAAATGTCCCCTTGGTTTACAGATCTCTCCTGACCTCCCGATCTAAAGAAAAATATTTAGGCACCATATTCTGTTTTATTATCTTCACAGCACTGTTATCTAAAATGAATTATGCTTGTTTATTATTTCCTGCCTCCATTAGAGTGCAAGTTCCTTTCGCCCGGGGACTTGTCTGTTTCGCTTACTGCTCAGCTGCCAGGACCTAGCCCAGTGCTGTCCACTAACAGAGTGCAGGCCACGTAAGCAACCTCACGCTTTCTTGTAGCCACATTAGAAACAGGGAAAAGAGATGAGTAAAATTAATTTTGATAATGTGTTTTATTTAACCCTAGTATATCCCAAATATTATCATATCCATACATAATCAATATAAAATTATTGATGTATTTTGCACTTTTTTTTCATACTAAGTCTTTCTAATCTGATGTGTGTTGGACACTTAGAATGCATCTTGGGCGCTCCATAGTCACACGTGCTTCCCAGCTGCAGGACGGGACAACACCGGCCTAGGGAACTGAGCATGCCTGGGGAGTCAACATTTGTTGAAGACTATGTGTGGTTTTCCATCTTTGTGTGAATTGCTCCAAGCCTTTTGCTTTTATTTTTATCTATTTATTTACTTTTAAAGATTTTATTTATTTATTTGAGAGAGAGAGTGATCGAGAGAGAGAGAGAGAGAGAGAAAGAGAGAGAGAGAGACCAGGAGCAGGGGAGGAATAGAGGGAGAGGGAGAAGCAGGCTCTTCGCTGAGCGGGGAGCCAGATAATGTAGGACTCGATCCCAGGACCCTGGGATCATGACCTGAGCAGAAGGCAGATGCTTAACTGACTTAGCTACCCAGGTGCCCCAGCCTTTTGCTTTTCAATCAAGGAACTTTAGACCTAGACCTTTAGAGATCCTTTACTCACTTCCTCCCATTATAGATGATTCCAATTTGATTCCAAGAGGGGGTATGTTAGTTTCCACATTGTCTTACTCAACGTTGTAAGAGGTGGCGGAGCTGGGCCTGGACTCTTGTTATTCTCAAGTGAATGCTCTTTTCAAATATTCATGTGGATCCAGAAATTTAAAAACACTCTCTGTGATCTAAACTGCATCATTTTTTTTTCTGGACACACCAAACGATTATATGCAATAGTCCTTGACATAAATGGGTGTAATTTCCAGAGTTTGGGCTTCAAACAAGCGATCAAATTTTAGGTTCCATTGTAACAAGAAATCTTCATTCATATCTCGCTTAATTAAATCATTTAATCTAAATCACTCTAAAATCTTCTTAAGAACTTCAGCTTTAGCTTAAGAAACAAAACTATTCATTTTCTTTCCAGGATTTTACGTTCCAAGATGTTAAAAATTCAAATGTCACCCACACACCTGCAGAGCTTGTGGCCACCTTATTCACATTCCTCCCTCCTTTGAATCACTGGGAAGAAGGCTAACAGCTGCTTGTGGGATGGCATAATATTGATTAATGGTGTCTACAGGAAATCAGCTCAAGACAATTAATTTTTACAGCGCCAGTTCTGTACTTTCAAGCATTCTATTAAAATTATGCATTGTTAATTGATTCTGCTGGGAATTAGGAGCCAAGACCAGTCTGCCAAAAAAAGAAAGCAGGACACAACTCTGTTGCATATTCATATCGACTTTCTCCTTAATAATCCAGTGGGGAGGGGAAATCAGAGCTGTGATCTATCAAACCCACTATAGATGAAAAATTATTGCTCTTTCCTTTTATTTTTAAGTCATGAACATTAGGGATTGTGTTCTAAGATAATGAGTTGTTGCTTCTGCCAACTGAGGTATGGTGCATACTTTGTCAATCTTCCGCTTTTGAACCTCCAGGGGCAGATAATACAGAATCCCTGTGCGGTGGTGTGTTTGCTGATTTAATTCTCTTTTAGTATCTGTTTGTGTCTCCAGGGCCCTGGTGAACATGGCGTGGCTGCCGTCTTCCCTGCACAGTGTCTGGGGAATGAGACCAAAGACAGACTTCCATAACCGCTGTATACATCTCCAAGGCACTAGTCGAAATATGTTATAGAAAAGGCCAGGTTGAATGTGGAACCGAGGAGCAGTAATTTCCTTGGCTCACGGAAGAATCATTATTCTTTGTTTTAAAGTCTTCATTTTAATAGCTCCACAAATCAGGAAGAAATAGATCTCTTAAACATGGTGGAAGTGGATTAAAATCCTGGTTGTTACTGCTGAAATAAAAATATTTTTATTTTGAGTTGGGCATTTCTGTGAGTTGCTTTAGATTCCAAACATTGTTTTTACATTTCAAAATTGTTAATTGCTCCCTATTCATTGATTCGTTATTTTTAATTGATGTATGATTGACATACGCTATTCTTTTAGTTTCAGGTATACGTCCTAGTGATTTGATGTTTTAGACATTATGAAGTGATCCCCACGGTAAGTCTAGCTACCACCTGTAACCATACAAAGTTATTATAATATCATTGACTGTATTCCCTATGTTGTACATTACATCTCCATGACTTATTTATTTTACAACTGGAAGCTTGTACCTCTTAATGCCCTTCATGGATTCCCCCTGCCCTCAACTCCTCCCCTTTCTAGTAACCAACAGCTTGTTTTCTGTATCTATGAGTCTGTTTCTGTTTTGTTTTGTTTGTTCATCTGTATTTTTTTTTTTTTTTAGAATCGACATACAAGTGAAGTTATCTGGTATTTTTCTTTCTCTGACTTATTTCACTTAGCATAATACCCTCTAGGTCCATCCATGTCAAAAGTGGCAAGATTTCATTCTTTTTTGATGGCTGGGTAATATTCCATTGCATATATATTCTGCATCTTTATCCATTCATCTCTCGGTGGACACTTGGGTTGCTTCTCTATCTTGGCTACTGTAAATAATGCTGCAGTGAACCTTTATTCTTTATTTGAAAGGAGCCCTCTGGTCTCAGTGAAATTGGAAATAGGGGCTAAAGATGGATAAGAAGTGTAACTGAAGGAATCAGCTTTGGACATCTGGCAGGTTGGAGTGTGGGCAGTGCAGAGTGGAGTTCAGGCTTCAGGCCTTGGGGACTCATGGGCAGGCGCCCCATCCCTTTCTAGCTGTGTGCAAGGCACTGAGTCTCCTTGAGCTCAGTTTCTTCGCTGGTAAAATTGGGATCAACTTAGACCCTATCTTAAATGGTCATGGGGAGGTTTAATGAGAAAATACATGTAAAACTTCTGGTTTGTTCTGAATGTCCAATAAATATTAATGACTATTTGCATTATTGCAGTTCTCATTGAAAGTGCCTTTATCCAGTGCAAAGCAACTGATGTTTGTACACTGAAATAACTGTATATTTTTGATATATTACTATGCAATGCAGACTTTTACCATTTTTTCATTGTCTTAATTGAATTTACTTTTAGTACTCATGTATATCAGAGTTTTGAATGTGTACATATTTGAAAATAATAAAACCATCTTTTAAAATGATTAAAAATATGGCCTTCCACCGACTCCTTGGCTTTCCCATCCCCAAATTGCTGAGATTTTTAAGAGACTGTATTGTGATTCTATGTCATCTGAGAATGACAGCTCTAATATAATTGCAATATAAGGGTCAAGGAAGAATGTCACAAATTCGTTGTTGTCTGCAGGCTCAGTCTAAGATTCTATCTGTACAATACCATGACAACCAGTTAGAAAGAGAAAAATTTAGTTGATTGCACAGTTGTTTTAGCTACATGAAGCCAAACAACTGGTTTCAATCTTATTTTCTTCTGCTTCATTGATTGATGAGATTCAACCCGTAGTTCTGATATCATGTGTGTGACCTAAGTCACATTCTTATACATTCTGGAGATGGCCTTAATTGAGTATTTAATGGATTATTTGCTCCATTCGAAAGAGCTTTCTTTGCATGTGTGTATGTGAGGAGAATTGTAATCCAGTGATTATGTGTGCTTGGAGGGGCTCTGCTGTGTGGGAGCTTTATTTTTCTTATGGTTGGATCGGGGTGGGTGATTTTAGGTCAGGCTCCCCAGAGTAGTTTCATGGCAATGAAAGCCTGTTTTATGATGGCTGTTCGTACATATTTATTTCTTGTTTAAAGTTCTACCTGGATCCACCCACAACTATTTGCTATATATTGTTAGATAGGAATGGGTGTTCTGAAGTTAAATAGACTCTTCTAAGTTTAAGAGGAGAGACTCTTAGCAAGACAGCTCATTTTCCTCAACTGCTGCTTCCTCATCAGTAAGGTGGTTCTTTGGTCAGGAGAGTAGGCAATGCAGTGGCTGTTTTTATAAAGTTTTCTGTGCTCATACCAATGGCCCCAGCATGCAGGACACACATGCAAACCTTATTTTCCCATTAATGTCTCCTACTAATGAAAATCTTTTAAAAAATCTCTTCCATTCAAGGGGAAAGGGAAACTGCTAATAGCGTCTGGCATAATTTTTATTTCCAAAAAAATGCTCATCTACTCTGCTTGTGCTAGAGATTTGGGTTCCAAGAAGAATTGTGCACGGAGCTTCTGATCTTGTGTGAAAGAACAAGTGAGCAAGGCTCTTGGAGATGGGCTGAGGTGTGACACCCCAGGATCCTCTCCCTGCATCTCTAGGGCTTGGTGGCAAAATGACGAATGGCTACTCAAAGCGGTTTTCCAAAGGCTTCTTTAAAACAAGCCCAAGATTTCCTGTTTGATTTGGCTGTTTACTGTCATTCTTAGATGAAAAGAAAGGTTTGGCAAGAGCAGATTTCAGAATACTGCCAAAAGGGAGCTTCCAAGAGTCCGTGTGTCACTGGGCAGTTGTTCAGTCCACCAGGGGACATCACTGAAGCTCAGCTTGAATAGTCCTCATTTCTCTGCAGACTGCATCTCTGAGAACAGCTATTTAGATTCACACATGGTTTGCAAGTGCATTCACATCCTTATAACTGTTTTAACTTTTATTTTGAAATAATTTCAGACTTACAGGAAAGTAACAAAAATAGCATAGAGAGTTTTTCCCACAATAACATTGGTATATAACCATGGAGAATTGCGTTCTTATTAATTCAATACCTATTATGAAACTAGAAATATTGGTAATAATATTCTTCATTCTTTTCAAAAATCCTATGACTGGGTAGAATGAATATTTTCTTCATGTTTCTGAATGAGGAAGTTGAGACACAGGTCATAGAGCCAGCTAGGGCTGAGTCAGAACTGAACTTGGTATATTTGACTCCTGACCCAGAGGTCTTTTAGTCAAAATGCATTATTTTTTTTTATTAAGAGGAAGATATAAATAAGTGTTCAGAGTGAAAGAAATCACTATATATATATTATGTGAATCATCACTTTGGTTGTTGTTGGGTTAATAAAATGCTGCACGTATTCACATAGCCTTCTCTCGCATTTAGTCCCTCCCCCTCCTCTAAATATCTCTAGAACCTATTTCCTGCTTCAAATACTACAACTGCTACCTGGAATACATTATCTTCTCTTTCCTTTACCTATAGTTGCACAAGAATTCCTTATTCATCTCCCTGACTGCACACTGTTGCCAGGGAAATCTTTCTAAACCACAGATCTAATCGTGTCATTCTTCTGTTTAAACTCCATCAGTGGGCTCTTCTGTACTGTCCCATCTTACCATACAGGGCATTAATCGATCATCTTCAATCCACCCAACAACTGTATGGAGGAGGCGTTTTGTGATTACCTTGATATGAGAGGTTCATGCGTTGGGATCATGTAGTAGCTAACTGGCCGAGCCAGGATTTGAACTTAGGGCTCTAGAGAGCATCAGATGACCCAGTCTCCCCATTGCCTATAGGATAAAGTCCGGTGTCCTGAGGCAGTCAGCTCCGATTCTGGCTTGACTTTAGATTGTCTTCGTATCAGCCGGGTTCTTTGTCCCCTGTGCTTAGCTATATCAAACTTCTTGCCCTGCCTGTTTCTTTATACCACCATGCTGGTTCAAATGGAGGACTGTCTCTGTCTGAAATGACCTTCCCTGTCTTCTCTGTTTAGCAAGACCTAGCTCAAATTCACAGTGGCATGCCAGGTTGGGGAGGGTAGTGGTCCTGGGAACCATTCACCCAGGTATAGGCAGAAACAAATGCATTGGCTGTAGATGGTTTAACACAAAACAAAACTGACCAAAAGTCATCTGCTTTTTATTAGTACCATGTGCCAGAAATTGCAGAGTGTCAAGGACAAAAGACTCCTTTCTGTGGTGTACGCCCTGGCAAATTTATCACCTCTTTGTTTTTTTTTTCCAGCTTTATTGATATATATATACACACATATATATATATATATATATATACACACACACATATATATATATATATACACATATATATATATATATATACACACACACACACACACACACATATATATACACACACACAAACACACGCACACATATATACACATACATATATTTACATATATACACTATATATATATATATATATATATATATATATATGTAGGCTCCATGCCCATTGTGGAGCCCAACATTGGGCTTGAACTCATAACCCTGAGATTAAGACCTGGGCTGAGATTAAAAGTCAGACAGTTAACAGACTGAGCCACCTAAGCGCCCCTGTAATTGATATTTCAATAAACATTGTGTATCTCATTATAACATTGTCTAAGTTTAAGGTGTACAATATGTTGATTTGATACACTTGTATATTACAATATGATTATCACCATAGTGTTTGCTAACACATCTATCACATCACATAATTACCATTTCTTTTTTTGTGGTGAGAATATTTAAGATCTACTTTCTTAGCAACTTTTAAGTATATAGTAGAGTATTCTTATTTATAATCACAATGCTGTGCATTAGATCCCCAGGTGTATTTATCTTATAACTGGAAGTTTGTACTCTTTGACCAACATCTCCCCATCCCCATGCCCCCAAGCCTCTGGTAACCACCAATCTTCTTTGTACCTATGAGTTAGGCTTTTTTAGATTTCACATATAAGTGATATTGTACAGTAATTGTCTTTCTCTGTCTGACTTATTTCACTTACCACAATGCCCTCAAGATCTACCTATGTTGTTGCAAATGG
Organism: Mirounga leonina; assembly: GCF_011800145.1. Taxonomy (NCBI): domain Eukaryota; kingdom Metazoa; phylum Chordata; class Mammalia; order Carnivora; family Phocidae; genus Mirounga; species Mirounga leonina. The sequence continues at coordinate 2,962,884 of NW_023270237.1, forward strand.
CAGGATTTTATTCTCTGTAGTGGCTGAATAATGTTTCATTGTTTATACGTATATATACCATAGCTCCTTTACCTTTAATGGACAGTTAGGTTGTTTTCATATCTTGGCTATTGTGAATAATGCTGCAATAAACATGGAGTGCAGATGTCTCTTCAATATCCTGTTTTCATTTCCTTTGGATATATACCCAGAAGTGGGATTGCTGGATCATAGGGTAGTTCTATTTTTAGCTTTTTGAAGAACCTCCATGCTTTTTCTATAGCTGTACCAATTTACATCCCCACCAACAGTGTACAAGGGTTCCCCTTTCTCCACTTCCTTGCCAACACTTGTTATCTCTTGTCTTTTTGATGATAGCCATTCTAACAGGTGTGAGATGATATCTCATTGGACTTTTGATTTGCATTTCCCCGATGATTAGGGCATCTCAGTTGGGCATCTTTTCATGTACCTGTTGGCTATTTTATGTCTACTTTGAAAAACTGTCTATTCAGTTCCCCTGCCCATTTTTAAATTGGATTGCTTATTTATTTTTTTCTTTTGTTACTGAGTTATGTGAGTTCTTTATATAGTTTGGATATTAACCCCTTATCAGAAAAATGATTTGCAAATGTTTTCTCTCATTCCATATGTTGCCTTTTCATTTTGTTGATTGTTTCTTTTGCTGTGCAGAAGCTTTTTAGTTTTATGTAGTATTGCTTATTTATTTTTGCCTTGTTGCTTGTGTTTTTGGTGTCAGATCCAAAACATCATTGCCAAGACTAATGCCAAGGAGCTTTCCCCTATGTTCTCTTCTTGGAGTTTTACAATTTCAGGTCTTATGTTTAAGTCTTTAATTTATTTTGAGTTAATTTTTATGAGTGGTGTAAAATGGGGATCCAATTTCATTCTTCCACATGTGATTATTCAGTTTTCCCAGCACAATTTGTTGAAGATACTTTCCTTTTTCTATTGGGTATTCTTAGCTTCCTTGTAAAATATTAATTGATCATACATGCTGGGATTTTATTCTGGGCTCTCTATTGTGTTCTATTGGTCTATGTGTCTACTTTTAAGCCAATACCAAATGGTGTTTGATTATCATAGATTTGTAATATAGTTTGAAATCAGGAAGTATACTGCCTCCATCTTTGTTCTTTTTTTTTAGGATTGCTTTGGCTCTTTGGGGTCTTCTGTGGTTCCATACAAATTTTAGGACTGTTTTCTCTATTTCTGAGAAAAATCTCATTGACATCTTGATAAGGATGGCTTTAAATCTATAGATTGCTTTGGGTAGTATGGACATTTTAACAATATTCATTTTTCCAATCCATGAACACAGAATATATTTCTATTTGTTTGTATCTTCTTCAATATTTTCATCAAAGTCTATAGTTTTCAGTGTACAGATCTTTCACCTCCTTAAATTTATTTCTAATTACTTAATGTTTTTGATGGTATTATCAGTGGGATTATTTTCTTTTTCAGATACTTCATTGTTAGTATATACTGACTTCAGTATGTTGATTTTTATATCCTGCAACTTTACTAAATTCATTGATTAGTTCTTAGAGTTTTTGGTGAAGTCTTTAGGACTTCATATATAAAATCATATGATCAGCAAATAAAGAGATTTTATTTATTTCTTCCTTTCCAACTTGGGTGCATTTTATTTGGTTTTTAAATTGAAGTATAATTAGCAACCAGTGTTATATTAATTTAGGTATATAATATAATGATTCAACAATGTATAAAATGAGAGGGAGAAACAGACTCCCTGCTGAGCAAGGAGCCCAGTGCGGGTCTTGATCCTAGGACTCCAGGATCATGACCTGAGCCAAAGGCAGATGCTTAATGGACTGAGCCACCCGGGTGCCCTTGTATTTTTAATTTTTTAAAAAAAATTTTATTTATTTATTTGACAGAGAGAGCGAGAGAGCACAAGCAGGGGGAGCAGCAGAAGGAGAGGGAGAAACAGGCTTCCCGCTGAGCAGGGAGCCCGACGACGCGGGGCTTGATCCCAGGACCCTGGGATCATGACCGGAGCCGAAAGCAGACGCTTAATCATCTGAGCCACCCAGGCACCCCAGTATTTTTAATTTTTTGAAGAACTTCCATATTGTCTTCCACAGTGGTTGTACTAGCTTGCATTCCTACCAACAGTGCATGATGGTTATTTTTTCTTCACATCCTCAACACTTGTTTCTTGTCTTTTTAAAAAATTTTATTATGTTATATTAATCACCATACATCTTTAGTTTTTGATGTAGTGTTCCATGATTCATTGTTTACGTATAACACCCAGTGCTCCATTCAATACGTGCCCTCTTTAATACCCATTACCAGGCTAACCCATCCCCCCACCCCCCTCCCCTCTAGAACCCTCAGTTTGTTTCTCAGAGTCCATAGTCTCTCATGGTTCTTGTCTTTTTGATTCTAGTTATTCTGACAGGTGTAATGTGATATCTTGTGGTTTTGATTTGCATTTCCCTGATGATTAATGATGTTGAGCATCTTTTCTTGTGTTTGTTGGCCATCTGTATGTCTTGGAAAAAATGTCTATTCAGGCTTTCTGCCCATTTTTACAGATTATTATTATTATTTGGTGTCAAGTTGTGTAAGTTCTTTATATATTTTGGATATTAATCCCTTATTGGAGATATTATTTGCAACTATCTTCTTCCATTTAATAGGTTGCCTTGTCATTTTGTTGATGGCTTCCTTCGTTGTGCAAAAAGCTTTTTATTTTGGTATCATCCCAAAGTTTATTTTTGCTTTTGTTTCCCTTGCTTGAGGAGATGTATCTAGAAAAATGTTTCTACAGCCAATGTCAAAGAAATTACTGCCTGTGTTTTCTACGAGGAGTTTTATGGTTTCAGGACTCACATTTTAAGGTTTATTTCTAGGCTTTCTATTCTGTTCCATTGATCTATGTCTGTTTTTGTGCCAGATGCCTTTTATTTCTTTATCTTGCTTGATCGTTTTCATAAGGACTTCCAGTACTCTGTTGAATAAGAGTGATGAGAGTGCATACCCTTGTCTTGTTCCTGATCTTAGAGGAAGAGATTTCAACCTTTCACTGTTGTGTATGATGTTAGTTGTGGGCTTGTCATCATAGCCTTTATTATATTGAGATATGTTCCTTCCAAACCCAGTTTGTTGAGGGTTTTCATCACCTCTGGCTTCTGCAGTGTTTAGGATGGATCTCTATTAGAACTGCTAGGATATCATGTTACAACTGCTTAATTATCTCTTCCTCACCCGGTCCATGGGCTCCTTGACGACAATCTTATTGTCCTAGGCACCTTTGTATTCTCAGGGCTGAGTATAAGCCCAGAGTAGGTATTTGTATGAATGAGTTAAAAATCCCCAAATTATTTATATCTTTCCTTTGAAGTACTTTCTTTTTTTTTCTCAAGTACTTTCTTACTAGTAATATACATGTATACTTTTCTGTTCCAAAGAAATTTTGTGCAGGAGCATCTAGTACTTCTAAATTATATAACTGCTTGTTATAACCAGTGACTTAAAAAATTACGTGGAGCCATTTAAAAAAGATAAAATCTAGGTGTTCTAAAGATTCTGGGAACCTTTAGCTGAGTAGCATCAAAGTGACATAATCTGGGGGCTCTTGATAGCATTGTGTTGATGAGTACCAGCTTTGGATTCAAGAGACCAGAGGCCACGTCCTGGCTATTGCCTTTCACATTAGACAGTGACTGCAGGCGACGTATTATCTCTGGTACTTAATTTTCTCAGGTATAAAGTGCTGTGAAAAATAACTGTATAAATGTAGATGGTGTGTCTACATTTATTGTTGGGTCGGGCACATAAAATTACTAATGATTATTACTTCTCAAAATTTCGGCCTAATTATGAATATTTCACAGATTTATAGAACATAATTCATTTTAGATAATATGAAGTGATTTGATAACTTTATTTATCTTATTTATGAAACAAACATGTACATTTTTATGAGATCAAGGAGAAAAGAGCAACTTCATAGTGGGAAGTTTCCATAGGTATTACCCTGATTTTGGTCCACTGAAATGCTAAGTTTGCCTCTGATTGTTATGCTAGGATGTTAGGCTGAGAAGAAATTTTCTATCTTGACAATGGTTTAAAACCCAAAGGCTACAAACATCATAAATTTTGGTAGAAGTGTTACCTTGTTCATATTGAACATAGGGTTTGCTTGAAATGACCATAGTAAAAGCCTTATTATCTGTTGTGATCGGCATTGACCAATAAATGTGTCATTAAATTGAAAAGAGATTCATGATTAGTGATTAGTCAACATCACTAATTATCAGGGAAATGCAAATCAAAACCACAGTGAGGTATCACCTTATACCTGTCAGAATAACTAGAATCAAAAAGACGTAAATGTTGGAGAGGATATGGAGGAAAAGGACCCCTCTTACACTGTTGGTGGGAATGCAAACTGGTCCAGCCACTGTGGAAAACAGTATGGAGATTCCTCAAAAAATTAAAAACAGAAATACTATATGATCTAGTAATTCCACTTCTGGGTATTTATTTACCCAAAGAAAACAAAAACACTAATTCAAAATGACATACCCTATGTTTATTTCAGCATTATTTACAATAGCCAAGATATAGAAACAACTTCAGTGTCTATGGATATATGAATGGATAAGGGGGATGCAAAACACACACACACATACACACACACACAATGGAATATTGCACAGCCTTAATAAGGATGAGATTATGCCATTTGGAACAACATGGATGGACATAGAGTATGTAATGCTAAGTGAAATAAGTCAGATTGAGAGAGACAAATACCATAGGATTTCAGTCATATGTGAGATCTAAAAAGGCAAATGAATGAACAACAAAACAAAAAGCAGAATCAGACCTGTGAATACAGCGAACAAACTGAAGGTTGCTGGAGAGGAAAGGGAGTGGAGAGAGGGGCAAAACGGGTGAAGGGGAGTGGGAGAGACAGGCTTCAGTTATGGAATGAATAAGTCATGGGAATAAATAGAGAATATAGCCAATGGTATTATAACACTGTTGTGTGGTGATAGATGGCTATGCTTGTGGTGAGCACAGCATAACACATAGAGATGGTGAGTCACTATGTTGTACACCTGAAACTAATGTAACATTGTGTGTCAACTATACTCAAATAGGAAAATAAAAGAAAAAAAGAAAAGGGACTCTGAAAACAATATATATGTGTTTTAAATATATTCATGTTGTTCCCTAATATTTTGATGAGTCAAGGCCTCTCCTTTGAGTATAAATGCACTGAGGAGAGCTCAGTCAGCTTCCTTGCTTTCAGCCCATCCACAGTGCAATGTCTACTACGTCTCCTACTTTTGACTTACTAAAAGCGAAGCTAGGAGGTAGAGTTGTGAGGTGGTCTGAATGCAGAATCTATCTGGATTTTTAGAGTTATTTCACACTCTTTCGCAAATGTCTTACTCTTACCCACAATAATTTTCTTGCCTTTGTCAACTCTTTCCAAAGTATTCAACTAGGTTTCATAGAAGCCCAAAACTCTCCCCACTCCTATTTCACCAGTTTGTGTATCATTTAATTAAATTATGTAATTGCACTAGCAAGAGAACTGGCATAAACTGACTTGGGAAAAATGTAGGGAACTCAAAGTGAACATAAAATGACTGTGTGGGCCTTCTAGAAAATAACCTACTAGTGGTAATTGCCCCATGTAAAATCAGTCAGATGTTTTGCAGAGGAAAGGAGCCCATGGCTAGGTCAGGCGGACTGGTTAAGCGGAAAGTGGTCAGGAGCGTCAGATGGATTTAATCGTGAGAGCATAGCTTCCTTCTACGAACTGAACTTGGCTAATTAGAGATGCTATAGGATTCTGAGCTTTTGACCCTTAAAATGTTTTAAACTTTTCTAACCTTGTTGTTAGGTTATTTCAAGGCAATTCAATTTAAGATGTTGCTTGGTATTGAATTTTATCTCTTGCCAACCCTTTTTCTCATGATCTCCTCTAATCCATGTGCCCCACTAAAAATACTAGTGTAATTTTAAAATTCGAGAAAAATGAAGGGGCTGGACAATCCTATCTTGTGGAAAGAGTGTCTGCCAAACACTGTGCTTGTGGACCAACATCAGTAACGTCCTGATGCTCAGCTGCACACTCATATCCCTAAATCCTTCCTGAGCAGTCGAGCTTTTACGAACACCTCCTGACACTTTTACCTAATTTGATGTTGAAAGTTTTAATGCCAGCCACAGAAAACCAATCTTTTGTCAATGTACAAAAAGTCTCTTTTGGCCTCTTAGTAGTACAAATAGTTCCTGAAATAGAAAAATTCAGGATCCTTTGTTTAGGCTAGCATCCATATTTCCAAGGATTATGAAATAAATGTTTGATCCAGGAGAGATAAAAAGAAGGCCTCCACTTGAAAATCTTGATATAATTGATCTGATAAATTCTTAACTCCTGCTGACGTTGATGAGAGCGAAGTGCATGCCAGAGGTCACGTTTGAGGTACTTGAAATTTGGAACTGTCTCCCAGATGGCTATCTAAACCTTCCCGATCCTGCTCTCTTCTTGAAGAGCCATTTGGCTGGCAAAGATAAAAATTTGCATGACTCCCTATAAGGGGATAGATTCGGTTGGTTTAAGTGTACAGATTTTTCTTTTTCCTTTCTAGTGTTTTAAAAGTGGGGACATTTTATGGTTCAAGAATGAAACGTAGGGTGACAAAAGGCATATGCTGTTGCATGCTAGCATTGGTTCCATCGAAGTAGCTGCCGCCCCTTGGATGGGACTTGGTCACTCCAATTCCCTATGGTTCCCTTCTCTCCTGTGCCTTGCCCTTGGCCAGTCATTGATGTTACCTCCTGACTCCTCTAGGCAGGTGAATTTGCAGTCCCTGTCATGGACTTTAACTGTTTCTTCATGTAAGCTTTGTGTCCACAAATCCAGAAGAATTAGGTTCTTCCAGGGTAATAAATTGTACCCTCTGCTGTCTGCATGAACACTTTATGGCCATTGAGCTGTCCCTTAATGTGCTGTAAACACTCAGGGTAGACAGTGCCTCCCCAAACATTTAGAATCACAGTTCAGCCAGATTTAAAATATACAGCTTTAGGAGTGCCTGGGTGGCTCAGTTGGTGAAGTGTCTGCCTTCAGCTCAGGTCACGATCTCAGGGTCCTGGGATGAGTCCCACACTGGGCTCCCTGCTCAGCGGAGAGTCTGCTTCTCCCTCTCCTTCCGTCCCTCCCCCGTTCGTGTTCTCTCTCTCTCTCAAATAAATAAATAAAATCTTTAAAAAATATATACAGCTTTAATGTGAATGCAACATCTAGCAAACCTTTAGATGAGTATCTCCTGAAGGCCAAGTCACATGGGGTCATTTATTTATCTTTCGACTGCTTTACTCCTGGGTTACCTGATCCCTCAGGTTTCATGTGATGTCATGGAGATGATTCTGAATAAAGTAAGAGGGGAAGCCCAGAATTGACTCTCAGCTTTTGTCCCAATTTCCTGAAACAGCTGAGCGGGTTTCAGCAGGTTTCCTTGGCCATCGTCTTTGTCCCAAGACTTCTTGATGATGCTTCCCCAGTGGTTTGGCTTAAGGAACAGTAGGGATGTAAATCATCATGGAAGGAGAAGGTATCTGAGGACAGAGACCCACCAAAGATGATAGGGAGTTGGAGGAAGAGTGGCAAGTAGGATCAGGCGAGGGGGGCCACCGGAAGATACAGCTAAGGGTAATGGCTGGAGGGGTAGTGAAGCTAGAAACCAGGAAAAAAGAATGAAAAGTTTCTTGGTCTCTTGCTTTTCTATTTATCGTGTAGGTTGGAAATTCACTTCTACTGAACGAGAAATGTATGACCAGCATGATCCCTAGGATTGTATGGAGGCTGAAGAGAAAAGAAAGCTTTCACAGGAAATGCCCATTTATTCTCAGTTATGTAGAACACTTCAAGGTATTTATAAGGTTTTATTTTTGGTCTTTAGCAAATGCAAGGATAAGTTGGCTAATGTGAGTCTTATGCTGAAGTGGCTTCTTAACCCTTAAATTCTCTTAGTTTGCAGACCAGTGGCCTGTCTGTGAAATGCGCCAAATTATCAAGGGCATTTCTTGTCACCTGTTTTCAGCAAGTTCTCTGGAAGCCATGGGTAGAAGCCTGTGCCTGGAAGCGAGGGAGGGGGCGTGAGGGGGGGAGGTGGCTGTGGTTTGACTGGAGGAAGCACAGCTTTTTTGGCTAAATAGCCAACTTTTAAAATCCTGATATAAATAAAATGTTTTTCTAACTGTTATTGTTTGGCTCATTTCCCAGGTAAGTGCATGAACCATACATCATTGACCTTGGCTCTAAAATACAGATTTTCATCTTTAAAGAATTTGGGATCAGAGGTTAGAGATCATAGGTTGTTTGAGCTGGAAAGGATTTAGAGGTCTGCTAGTCTACTCCTTTATTTTATGGATGAAAATATCCCCAAACTCTGTCATATCCAGATCTCTCTCTTTTTTCTTGTCTTTAAAAATTCTTTAAAAAAAATATTCAAGCTTTATTGAGATATAATTGACACACCATTATGTAAGCTTAAAGTATATAATGTATTGCTTTGATATACTTATAAATTGCAAAATGATTACTATGATAGCGTCAGCTAACACCTTCATCATGTCACATAATCACCATTTCTTTTTTTGCAGTGAGAACACAAGATTTATTGTCTTAGCAGCTTTCTTTTTCTTTAAAAGATTTGAGAGAGAGAGCATGCACACGTACACATGCATGAGTGGTGGGGGGATAGAGGAAGAGAGAATCTCAAGCTGACTCCCCCCCTGACTGCAGAGCCCCACATGGTCCTCCATCCCGTGATTCCAAATCAAGAGTCGGGAGCTTAACCGACTGAGCCACCCAAGCGCCCCTCTTAGCAACGTCCCGGTGTGTAATACAGTATTATTAACTATCCCATCTAAATAACTCTTAATACATTGAGACATGTTAGGTAATATATCAGTTTTAATTACTTTTTTTGGAGAGGGAACTTCTGGGGAGCCCTCTTTGCTTCTGGGGCTGTTCTGGGCCTGGACCCAATGGTTACTCTGGACTTGCCTTTTTTACCATGCTAGGACACACTTTACCTTGCTTTTTTGTGGGATCCTGAATTTCCCTATTTCCATTGTCTTTCTTGGTTTATACCTTCATTCTGGTGGAGAACATTTTTCATCCTATACTTTCAAGAATTGGGGGCCACAGCAGGTAAATTTCTTGAGGACTTGCATACTTAAAATCACATCCTTATGATCACATTTAATTGATAATTTGGATAGGTATAGAATGTTGGAAATTATTCCTCCCCCTGAATCTTTAAGATGTAATTATTTCTTTGAATTTTGGCTTCTGGTGCTGGTGTTGAGCCATCTGATGCCAATCCGACTCCTGATTCCTTCTATATGACAATTTTTTTCATTCCATTAGATTTTTTGCTGATGTACTGGGGATGGGTCTTTGATTTGTTTTCTTCATTGTCTGGGGTACTAAGTTAGCCCATTAAATCTGGAAACTTTTATCTTTCAGTTTTATGAGTTTGGCATACGTTACTAATTTGATAATTTCTTCCCTTCTATTTTTTTTTTTTTGTCTGTGCAGTTTCTTTCTGGAGCTTCTAGAGAGTTTCTCTAATTTTCTGATGCTTTCTTTTCTTTTTCCATATTTTTGTCTTTTTTGTTTATTTTCTAGGAAATTTCCTTGAGTTTCTCTCCTGACCCTTCAGTTGAATTCTTTCCCTTCCTGATCTCATAGTTTTCATTTCCAAGCATTCTTTTATTTCTCTAAATATTTCTTCTTTTCATGGCACCCTGTACTTTGATGGATGCAATATCTAGTTTTATCACTGATGCTGTCATAATAGTTTTATAAGTTATCTTCTGATGATATTTTTGTCACTTTTTTTTTTTTAAGATTTTATTTATTTATTTGACAGAGAGAGACACAGCGAGAGAGGGAACACAAGCAGGGGGAGTGGGAGAGGGAGAAGCAGGCTCTCCGCGGAGCAGGGAGCCTGATGCGGGGCTCGACCCCAGGACTCTGGGACCATGACCTGAGCCGAAGGCAGACGCTTAACGACTGAGCCACCCCGGCGCCCTTGTCACTTTTCATCTTTGTCTTTTTAAATGTGTTTTTCCACTTTCTTTCATGTTAGAGAATTTCCTTATGATTCTGGTTACCTTAGTTCTTCTCTTCCTAGAGAGGACAGGGAAACTCAAACTGGTTTTAAAGTTGGTGAGTATGAGTGAAACTCCTGAACTGCTGGGCTTGTGTGTTTATAATTTGTTATTGTGTTAATAGGTTTCGGGAGGGAATGAATGTATAGGTTCAGTGTACAATATTTAACCGGATGTTCTGGTTGCTACATTGTTCTATTAAGTGCAACATTGCTGGGACCTAATAAAGCCTTGGTGCTTGTCTCTCTCCTTTCTTCCCCCTTCCCCTGTCTCCCTCTCTTTCCTTGTGCATCCTTTCTGCCATATCCATACCATGTCCGGGGGACACCTGTTTGGTAGATCTGTTTTCCATTAGCATCCTGAGCAATTTGAAAAAAGTCATTATGGAATACACTCCAGGGCACCTGGGTGGCTCAGTTGGTTGGGAGACTGCCTTCGGTCATGATCCTGGAGTCCCGGGATCGGGTCCTGCATTGGGCTCCCTGCTCAGCGGGGAGTCTTTTTCTCCCTCTGACCCTCCTGCCTCTCATGCTCTCTCTCTCTCAAATAAATAAATAAATAAATCTTTAAAATAAAAGGAATACACTCCAAAAAGTAGTAAGATCCATAACTGTCTGATTTCGTCTAAGGCCAGGGCTTTAGGTTAGGATGATATTAGCAAATAATTCAAGAGATATTTATTGAGCTCCAATTATGTGCATGGCATATAACTGCTACTGAAAAAGAAGTAAACAAACAAAAAGTAAAATAGTATACTCTATTCCAAAAGGCTTATCTGCTAATACTTTCTGCCTGAGCCATGACATTAGACCTGCCACTGCTCATTCCATGATTTCAATAGGAACTCTGACTTAGTTCATATAAATGTTGAATTAATTTAATTAAGGCCCTCAAAAGCTTAAAATTGGAATTTTAAGCTTTTTTTTCCTTTTATCCTTAGAAGATTTTTGAAGATACCAACCTTACTTTGCACTTCTTTTTGTATTTTCTCAAACTGCCCTTCATCATGCTTTACCTGGCAGAGATGCCAGATGTGTCTGTGGCTGATGAGGCCGGCCTCAGGACTCTGGTCACTATGACTACAACCTGTTAGATTTTGGTAGAAAAATCAATGACTTGCTTATACTCGGGAGGTGGGAAGCAAACACAAGGATTGCCACCATAAATGCGGCCTGTGGTGAGCAGATTCTAAGGTTATGTCTAGGTTCAGAGAAAGGGAGCACGGTAGTAGTTAGTCCTTGTACCTTGTTTTGCTGTTTCTCATGGTTCCTCCAGGAATATCATTACTGGGACTCATGAGGGAAGCAGGGATTAAGTGATCAAAGTCAACTCTTTCGTCTCCTATGTCCACTGCAAGATTGTCCTGCAGTAGGTATTTATAACCTTCCTATCTGCTGGAACTGGAGGGAGCAGGCCCTGACTGTTCTTGCCGCAGCTCTATCTCTGGACCTTCCGTTTGAATATGGGAAGGGTAATGCAGCCCTTCCCCTAAAACATGGCTATTTGAATGGAGGTCTATCTGTACACAATGTCAGTTAAAGGTATTTGTGCATATACAGTATATGTATCTACATATTGTATATGTTTATACAGCCAAGTCAAATTTTTTGCACTAGTTATGTTTTGTAAAGTCACTGAACCATTGCTTCTGGGGAAGATATGGAGTTAGACTCCTCTGAGGCTCTGGTCACAAGATTATCGTTAACGGATCAATACATAACCTTGTTTTATGGGACAATTTATTTAACATATGTTCTTGATTCATTAACATTGAATTCACAGCCAACAACACTATATCTCATATCTGAACAAAGCTCATCACACACATCTCTCCACAAGGTACATCGCAGCCTCTTGTGTTTGGGAACACTGGGCAACGCTTCAGCATTCCACTTGGGGGCCATTTTAAACAGTGAAATCATCAACAGAAAAACACAGAAATGTGACAAATGTGGCACTAAGTAGACCATGAAAAGGACACTTGTTTGTAGTGTGGCTGCTGCAATAAGAAGGTGGGGCATCACCTTGTTTACCTCGGGTGGGAACATGCGTGGCTAACTTTTTTTGTCTACGCTGTGCATGTCTGCACATGTTCACCAAGCACCACTGATATTGATTTTGGGGTCACAAATGAATTTTTGCAAGTAGGCAAATTGGCAAACACGAAATCTGCAAATAATGAAGACTGACTCTGTGTGTGTGTGTGTGTATTATGGACAAAAGGAAAACAAAAAAAAATTAATCCCCAAAGCTTTGTGACCGTTTCAACTTCACATGTGTGTATTGAGAAGCTTGACCTTGACTCCCAATAGAGGGACAGATCCTATTCCTATCAGCTGTAGCAGCTACTAGCCAAACACTTCACATGAGCCTCCAAGTTTATTTTCCTCTCTCCTTGTTTTGTTAGGTTCTGTTTTATGGAAGAAGCCAGGTGAGCACCCAGTGACCAATAATCTGGGCTGTTAATAGGTAGGTGTTATTGAAACAGCTGAAGCAAGCCTCCTCCTGCCTAGGGCTGAGATCTTAAATTCTAACTACTGAGGGCCGCCTGAATTTCCAGAACCATCTGCTGTTGAATTATTTAGTCAGGCCACATAGACAGATTTTGATGTGTTTCATTTCTTTGTCCTTGTTCATGACATTTAACAAATGTATTCTGCTTGAGTAATTTCTATTCTTGTCACATGGCATAGTGACTCACCTGAATCGGGAAAGAAAGACCAAACCAATTTGTTACCATGAGGGGAAAAAAAACAGTATGGGGAACAACAGGTCATTATATTCACACATACTGTGGGTAAGTAACATTGTGAAAGCTGTCAGTGTTTGGTAAATTTATTTCAACTGTGTAAAATAAATTTTGTAGCAAAAATGTACTTTTTCAAAAAAACCATTGGCTAACTTATTTTGAAAGTTGTTTTCTGAGTCTCCCTAAGCATTGCCGTAGGAATGTTGGTGTTTTATGATGCTGCGTTGAGGAGGAATAATGGTATGGGGAGTATGGTGGTAGAGGGAGAACTAGCAGGGTCCCCAAAACCTTCTCCAGCTTAACTTCCACGAGTAAGAGATGGGTCATATAACAACCTGAACCTCCAGTGATACTAATCTTTAGGTAAGCAGAACCTTTTCTTTTTGAGATGGAAAAAAACTTATTCAAATGGCTTTTTTTTTCACCTCCAGCTTTATTGAAGTATTATTGACAAATAAAAATTTTATGTATTTAGGTCATACAATGTGGTTTTAAGAGGCACAATGTGATGGTTTAATATACATAACCTTGTGAAGTGCTTACCGTAGTCATGTTAATTCACACATCCATCACCTCACATAGTTATCATTTGTTTGCGCATGTGTGGTGAGAACACTTAAGATCTACTCTTAGCAAATTTCAAGTACAGTATTATTAATTATAGTCACCATGGTGTCTGTTAGATTCCCCAGAACTTATTCTAACTGAAAGTTTGTATCCTTTGACCGACATCTCCCCATTTCCCCCACCCCTGGTTCCGGTCAACCACCATTCTGCTATGAGTTCTACTTTTGTAGATTTTGCCTATAAGAGATTACACAGTATTTGTCTTTCTGTGTCTGGTGTATTTCACTTAGCATAATGCAGTCCAGGTTCATCCATGTTGTCGTAAATGGCGGGTCTCCTTATTTTATGGTTGAATAATATTCATATATATGTGTGTGTGTGTGTGTTTGTGTGTGATATATATTCCTCTTCTTTATTCGTAGATGGACACTTTGGTTGTTACCATATCTTACCTATTCTGAATAATGATGCAATTAATAGGGGAATGCAGATATCTCTTTGATAGCCTGTTTTTGTTTCCTTTGGGTATATACCCAGAAGTGGGATTGTTGGATCATATGGTAGTTCTATTTTTAACTTTTGAGGAGGCTCTATACTGTTTTCCATAATAATTGTACCAATTTACATTCCTACCAATAGTGTACAAGGATTTCTCTTTCTCCACACCCTTGCCAACACTTGTTATCTTTTGTCTTTTTGATAATAGCCATTTTAACAAATGTGAGGTGCTATCTCAGTGTGATTTTGATTTGCATTTCCCTGTTGATTGTTGATGTTGAGCTCCTTTTCTTGTACCTGTCAGCCATTTGTATGTCTTCATTAGAAAAATATCTAATCAGGTCCTTTGCTCATATTTTAATTGAGGTATTTTATTTATTGATTGGTTGCTGTTGAGTTATAGGAGTTCTTTGTATATTTTGGGTATCAGCCCCTTATCATATACACAGTTTGCAAATATTTTCTTCCATTCTGTAATTACCTTCTGTTGATTGTTTTGCTGTCCAGAAGACTTTTTCATTGGTTCACTTACCAAAAATGTTCTATGTAGGCTTTAGGTATGGCTGGATCCAGGAGTTCAAATGATGTCATTAAGGGTCTTTTTTTTTTTTTTCTCTTTCTCTCAGTTCCGGTGTCCTCCCTGTTGGTTCTTCCCTTGTAATGCCAAATTAATTTATGTCCTAGTGTCACAGCAACTTCATCAGAAATGAGTTATTTTGTTTTCCTGACAATTTCACGGAAGTCCCAGAATTCAGTTTTTTCCCTTCCTTCCTTCTTTCTTTCCTTCCTTCCTTCCTTCCTCCCTTCTTCTTTTTCTCTCTCTCTTTCTCCCTTCCTTCCTTCCTCCCTTCTTCTTTCTCTCTCTCTCTTTCTCCCTCCCTTCTTTCCTTTCTCCCTTCCCTTCCTTCCTTCCTTCCTCCCTTTTTCTTTCTCTCTCTCTCTTTCTCCCTTCCTTCCTTCTTTCTTTCTTTCCTTCCTTCCTTCCTCCCTTCTTCTTTCTCTCTCTTTCTCCCTCCCTTCTTTCCTTTCTCCCTTCCCTTCCTTCCTTCCTCCCTTTTTCTTTCTCTCTCTCTTTCTCCCTTCCTTCCTTCCTTTCTTCCTTCTTCCTTCCTCCCTTCCTTCCTTCCTCCCTTCTTCTTTCTCTCTCTTTCTCCCTTCCTTCCTTCCTTCTTCTTTCTCTCTCTCTCTCTTTCTCCCTTCCTTCCTTCCTTCCTTCCTCCCTCCCTTCCTTCCTTCCTCCCTTCTTCTTTCTCTCTCTCTCTCTCCCTTCTTTCCTTCCTCCCTCCCTCCCTTCCTTCCTCCCTTCCTTTTTTTTGCCATGTGCTCATCCCTGAATCAGTCACCAGAGTCTGGGGAGTGTTGTGCCCTGATAGGCCATGCATCTACTACATGACCACGCGTGGAGCCAGGACTGGAGTTAGTACCATCTGTATCACTTGGAGTGAAAGAAGTGTAGGAATCACTCATCAGGAAAAATCAGAGTGCTGGTATCAGAAGAAAAGTAAATGAAAGCTGGGCAGGTAAAATAATAAATGACCATTTGGATTCATTTAAATCATTGGCTTGTTATATGTTTAAATTAAGACCATGTATATAGAAGTGCTTTGAAAACAATACATATAAATATATTTTCTTTCTTATTGTGTATAAATAACATCAATTTAATTAAATATACATTATATGTATATGTATATAGAGGTAATGCCCACTGTTCACTAAGCATTATGGAAGATATCAAGGTGAATAGGAAATAATCTTTGTCCCCAACAAATTTAGAACTTAGTGGAACATAGGCAAGCAAAAAATAATTAACTATAACATGAGGCAGGAGGAAATAAATGAAGAACAATATATGTGGGAAAGCACAGAATTTGGGAGATATTACTTTTTTTAAAAATTTATTTATTTGAGAGA
The DNA here is from genome assembly GCF_011800145.1 of Mirounga leonina. Taxonomy (NCBI): domain Eukaryota; kingdom Metazoa; phylum Chordata; class Mammalia; order Carnivora; family Phocidae; genus Mirounga; species Mirounga leonina. The sequence continues at coordinate 2,978,794 of NW_023270237.1, forward strand.
GAGAGAGAGAGTGCACAGCAGGGGGTGGGGAGGGGCAGAGGGAGAGAGAGAATCTTAAGCAAAACTACCAGCTGAGCACGGAGCCCTGCATGGGCTCGATCTCACGACCTGGAGATCAGGACCTGAGCTGAAACTAAGAGTCGGACTCTCAACCAACTGAGCCACCCAGGCACCCTGGGAGATATTACTTTTGAGCAAAGTAAGTTAGAAGATATATTAGTGCCTTAGAAAAATCAGAAGAGCACTGGAGCCTCTGCTAAGCCTAAGGGGCAGGAGAGAAGCAAAATAGAGGAAGAAGAGGACAACCGAGTTGGGGGCAAAGAGGAGAGAAAGGGGAGGAATAGTAATATAATAAGAGGAAAGGGTTCCTGCAGGGGGTAATAATCTGCAGGGGTTAGATCCCTGTGGTTCTCAACTCTCATTCACCATTACCTAAGGGGGTTTAAAAACATAGCAGGGGTACTGCTCCTCCCCTGACTTTCCAAAGCAGAATCTCCAACTGGGGTCCTGGCATGCTTGAACAAGCCAACAAGAGGAATCTGGGACTTCTGAGTGCATGACTGGTTTAATTCCTTGTAGATTCGTTAGAAGAGTGTTCGTTAATATGCTGCCTTTTATCCTCTCCCCAAACATCTGTGATCCCAAATTAATACTTTGCTCTTTAAGTGCTAAATTTAGCTTTATATACTCAATAATATTTTATTTATATTGCACATGAAGGTTGCATAATTTGGGGATGGAAGTAAGCCAGTCTTGAAACTTGGAATGTTTTCTTAAATATTCAATGGAAAAGAATTTATGTAATATCATGCTTCATTAATACCACGTTTATCAGGATGTCACCTAACCAGCCACATCAACTCCTGTGAGTTTAGCTAAGAACCAGGGAAAGAGAACTCTGAGAACTCAAAAATGTGGCTGTAGTTTCCAGTAACTTAAAGTCCTGCACTGTAGTCTTGGGAGAGTCTTTAAAGTCTGGTATACCATCATAACACACACACACACACACACACACACACACACACACTCATACTTCTAAAAATCTAATCTATTTGTCTATAGCAAATTAGAAATAAGGAATTAGTATAGGAGGGATTTTGGGTAGCTGAGAAAGACTATTACCCTGCAATGATACCAAACAGCTGAAGTTGAAAAGGAGACTAAAAAATTTTAAAAAGCCAAATCAAAACTCATGGCAATATTAGGATACTACGATTACCATATACACACATGTTCTTGATTAGGGACTTGTGTTATCAAGAAGCACACATGTTCAATACCTTTTGTTTTAGAAGGCAAAAAAGTGACTCATATAATCAATACATACAATATTGTAATTTATATGTTAAACTTTAAAATTATAATTTATATACATTTGTATTACACATCATTTATACATCTACCTGGTAAGCTTTTAAAAGGTTGATGCTTAACGGGATAAATTTCAAGTTATTTGGAAAATTCATTCACCTGTAACTTAGTACCCTCTGTATCTGTTAAATGAGACATTACGGCATTTTATGATTTAATTTCCCTCTGAGATCTGATATCTCATATACGAAGGAGTATGGCTAGGGAAGAAACAGTGGTGCATATATTTAAAAAAAATCACCTTGTTTTGTCAGCTAAGATTATTTTCTAGCAAACCAGCGAATCAGGAACTGGCAATCACCTTCTCATCACCAGGGTCATTCCTGTTAATAAAGTATACCTAATATTCTGTCACAAGTGTTCCCTCCTGAGGAGAGAAATGTCTTTCTTTGTGGGCTGAGGCTGGAGTGCTGGGGTTTGGACCTCAGCAGAGACCTGAACCGAGGCCCGAAGGTTTCTTGGATATCTAATGTTGGAACCTGGCTGAGATCACAGGGTCATATCCCAGGGGGCTCCAGACTATTATTCCTTGTCTGCTGGAGTTCCTTTTTTCTCAATTTGCTAAAAATGAAACAAATACCTAGCAACAAGCCTGTGGTTCTTCAAATGGGGTTATAATTTAAAGCTCTTTGCAAATCTCTGTAGTGATGAATACAAGCAGACATTTCATATTCAGTGTATAATGTTAAGGTGGCTGTAGGCTGTCTGACATTACAGCGGAATGAAAGGGTCCAATTCCCTCCAGATTCTTGTGCAGCGCCTTTAATTGTAGTCCCAAGTCAGGTATGTTAACATTCAGTATTCTTGTTGGAGAATGACAGTTCATTGCTGAATCAGCTCACCAGTGTTTCTTTGTGTCCAATGGAGACTTGTAGAATGGTGAATTGGATAAATGTATCTATTCTATTTTATTATTATGTATTCGGTTCTACTCATTATTCCGTTCTATTTATTATTATTATTAAGAATGAAAATAACTTGGTTAAAGGTTGGGTAATATTGCAGTTAAAGCTTGGCTGAACCTCTAATTTGAGTAGTGTTTGAAATTCACATTTAGAATATTTCTTTTTTTTTTTTGAAGATTTATTTATCTGACAGAGACAAAGCGAGAGCAGGAACACAAGCGGGGGAGTGGGAGAGGGAGAAGCAGGCTTCCCGCCGAGCAGGGAGCCCGATGCGGGGCTCAATCCCAGGACCCTGGGATCATGACCTGAGCCGAAGGCAGACGCTTAACGACTGAGCCACCCAGGCACCCCAAGGAATATTTCTGCTGAGAAATATGTTATCTTGATAAACAGTGGCATGGTTGATGCCTTTTCCTCCTGCCTCATACAAGCCTGGTCTTAGAAAAGGTGGAACATTCTTCATTAGCCTGGAATTTGTTCCATTCTGGGTTTAATCTCCTGCCCTCATGTGGTACATTGGAAAAAAACTCATTCAGGTCTCACAAAAAAAGACTTTCTTTTGTCTAATGTGTTAGCTTGCCAGGGATTGGGCTCATTTTGAAAGATACTAATGGTTCAGGTCAAAAGCTTTAAAAAAATTAAGGGTGAAAAAAACCGTTCTGCTTCTTTACAAATAGTCTTCCAGAAGCATCCACTCATATAAAAAAACATTTCCTCTGTGGTTTAGCAAATACCCAGGACCTCAGATTTTTAAGATTTAGGAGATTAAGATCTCCTTTGTGGCCCCACGTGGTTATCCTAACTGCCCCTGAGTTATTCCAAGGCACATGAAAGGGTGAAGAGGGCTTGGGAGCCAGCAGGTGCTCTAAACAAGCATGCATTGCCTTCCAAAGCGTGAAATACCATGAGGCCTTGTTTTCTTCTTCAAAACAGTTTTTCAGGGCCCCCAAATGAACACCATCTAATCAGTTCTGTAAACCAGGCAATTTCATAATTGGAGATGAATAATTTTAATGTTCAGATCAGATCCTTCATCAGATCTTTCAGCCTCATGGCTTATGTTTGGGTTTGGGATAATGATGTGGTGTCAAAGAGTCTGCAGAATTTTTTTTTTTTTTCCAAAATGGATGTGTCTAATTTAGAAAAGAGAAGGTTTTCTGGAGAAATGAGAAGTTTTGATTTTTCTAGCTTTTATCCTTTGCCACAGATGTACTGCTGAGGCAGATGAAATGCCTGGTTCCTCAGGCACCAGCATCACCCTTTAATGACAAGCCATTAACGTTAGTTAAAAAGGGATGCTCTGGTGAGGATGCAGGAGATGGAGCAAGCGTTGCCTGTAATCTCTTTTAAAGAACCCAGTAATCACACCTTCAGAAGCAGGCAAAGGAGAGGGTGAAATTCAGAGTAGATCTTTTAGAATAGGAGAATCTTTGCTCCTATGGGGGTCTAAACGGGAGAGGAAAGGACCATAGCTGGCAAGAAAGGTGCCCGAGCAGGTACATCCCGAGTGGCACTGAATATGAGCCGCAGGGTGTCTAACAGGGCCAGCGATGGTGCAAGTCCAGCCTGTTCAGGCCACACAGAAATGTGGGGTACAGTGATGCTCGAGCTATGGAATATTTTCAAAGGAAGATAAGGATTCAGATTTTATGTAAAACCTGCCAAGCATACACGTTTGTCCAGATTCAGGCTGGAATGCGGCGCATGGGCTCCCTCTTTGCTCCTTCAGGTTTAGAATGTCAGTGTTCTCACACCAAACTTAATATGAAGTTAGTTGTCTTCTGTTGCTCAAGTAAGCAGGCTGTGGGCCCAAAGAACAAAACGCATGTACTCATGTCGATATATATTTTATTACATATATATATTTATTATTATATTTTTTTATTTTTTTGGTTAAGACTACAACTGGCTATCTCATAAGTATCATACATGATGGAAAAGAAATTGCCCCAGGATTTGTGGGGACAGGACCGAGATCCAGAAATCGGGGATTGCGGTATCTCTTTGTGTATCTTTCTAAGGACACACAGTCTTGTGTTTCTGCCTTTCCAGGCATATACCTCCATTTGTCCCTGCAGAGTGGCTTCCTCTGTCCATTTCTGGGTGTTGCTGTCCCCCTTCTGAGGGCTGTACAAGGCTTTGGTGAGCTGAGGAGTTGACTCCGGCTCTTATGCTATATGACTTGTGCTATATGACTTTTGAAAACAATTGAGATATAACTGACATATAACATATTAGTTTCAAGTACACAACATCATGATTATTTGTAGATATTATGAAATCGCCACCACACTAAGTCCAGCCAACATCTATCACTGTACCTAGTTACAGAATTTTTTTCCTGTGATGACAATTTTTAAGATTTACTTCCTTAGCAGCTTTCAAATATGCAATACAGTGTTAGTCACCATGGTGTATGTTACGTCCCCATGATTTATTTATTTTATAGCTGGAAGCTTGTACTTTTTGACCCTTTCACACATTTTGTCCCCATTCCCCCTGCTTCTGGCAATCACCAATCTGTTCTTAAGATATTAGGTTTTTTTAAAATACATTCTACATATAAGTTAGATCATACAGTATTTGTTTTTCTCTGACTTATTTCACTTAGCATGATCCCTTTTCTATATGACTTTTTAGCTTCAGAACCTACCAGTTACTATTGACAGTGTCTATGTCTGAGTTAGGAAATCGGATTGATAGAACCAGGCCTATGGATTGGCTCTCTTTGGCTGAGGAGGCTTCCACTTTTTCAACTGAGAATTGAAATTCTCAATTTCAGAGAACTGAATGAAATCCTCTCAAAAGTCCATGGGCAGCTTAGATGAAGACAAAAGGGGAATTTAGGTAGGGAATCAGATTGACATTGTATAAACTATACACACGAATGCTGATATATTAGATTTTAAATGTTGACAAATTTATTATTTTTTATTTTTTAATTGAAATTCAACTAATTTAACATATAGTGTATTATTAGTTTCAGAGGTAGAGTTCAATGATTCATGAGTTGCATATTACACCCAGTGCTCATCACATCACATGCCCTCCTTAATGTCCATCCACATGTCCAGTCACCCTATCCCTCCCACCTCCTCCCCTCCAGCAACCCTCAGTTTGTTTCCTGAGATTAAGAGTCTCTTGTGGTTTGTCTCCCTCTCTGATTTCATCTTGTTTTCCCCCCCCTTCCCCTATGCTCCTCTGTTTTGCTTGTTAAATTCCACATATGAGTGAGATCATATGATAATTGTCTTTCTCTGACAGACTTATTTTGCTTAGCATAATACCCTCTAGTTCCATCCATATTGACAAGATTTCATTTTTTTGATGGCCGAGTAATATTCCATTGTATGTATACACCACATCGTCTTCATCCATTCATCAACAGATGAATCTGGGCTCTTTCCACAGTTTGGCTATTGTGGACATTGCTGCTATAAACGTAGGGGTGCAGGTGCCCCTTCGGTTCACTATATTGGTATCTTTGGGGTAAATATCCAGTAGGGCAATTGCTGGGTCCTAGGGTAGCTCTATTTTCAACTTTTTGAGGAACCTCCATACTGTTTTCCAGAGTGACTGCACCAGCTTGCATTTCCACCAAGATTGTAAGAGGGTTCCCTTTTCTCCGCATCTTCACCATTAAATGTTGACAAATTTAAAGAAGTAATATGTGATCATAGAGAAAGTTTGAGAAATTCTGTAAAGGGTAAATAACAAAATCATCCATAATCTCATTACCCAGAGTCAAATACAGACATTTTCGTATATTTACTTCCAATATATTTGGTGTATTTTCTTCTAGTCTTTTTTTCTAGGTATCGATCTCAAAATGCTGTATTTAAAAAGGGCATATCCTGAAAGGATGAGATGATGTGGATTAAAAAGAAAGATGGGGATTAAAATGAATTTAATGAATTAAAAAGATTTTAAGTAATACATTTTATGGAGGACTTAAAAATATGGCCTTTGTTCTAGTAATTTCATATTATCTGAAGTAAGTCTGAGATGTGTACAAAAATGGATGTATAAGGATATTCACCAATGCATTATTGGGCATAGTCAGAAACTGGAAACACTTGAAATACCCAACAATAAAAGATTAAGAAAAGTATAAAACAGGTACCAGATGGAAATTTTGTAACCGCTAAACAATTTTGGGAGAAATATATTTCCTGAAGTAAGAATGTTCACAATAAGTTGCTAAGCAGATTGCAAAATTAAATGCACTTTTCAATATTTTCCAGTATTTCTGTATGGACTATGTATTACCTTTATAATGTGTAAACAAACCCAATACACACAATGAATTTTAAAAAATGAATTTAGTGACATGGAACTGTGTGAAAATGAGGAGGAAAATTATGGCAAGAGAGATTTCAGCAGTTTCCAAGCTCAGTCTGAAGGGGAAGGTTGACACAGGGCTCCTTGACCAGAACCTCTTTTGGAAGCTGTCCCACCATGCAAGTAAAAATCAAAATCATGCACCTCCTTCCTTGCCTCATTAGTGCATCATCTGGAATTGAAATGCATTGAAATATATCTCTCTTTATTTGATAGTTGAGGTCTTTTAAGTTTTCATTCCTAGCTCTCCACCAACTCCCTGAGAGCTTTTGTTTTCTTTTCATCTACTGAAAGTAATATGTCTACATTTTGCAAAATCGGGAAAATATTAAAAGGTACAAAGAAACAGAAAAAAAAAGTCTCCTCGTTCTACATGTTACCTATCTGAACCTCAGTGAGTCCAGGGAAATTGATAATGAATCTATCCTGGGAACTTCCTTTTTCCACTGGATCAAAGCTGGAGTAAGATGTGTACGTGTATGTTTCCTTTCTCCTCCGGGGTAAAATTCAGCAAAGTAGCAATTTTGGTTAAGGATTCTAAATGATCAAGAGTTTACTTCATTTGTAATGAACTCAGCATATTTTCAAAGGCTAAAAACTGAAATCCTTCCTGAGCACATCTGATTCTGCAGGTCAGATAAGATTATTCCTGCTCATTTCTCTCTACTACTTGTCTTTAATTGGAGATAGATTGCACTATCAAACAGGTAAATATGGCCTTATCATAACAAAAATGGCTGGAAAATAACCCCCACGATGCTGAAATGCTGGGAATGTTGAGCATCCATCAAAGAAATACAAAAGGGCAGAGGCAACCTCTCAAATAGTTTGGGATTGAGGTAGATAGAAGCTGTTTTGTTTTTCTAACACTGCATTTAAATTAATGTGTATATTTTATTTAATGCTCATGGTTAAAATGTCAAACAGTATAGAAACACTTAGAATGAAAAGCAATAATTCTTGGCTTCTGGTAATTTCCTTACTCCAGTCCCACTTGTCAGAGGCAACTACTTATCATTGTTTTTGCTTTTGTCTATTTGTGTGTTTTTCTCCATTTCTTCATATAAAATTGCTCATATTGCTGTTTCTTAATTTACTTTATTAATTTATTAGTTTATCAGTATTCTGTCTATTCAACATACAAAGAATTAGCTTAATAATACTGGTGTCTGTATCTTTCTCCCCACTTCTTCCTAGTTTCTTTGTAGGTCAGTTTTTCAACTCCCAACAATAATTAACTACTGTCTCGTGTTGCGTCATCATGGGTAGTATTTACTGACGCCCCACCGTGAAGGTAAGACGCCAGTGTTCCCATGCTTTCCTCCACCTCCCTTCATCCCATCCTATCCTTGGTCAGTTACAACTTCCCTTTTACACTGGCGGGGTTGAGAATACATACATTCTGACTGATAGTTACAGCAAAGTATTTCACAGTCTGTCTGCAAGTTGATTCTTAAGAATTGAAGATAAATAAAAATGTCTGTTCTTTAGTCAAGGTGTAACAATGTCTTCTCTCTCAATCTCTTTGTCTTACCCTCTGAGAGATTTGCTTGATTTAATATTACAATGTGTTTGTCAATTTTTTTTAATGTGACAATTTTTGGTTTCTGAGGCTTTTTTTTTTGTCTTTGTACTGTTTTCATAGCATTCTCTTCTTGGCTTATGGTTGCAATATCTTCTCAGTCCTCTGTGGGAACACCAACTAGACATAGTTTTGTTCTCTCTTTCCCTTTCTGTCTCTTTTCCTCCCTCTCTGAATTATCCTGGTTCATCTTCAATCGTTTTTGCCTATTGTCTTTGTGTTGCATGTTTCAGCCATTCTTTTTTTTTTTTTTAAAGATTTTATTTATTTGAGAGAGAGAATGAGAAAGAGAGAGCACATGAGAGGGGGGAGGGTCAGAGGGAGAAGCAGACCCCCTGCTGAGCAGGGAGCCCGATATGGGACTCGATCCCGGGACTCCAGGATCATGACCTGAGCCAAAGGCAGTCGCTTAACCAACTGAGCACCCAGGCGCCCTGTTTCAGCCATTCTTAAGTGCCCTCATGGGTGAGATTGAAAACAGGACTGTGAGCCTTGTGTATGTGGATGGAACTTGGTGAAGGGGAACAAGTCAATGATGGTAAGAGGGTAGAAAAGCAAGGATGATGCATCGGGACTCCTGAATGCCGGGATGATGAGGGACTTGCTCAGGGGTGCTGTTCCTGTACTGACTGCCCTACTTCTTCACAGATAACTTCTTCAGCATATCCAGAGGATGCCTTTTCCCCCCTGGGAGGAGATAAATATCTCACTTTGGAGCGTTCTGCATGGGAGTAAGTGAGACTAGAGCATGTTCTGCATGGGAGTAGGAGAAGAGTGTTGACTGTTCCATCTGTAGACTCTCAGTTAATCCTCTTCTCAAGCCTATTCTTTAAATCTGCCCTCCACCATACCTGGTGTTTCTGAGCATTCCAGGGCAAATCTGTTTTCTCTTACTGATTGCAGTCTACTTCATTAGTATTCTTGCTTGTGGTTTACTCCGTCTTTCTCCATTAGTCTTCAGACTCATCCATCTGTTTTTTGTCTTACAGGAGTTTTGAGATATCTTGCTCACTGGTGATTACGTTGTCATTCCCTTTGTTGTTGTGGGTTTATCTGATTTTTTTCCGTGTCGGTACGATGGTGTCTCAGAAGGGAGAGGAGATAAATGCAGCTGCCGTATGGAAATGTAAGCCACCACTGTACTTGTAACTAAGACATTTTCTGGGCTCGAAGTTCAGAAGGACCACAGGCTATCAATGTTCTAGCACGATGAAAACAAAACAAAATTTAATAGATACATAGTCTTCATATAGCATTAAGCTTCCATTATTGTCCTGGAGGAGGAGGATATAATTTTTGATTGAGACAAGAGATTTATCGAATGTGAAAGGTGAAGGATTGTGATTTAGAAATCTGCAGCCATGAATTCTACCCAGTTGATGCATTCAGAAAAACAATAGCTGACAATTGTGGCATGTGCTGTATAGCAAAAATAGAGTCGTAGTCATAAAAACACAGGAATGATATTTTTAGTAATAGAATAATAGATTCAGGTGTTTTTAATAGATTGGTGAAACCCACCAAAGAGAATACACTAGTACATATACTGACTGAAACGTTAAAAAAAAATCAGAGTTGCCTAAAAAGAGAATTAGGGACTCGAAAATATCCACAGTTGATGTAAGTGGATCTTCTAATAACCATTTAAAAGTTAAATACCCCCCTGTTGAGATAAAGTGATTTCTTCTAGAATGTCGGGTGCTACAGTTTACAAAAGGCAGAGAGTTTTGGCTTCATTTTGGCAAGGTATGTTCCAAAAAAACATGCTGGCACTTTGCCAGTTTAACTCTACTCTTATTTTCTAAAGGATATTTACTAAGGCCAGTTATCATTTTCTGAGTGTTTACTTTATGACAGCATTGTACTGGATACTTTACATATATTACTAAGTATCTAGTATAATATATGCCTTTCCAACATATCTTAATAATTATTAATAAAATATTAATACTATATATTTATTTATTCATAGAATTCATTGTAAATCCAATTAACAATCTCATTCTTTCAGATGTACCACTTAAATCCAACAAACTCTTTTTTTTTTAACACATTTCTTTTTCTTTTTTTTTTTTTTTAAAGATTTTATTTATTTTATTTGACAGAGAGAGAGAGAACAAGCAGGGAAAGCAGCAGGCAGAGGGAGAGGGAGGAGCAGGCTCTCTGCTGAGCAGGGAGCCTGATGTGGGGCTCGATCCCAGGACCCTGGGATCATGACCTGAGCTGAAGGCAGCCACTTAACCGAATGAGCCACCCAGGCGCCCCAACAATCAAACTCTTAAGAGAGCAATATCTAGTTGTCTGAATGAAATGAGGGTTTGTTAGGTACAAGCAGATTTCATCAAATGTCTGTTCCTATGAGGCCTGGATGTGCATAGAATTTTTATACAGATTTTTATGCACTTTACCATTTTCAAAATAGGGGATATTATTTTAGTATCACAGTTGTAGGAATTATAAGATTGGATTTTAAAAATTAAGTAATAAACAAATGCCAAGAAAAACAAATTCTTCTTTTTTTTTAAGATTTTATTTATTTATTAGAGAGAGAGCACAAGCAGGGGGAGTGGCAGGCAGAGGCAGAGGGGGAAGCAGGTTCCCGCAGAGCAGGGGGAGCCCGATGTGGGGCTCGATCCCAGGATCCCGGGATCATGACCTGAGCCAAAGGCAGACACTTAACCAACTGAGCCACCCAGGCGCGCAAAACAAATTATTCATAAAGCAACCCCTCCTTTGCATCTTTTGGTGCTGACGTTAGAGTTGATAGGTACAGTTTTCATGTTAACATGTGTTCATTGGCAGGTTTGGTCATGTGATCCCCAGTTAAAAATTCTGGAAACAGTGGAAACTGCACCTAGATATGTTTAGGTTTGGAATCTCCCCAACTCCCCCCCCCCCCCCAAAATAGGTGTAACTTTACTTGTTTTGCAGAGGAGGAAGAGACACTTCGAGAAGTCAGGAGGTTTGCCAAGGACATTAATTGTAGTTTAGCGATGAGATCAGGATTCACATCAATGGTAGTGCGATGATGGCCTCAAACCCAGATCTGGAACTAGCTTGTTTTGCCACCCTGCCTGGATTCTACAGACAAGCGGCTGTCTGAAGCCATTTGCCTCCTTGAGAGACCCCTTACTTTATTTAACAAAAGAAAGGTAAAAAAAAATCTTATTTTTACGATTGACTAACCAAAGTTCTTCTTTACACGGCTACTTGGTAGGTCAAATAATGCATTTCAGTATTAGCTTCTCTTCTCTTAGAGTCCACGCCACTTAAGCAAGATGAGCCAGCAAAGTGCTAGTAAAGTACGGAAGAAATTCTTCATCAAAATATTGAATTATGATTGCTAGGAAACCTGCCTGTCAGCATAATATTTTAAAATTCATCTAATTTGAGAAGTGTAGATAGGATATAATTATTCACCATCAGCTCAGCCGAAAGGATGGCTCATATCCTTTTGAAACTTGAGTCCGAAAACCCGAAGTTTGAGCTATCAGGGCACATCATTGCTCTGCCTCGGAGATGTTCTTCCATTTTCATTTTTCCGAGCGTCACTTTCTTTCTCTGATCTCTGGTTTTCTTTCTTCTGCCCACGCTTGGAAGGTCTGTGCATACCTGTCCAGCCAGAATAGCCCAGTTCCATCTCGGCAATGCTCAGGTCTCCTACTGACGTGAATCATGGCTCTCCTGGTCTGTCACCATATTGCCCATGTGGTCCTCAGTGTCTCTGGCTACAGTACAACTTTGCAAGGCATTCTCATGCTGGGATGCCAGATGCGGACTCCTGTTAAGGCACACTAGTCTCTCACCTCCACTTCTTTTAAGCTGTACCTGAACACAGAACTCTTTCTTCTTAGAATACCTAAATTTCATTAGTGTTCCTCTTTTCATTAAATATTTGCCCCTTGGAAGGTTAGCTCTTGATCTTCAAAGAAAATTTCTTAGACTTGGATGAAATAGACAATGCTTTTGTGTAATGAACAATTTAAATCAGACTTTAAAGGTCCTAAAGTTGTTCTTTTTTTTTTTTTTTCCGAAGTTGTTCTTGACACAGAATTCAGCTCCCAACAAATGTTAGTTTGCTTATTTCCTATCAGATTCAGACACTGTGCTAGGGGTGTGTATGTGTGTTATTATTTTTTTAGTTTTTATTTAAGTTCCAGTTAGACAACATACAGTGTAATATTAGTTTCAGGTGTACAATTTAGTGACTCAGCACTTTCGTACAACACCCGGTGCTCATCACAGCAAGTGCCCTCCTTAATCCCCATCACCTATTTCACCCAACCCCCTGCTCCCCTCCCCTCTGGTAGCCTTCAGTTTGTTCTCTGTAGTTAACAGTCTCTTTCCTGGTTTGCCTCGCTCTCTTTTTTCCCCTTTGTTCATTTCTTTTGTTTCTTAAATTCTACCTATGAGTGAAATCATCTGGTATTTGTCTTTCACTGACTAACTTATTTCGCTTAGCATGATATCCTCTAGCTCCATTCACGTCGTTGCAAATGGCAAGATTTCATTCTTTTTGATGGCTGAGTAATATTCCATTGTGTGTGTACACCACATCTTCTTTTTCCATTCATTAATTGATGGACATATGGGCTGTTTCCATAATTTGGCTATTGTAGATAATGCTGTTATAAATATCGGGGTGCATGTATCCCCTTGAATTAGTGTTTTTGTATTCTTTGGGTAAACACCTAGTAGTGTGATTGCTGGATCATAGGGTAGTTCTATTTTTAACTTTTTGTGTTGTTATGTATTTTTTTTAAGGATTTTATTCATTTATTTGTCATAGAGTGAGAGCACAAGTAGGGGGAGCAGCAGGCAGAGGAGAAGCAGAGCAGGGAGCCCGACGTGGGGCTCCATCCCAGGATCCGGGATCATGACCCCAGCCAAAGGCAGACACTTAACTGACTGAGCTACCCAGGCGTCCCAGTGTGTTGTTATTTTTTAAAAAACATGTTCAGAACTCAGATTGAATTCTGTAAGGATGTAGTGTTTACCTTACATATGCGTGTGTATGCTTGTGTCTATGTTATATGTATAAATGGAACTTACCTTTATATATAGTAGGTTACTGAATAAGTGCTCTTCAGTGGGGCTGACTTGATTCTTCCTCACAAAGTTGTTGGTGATAATCTTGAATAAGTGTAATTGAGCCAAGAGCCCCTGTGCTGGTCCAGTGCGTGTCCTCTTTAGAGGTGTGTTACTTCTCTAGAAACACAGATGATGGGCTGACCTTGGATTTGTTTCACGCTTCAGGGCTCATACAACTAACTGCTGAATGTTCTTAAATGTTTCTTACATATCTGACCAATTTGGTCGGAGTAGTGTATTTTTTGCATAAATATCTGCAGACTTGTACTTGATTTATAATAGTACGTACGCCGTAGGGTGCTGTCAGGGGGAAGTTACCCTGTGTAAGATGCTTCAAAGAGTGCCTGGCGTCTCCTCAGAGCCATGTGCGTGTTTGGACTCTGAAGGCAGACCTCCTCCATTTGGATTCCAGCTCTGCCACGGTCTTCTTGGCGGGTTCTGAGGCCTCAGTTTCCACATCTATAAAAAGGAGACAACAAAGAACTTCCTCACGGGGTCTTGTGAGATTAAATGCACAAGTATGCAAAATGTTTCAAATATTGCTCAGCACATAAAAATGTTAGCTATATTTTATCAGTTGTTCCGAAATGACTATTATCACCAAATGGTTTGCATTTATCTGTGGAGCCCATGTAGCACTCCCCTCCTTGCTCTCTGTCCTCCATGCTCACCTCTGGACCCTCCTATTGAAGGGACCCTTCCCTTCCTCAGGTTGGCTCCGGAGCATTTCCTCGGTCCACGTTCTCAGCCTTGCCTGTCATGCCTATTTCAGGCTGTAGACCATCTCTTTGCCTTCAGTGCTTCCCTGCCAACGCCAGGGACTTCACTTTTTGGAATTTTCCTTGCTTCCTAAACCTATCTTTACACGGAAAAGTTTCCTTTTGCCCCAGGTATGGCAACATCAGATCAGCTCATAGACTTCCTTGTGTGACATGGGCCCCTGGACTCTGGCCTGGGGGCACCTCTGGACCCCTTGTTGGCTCTGATCAGAGATGGGGAAGGGGGGGCAGATGGATACTCTGCTTTGCAAAATGCTGGCTGCTGGCTTTGTTGGTGAACTGTGGAGATAACTTGAGTGGTCTCTGTCTTTTGTCTTCACCTTGCCTTTTTTTTTTTTTTTTTTTCTGCTCTGATTAGAATTCTTTGCAAGCTCTTAAAGAGGGGATGGTTTAAACCCTGTTTTGCAAGAAGACTTATTGACTGGTTAGAGTCCAATCTGAAGGTACAGCATAAGAAACTTCCTGTGTGATGTTTCAGTACCCCCAGCACCGCTCTTAGGCAACCTGCTGTACAATATCATGTGAGTTACACTTTCAGGTGTCATCCCATTTAATTCTCGGAACAGCTAGTAATAACAAGTACTATTACTATTTAATAATAAATGGAGGGCCAGACTAGGAAGTCTGTGTGGTCCCCTCTGTATTCTAGCTGCTTGAGAGCACCAATGTCTGAACTCTCTCCTTTCCAGGACCTCTTTTATATCAAATAGATAGTCACAATGCTCACCTTCAGCTTCTGGAAGAATGACCCTGGAATCAGCAGCTTGGGAAGAGGCCTCAAGCACAGTCATTTAAAAAGTTTCACTTACAGGGAGTTGCTTAAGCAAGTGGTATTAATATCTGTCTTGTTTTCACGGTTATAAGAGAGTCAGAAAATAAACGAGAGGTGTTTTTCTCTTTTCTACCTTCCAGAAAGCAGGCAAGCTTAGAGTCCCAGCAGTTGGACATTTATTGCCCTCAGGGGGAGCTTACCAGTTGTTTGATTTTAAAATCTAGACTCACGAAGGAGGGAATGGGTTGTTTGGAAGGGAGGTAGCCTCCCTGAACTGGAGGAAGGAGGTGTGGTTTGACCTTGGAGGGAGAGAGATGGATTTCTGCTCTCACCCCGAGATGGCTGTACCTCAGATGGGCATGGCAGCATAAATGCCTCAAAAATCTATACACTAGGCTCCAGCCGTAGCAAAAGCTCCTGTGGCTGAGCTTGGCAAGAAAACACTTGCCTTCAGAGGGCTTGGGTGTATTAGTGTGTGTGTGTGTGTGTGTGTGTGTGTCTTGGCTAATGAGCATCTCAAATACAGTCACGATGGTCTGCAGACAAGAGGACTCTTTCTCCAATGTTGAGGGTTGGATACACTCTTTGGGACTATTAAATAATCCTCCAGAGAGAGGGAGGGCCTCTGTAAATATGTCTGAGATTCAGCTTATCAACACTCTGAAGAGTGGGGGGCTTAGTATTGATGTTGTTTAAGAATATAGGTGAGGTTTGGTGGGGTGAGGTCAGAGCCGATGACCAAGAAAGAATTCTTGAGACGTCTTTGGTGCAAAATGGTGGTTTTATTAAAGCACGGGGGACAAGACCCATGGGCGGAAAGAGCTGCTGCCTGGGGTCTGTGAGAGGTGGCTGATTATATACTTGGGAGTTGGTGGGAGGGAAAAAGGGAGGTTTTCAAAAGAACTTTCATATGCTAAAGAGGACCTATAAGATCCTGGAGGCTTTGCCATTGTCAAGTTAAGGTTGTTTTTCCCTCTAATAAGGCATTAACATTAAGACATTTGGGAGCTTTTGGAGAAATGTCATGCACATCCCACCCAGGACTGGGGTGGGGGGGGGTTGCTGGGTGTCAGCTTGTGCTTTGTCCTCAGCTTGCCTTCTGCTCCCTCATCAGTACCAGAGCAAACTCGATTTAGAACAAATAAAGTAAGGTGACATTTCTTGCTTCTGAGTGTCAAACATATTGATACCCATTAGACATCTTTCTATAAAACTTGGCCACCACTATATGACATATTCTGTACAGATCCAAACTTCATTCTGGAATTGAGGGCTAAAGGACTCGGAAATCAAAGCAGGATAGAGGATATTGCAAAGGAAAGTAAGGGGTAAAAAAGAGAGGGAGAAGAGGACACATGCAAGAAGGATAGGTAGGGGAGTAAGAGCAGACTGGCTGTGGACAGTGAGTTTTCAGTAGACCTTTGTCGGGTGAGTGTGTGTGGTATGTGCGTGGGAGTGACTAGAGGTATTTACGATGAGTGGGAGAAGAAATAGGAAAGACAATAAGCTTGGAACCATTTTCTAATTCTGGAAGTGGTTGAGAATTTCCACGGTTGCTCAGGGCCTGAGTTCACAGGCCATTTCTAGGTTGCTCATGATGCTCGTTTTTGATAAACATGACAGCTATGGACGCCCACTGGCCAATAGCACTGGGCTGCAGTCTCACTGAGGCCTCCAGCCTCTTGATGAATAAGAAGCAGGTGACATCTTGTTGAGATGATTGAGTAGATCTGCTCTGGGGTGCCTGCCTTGTACATTCTTCCTTCTCTTAGAACTGTTCCCAGTTACAGTGTTTGCTGAGAGGATGGGCCAGGGGCTTCATGGTGCAGTTGTTTCTTCTGCTTCCCATTCCAGGAGGAATGGGAAGCAGAAGATAACCCCAAAGATAACCCCAATTTGCCAGGGACAAACCGTATTTTCTGTTCTGAGAGTCTGTTGTCAAAGATGGTGGGTATTCATAGGGCGGTGTGTGCTTGAATGCACACATCACATAGCAGCAGGCCTGGGCCGGGGTGCGTTTTCAGTCATGTGCCTTAATTGGCAGAGAAAGCTTGCCCTCAGAGAGAAGCAGGTGAGGGAAGGCAGCGAGCGGAGAGAAGTAGGGAAGAGGCCAGTAGGCTTCAGAGAGAGACTGAGAGAAGCAGACCAGCTGCTTTGGTCACTGACAACTTCTTGAGCGTTCCCCACATTCTTCAGTTGTCCTCCTTTCTTTGAGCTGTTTTTTTTTTTTACAGATTTTATTTATTTATTTGACAGAGAGAGACAGCGAGAGAGGGAACACAAGCAGGGGGAGTGGGAGAGGGAGAAGCAGGCTCCCCGCTGAGCAGGGAGCCCGATGAGGGGCTCGATCCCAGGACCCTGGGATCATGACCTGAGCTGAAGGCAAATGCCTAACAACTGAGCCACCCAGGCGCCCCTCTTTGAGCTGTTTTGAGTGGGCATCTGTTGCTTGTAATCTGAAATCTCTGATGAGGAAGAGAAGCTATTATTTAATGAGTGGGCTTCGTAAATAGGAGATTTACTGAAAATGGCTGGGTCTGCCTCAGATCTTTGCAGACACACAGAAATCACACTTGTGAGCAGACATTCTAATCCTGGGGAAAATAAGTGTTTACAAAGACATATTTTGGTGTTGGTCACGGTGCTACATGCTTTACAAATCTCCTTCATTGGGACACCTGGGTGGCTCAGTTGGTTAAGTGTCTGCTCAGGTCATGATCCCAGAGTCCTGGGATCGAGCCCCGCATCAGGCTTCCTGGTCAGTGGGGAGTCTGCTTCTCCCTCTGCCCCCCACCCTCATGCGCTCTCTCTCTCTGACAAATAAATAAATAAAATCTTTAAAAAAGACTCTTCCATTTAATCCTAACAAACCCTGCAAGATGTATAGTTTTCCCCGTTTTACAGATGAAGATCCAGAGACATAGAAAAACGAAGTAATCATTCACTTTACATGAAAGACCCAGGAATCAAAACCATGTTTTTTTTTTTTTTTTCATTTTCCCATGCTCTCTCATTTGATTTTATTTAAACTGAAATATTGAAAATTTTCTTTCTTCATAGTATTGCTTTAAAATCTCACTCAATTTGCTTGTCTTGTTAAGTGAGTAGGGGCTATTTTTGAACTTAGAAATATTATTCATGATTCTCTGGGAACATAGGAAGAATTTTTATCTGTACTTCTAATCTGCGTCCCTCAGACTCTGAAGACTTCTGACACTATTGAGAAAGTATTGTTGAAACCAAGGAGAGTCAGAGGACGCTAAAGTAATCTGGGTGAATTCAAGAAAAATACAAAGTAATTATTCTGAAGAGCCCAATAATTTTTACCAGGGGATCTTTAGCTGAGTAACTCTCAGGATTCACTTGGTTGGCCATGATTATATAATTTAAGAAATTACTGAAGAAGGTGAGACCATTACTTCTGACACAAAATTTAGAGGGGGAAAACATCTTGGAATCTGCCCCGAGGACATTCTGAATGGATTCCAGGCATACCATACTGTTTGTTACTGATTGATGTTCTGTTTAGTTAAATCCTGCTGTTTTGCAGCTTCAACGCCATCCTATAACTTCATAGAAATTCCCAGAGGCAAAATTAGCATCTGTCCTGTATTCTCCATCACCTTAAAGAATTATTGTTGAAGACAGTTGAGAGAATGTTTTAGGAAATCATGAGCTGCTTAATCTGTCCATCAATCAGAACTTTTTCTAAATCTTAAGGCTATTTTAAGATATTTTAAAGGAAATTTCAGATGAATCTTAAACTGGTTTTGGGGTAAAATTACAGTACTTAAAATCGATGTTGAACATGCTCTTAATTTTTTTTTTAAATATTTTATTTATTTATTTGATAGAGAGAGATAGTGACAGTGATAGCGAGGAAGAGCACAAACAGGGGGAGAGGCAAAGGTAGAGGGAGAAGCAGGCCAGGACCCTGGGATCATGACCCGAACCGAAGGCAGATGCTTAACAACTGAGCCACCCAGGTCCCCCGAACATGCTCTTAATTTTGAAGGGTGCTAAATATCCGTGGATTTAGAAACCTATTTCCCAAGGAGAGAATTTTGATTTGAGCTTCTTTGCTTTGATGTGAACTCTAAAGCCTGGTTCCTGTGATTTTTGATCACTCAACAAGAATGGGGACACCCACTCAGTAAATATAGTTGTAAGTGACCCTATTAAGGCATGCTCATGAAATGTAGGCTTCGGTTCATTATAAATTGCCCCCCAGTTTTTCAGTCAGAATCCCCCTGAGAGAGATCCACTTTCCCATCAGATTTTCATTAGGATCTCTTTGCCTAAAACTCCGTCTGTTACTCTCCTTTGGAATGTCTTGAGAATCAATCATTCCATTTTATTTGCCTGAATGTCATGCAAATATAAAAACACATGGCTGAAGGCTTGTGATCAGTTAACCATAAAAAGCACTCCTTATATTTGTTTTCGTATAGATGTGGGTTTCTGTTACTGAAGCAGAACACTTCAGTGGGAATGTGAGGACTACAATTGGCTTAGTTTTCAAAACTGCAGGCTCTGTCATAAAATGATTATTTTTCACAAATGTCTTCTACGGTCAGAATCACTCCCATGACATGCTGCAGTACTAACTTCTACAAGTTAATGCCATCTACGTGCAACCACAGACTGATAAGTAACTAGATGCACTAGTCTCTCCTTCCTCACATTTCTCCGACTTTTCTTCACAGGGATATAATTAAGCATATATGGGGACTCTGAAGAAGATTCTAACAACCACATGAAATATTTGAAAATTGCAGCTTGCTTTCCTTTTGCAAGATTCCTAACACCCTTTGGCTTCTGAGACTGAAGGTCCAACATTTTATCTGTTTTCCTTTTCCTGCTTTTTATAACTTAAATCGGTTCAAGCATTTGCCAAGTATAATTCAGACTTTCTGGTTACAGGCCAAGTTTTCACACGAAGCATAATTTGCAATGAATTCGTAACATTTAGTATTCATGGTAATGACACTGATCATTATGAAGAGATTTAATATTCATGAGGGTTACGCTGCTATTTTCCCAGGTGCCATGGTAATTTTTAATAATAATTCAGCATTTCTTCATGGGCAGTTGGCATAATAGAGTGTGATCCTGGAGTTTTGGTTATAGGATATTAGAGGAATGGAAGCAGGGCATTAATACAAATTTTAAAACTTGATCTTCCATGAGAGCGTTTGATCAGTATTATTCTGTGTTATTAAAACAAGCTGTCTCTGTTAAACAGCTCTAAAAAGTCAAGCAGATCTCTCTATTGAGCATGCATGCGGATGACTGGCATAGTTCACAGTTTAAAAGGACAGGAGAAACAAAAATATCTGCAAGTCCATTTTTCTGAGGAAAAAGTACTTTTAGTATTTGTGTCATCCTTGGCCTTTGTGTCCTTAAATTTGCTTTTTACCAGCGCATACACTTGAGAATTTTTTTTTTTTTTTCCAGTACGCCATCTGTTTCTTTGCAATTGGGGATGGTTGAATAATTTCCTGAGGAATTGCTGACAAGATGTGGTCCAGGAACAGTAATCCAGCAGGACCAGATTTCTCATTAAAATTGCTAAGCTCAGCTGTGTTACAGCAAGCTCTTGATTTAAGGTGGTCACCCTGGGCTGGCGAAGGTCAGTGGCTAGCAGTGACCCGTTTTTTTTCTATATATAGGACAGTGAAATCTGTGTATACACAGTATAAATGGTCCTACCTGTGGGACCATTTAGGTGGGAAAGTGTCACTTGTCCCAAAGGGATTTTTTTTTTTTTTTTGGTTACTTCAGTCATAGTGACCGTTCTTGTTTATCTTCACATCATACAGTCTTTTACCCTTGAGTTGACTGGGGGGTGGATGTCTCAATTCACACCTGTTTTACCTCAGACTATTGCCCTTCTCCAGGACACAGATGGACTGAGGGGTGTATTTGCTTTCCTGGAACTTTACGAGCTTCTTTTGGCAGAGGCTGACCTTTTTGCCCAGTGGCTCTGGAAGATGGAGGAGGCATCTGGAATCAGCCAGAGTCCCAGGCAGGGTAGCATGAGGTTTGGATTTCACTTGTGTCACCTCACTCAATGTCCACCACAACCCTGTGACTCCAGTATTATTATTGTTCTCATTTTACAGATGAGGAAACTGAGTTGCAGAGCATTTAATCACTTACCCCAAATCACACAGCTGCTAAGTAATGGCCCTGGCATTTGCACTCTATTGCTGGTCTTTTTTTTTTACCACCTACAAAGCATACTGTGTCCTAAAATCCTGTATGCCTAGGGTAGTTTATCCCAAAATGTAGTCAACCCATCACCAAGATCAGATGCAGCAGGACTGTTAAAAATGAAATTCCTGCTCCCCGCACCTCAGACTTATTGAATCAGAATTTCTGGGTTGGTGGGTGCCTGGAGTTTTTAACAAGCTCCCTTGGTAATTCTGATGCATACTAAAATAGGAGAACCACCGTCCTACAGCATAATAAATGCTATTCAGTTAATTGGTTCATTAAATATTGAACAGTTAAAGTCATTATAAAGCTAAAAGTAAAGTTGGGTGAAATTAAAAGTAAAAATCTAAAGCTACGCTTGAGTTGGGGGTGGGTATGAGGCCTAACAGAAAGAAACTAAGGCAGGGACCCTCTTATATGGAGTAAATCACAGCAAGGTTATGGTATCAAATTTTGGTACAGTAGCAATCCATGATGGTCTTAAATGGAATGAGTCCCGTCTGACTCCCTGGTTTCACATTTCGGCTGACCCAGGTGAAGGTGGGCCAAAACATTCTATCTGCCCTTTTGCTGCAGCCTCTTAACCTCTCTGGAAAAGCCAGGAGACACAGCAGCTCTACATTTGTATGTGTAGTGTTCTAAATACAAGGGCTTGAAATAAGGAGGCCCTTGTTTCAATGAAATATTCAGCATGTTGTATTTCTGCTCACTTTGTCTGTAAAAATTTGACTGAATTGGGGATGAGGCCTCTTAAGTTATCCCATACATTTGATTTCCAATTAGTCACCTTTGAATTGAAAAGGGGGCTGTTTAGTTTGTAAATTGCATAATATCCTGGATTAAAGTTGGTAAGCTTTGCAAAGGAAAACTCCCGTTAACTTCATCAGGCCCTAATAACAGAAGCAGAGGAGTGTTTATTATGAGGGTACAGAGGTTTCTCAAGGAGCCCAAAGGCAGAAGAGCTGACAGGCCTTAGGACATAATTAGAAGCATGAACCTTAGTCCCTGGAACTTTCTCCCTGCCTCCAGGTTTTACTGTATCCCTCTGCATCACTCTTCTAGAGCTTAGGCTACGTCATCTGACAGTCCCTCCTTAGATAGCCACCTTATATTGCCTCTATTCAGGAGAACTCAGACCGTTTCTTAGATCCCACTCTCTCAACAGTCTGATTAGCTGAGCTTAGGGCAAGTCCCCTTGCCATGGCAGGGGTAGAGGGATGGTGGATGTGGAGAAGGGAGGGTCAGGCATCCAGTAGGAGAGGAGGAGCTTCCAACTTCCTAGTGAAGAGGACCTGGGAAGACCTTCCAAAGGTTAATTCTTCAAGAAATGAACAGAAAGCACTTTGTCAAAGCCTCAAATCTTGCTTTCTCTTGGGGTGGAAGAGGTGTTGAGGGACAGTGATGGGGCAAGGAGTACAGGAAACAAAAGTTTGCAGAGAAAAATCAGATTTTAATGTGTTCTCCAAAATTTGGTAGCAGTTTTTTCCCCCCAATTAAGGTATCCTCTCCTCAGATTAAACCATTCTGGATAAAAAACAAAGGAAACAGACAGAACCCATGGTTAGTGGTGAGGGGTATGGATTTATATGTAAGGCATCCTGCAATTAAGTCTTTTTTTTTTTTTTTAAAGATTTTATTTATTTGACAGAGAGAGACACAGCGAGAGAGGGAACACAAGCAGCGGGAGTGGGAGAGGGAGAAGCAGGCTTCCTGCTGAGCAGAGAGCCCGATGTGGGGCTCGATCCCAGGACCCTGGGATCATGACCTGAGCCGAAGGCAGACGCTTAACCAACTGAGCCACCCAGGCGCCCCCCTGCAATTAAGTCTTAATGACACAATATTGTGTGTATAACTTTTTATGCATGACTTAATGTCATCACCTTGAAATAATATTCATCAAGAATATGGAAAGAATAGTAATGTTTTCAATTTGACATTGAACGAGGCCATGAAAGTCCATGCCATCTGAAGTCCAGTCCATCTATAATGACATTTGGACGAGGGTCCTTTATGGAATATTCGTTTAACAGAGAAGAGATATTTGATGGCAATTTCTCTCAGACATTTCTATAAATTTTAGTGGTCACTTCTCTTTATAGAGCAAAGATAAAAATTAATGCCGTACCATTCTGACAAGCCCAGCTGCTGGTCTCCAATACTGGGATGTCTCTGGTATCTATCCCTCAGCTGGAGGGAAAGAAATAGTTTTGATGTTTTCATTCAATACATATTTATTGCATCTGTCGCAGGTTAAGAACTGGTGACCTCTGGGCTGGACTTGTCCTACAAGTGTGTGTACATATTTGTATGTGCGTGTGTGTGTGTGTGTGTGTGGATGTAGGAGTATATTTGTATCTATATAGAGAGGATTGAGAAATGTTTAGTTAGTTGCCAACATGTCAAAGTTAGGAGAGTTTACATAAAAGGCCAGATTTCCAGTTTTACTTGAAAAGTGAGGAGATGTGCCAGCACTCAGTTTCCATATCTAGGAGTTAATACTTGCTAGAATTCTAGAGAGGGGGACCGCGTTCCCCACTTTGTCACGATTCTCACCCCGCCCTATCATTTACACATGGCTAATTTTACCCATTTGTATTTGCCATGCTGGTTCCTGGGAGCATTTGCATTTTCAACCCCGTATATATTTCTATCACATTAGGTTAGTTTGTACTAGATAGTCTCCTGAACCTTAAAACAAACAAATAAACAAGCAAACAAACAGTTAATCTTCACATTAAACTCTTGGTTATTTTACCAGCAAAAGTAGGTTTATTTGGGAATAGCAGAAAATTGCAATATGGGTCAAGCATCTACAGCAAAACCACAGGCACATCCAGAGAACAAAGGAGAGGAATGCTCTTTTACACAGGAAAGAGGGAGGGTGCGAAGGCTCTTATAAACTGAAAGTCCACTGGAATGAACAGGGAGTTCAAAATGTCGTGGCTTCTCATTGGCTGAGTTGTGACGGACTCGTTAACCACCAGGCTATTGCCAGAGGAGGAGAAAAACCTTTCTTCCCCTTGTGGGGGTTGTAAAATATCTAATGTAGTATACATGCCTGGACCAGCAAATTGCTCAGACTTCTGTAATTTGACAGGGGTGTCAGCTTAAAATGGACCATTTTATAGATCCCTCAAGTAACTTGCTAAGAGCTCCCCCTGGGTCCCAGACGAATTTCAGTCCTACCTCTTCAGTAAAGTGTTTCTTATTTCTACTAACACAGACTGAACTCACCTTGCTACACTTTTGTTACACTCCTTATTTTATCAGTACTTCCCAAACTGTTATAGACTGAATTATGTCCTCCCCAAGAGTCCTATGGTGATGGAACTTCGAATATGGTTGCATTTTGAGAGAGAGCTTTCAGAGGTAAGTACTGTTAGATGAAGTCATAAAGGTGGTGCTCTAATCCGATAGGATTTGTGGCCTCATAAGAAGAGGAAGAGGTCCCCCCTTCTCTCTCTCTCTCCTCCTGATAAGTGAGGACACAGTGAGAAGGCAGCCATCTGCAAGCCAGGAGGACAGTCCTTACCAGAAACAGACCATTGCTGGCCCCTTGATATCAGTCTTCTAGCTTCCAGAATTGTGAGAAAATAAACTCCTGTTGGTGAAATCACCCAGTCTGTGCTATTTGGTTATGGCAGCCCAAGCCAAGACACAAACCATGTTCTGAAAACCCCTGGATATTAATAGGTATTCCAGTAGGGGGAAGAGTGGATGGTCAATTAATTTTAGGGCGTACTAAATTAAGTTAAATAGGGTTCTTTATCACATGACTTCTCAGAGCCTTTAATTGTTAGTGTGCATTATGAATCTCCAAAGGGAGGTATTTTATGCAAGATTTTCTAGACTTATTTAACTGTGGAACAGTTTTCTCAAGAAATACATTTTAATATCTTAAGCAAAACTAATGTTTTATATGGTAAAATTTAGAAAAATGCATATCTATTAATCTGACAATTATTTTAAAATTGCTTTATGATAGCTCTTATCCAGTTGGATTGTGTAATTTACCATTCATTCATTCATTCATTTATTTAAATTTTCAGTCTACAAAAATCGAATCAGAACCTACTGAGTATCATGCAACAAACAAGCCCCAACTTGCAATGGCTTTACCACAAGAGATATTTTACTTATTGCTTGTGTTACATGAGGGCTGCAGTTTGCCTGTGGCTCGGCTGGGTTTGTCTGAGTTTGGCTGGGTTTGGTTTAGTTTGAGTTGTTTCAGTTTGACTCGGGTCCATCTGTTTCTCATTCTTGGACCCAAGCCAAAGGAAGAGCCTCAATATGGGGTATATTGTTCTCAAGGTAGGGGCTTAAGGTTAAGGGTGCAAGCAGTGCTTCCTAAAGTCTCTTTTTAGAACTGACACACTGTCTCTTCTGCCCACATTCCATTGGCCAAAGCCAGTCACATAGCCAAGCTGAAAGAAGAGTTGCGTATATTTTGCATATTCTACTTGGTGGCACTGCAGAATCACATGGTGAAGGGTATGGACAGATAATCTCTGGATAGGGAAAGAGTGAAAAATTGGAGCACTAATCTAATTTATCATACTTTGCAGTTTTCAGACCTTTTCAGAATTAAGCCTTAACCTTAAATCATAACTCTGACACTGGTAGACAACTCTTGACACATTTATTGGGAAGCAGCAATAATTCTTATTGGTCTGGAAAAGTGGGTGTAAGCTGTGTGTGACATAGAGGGTTATGTTGTAGAGATAAATTGTCTCCCATCCTAGATTATAGTGGGTAGGCAAAATTTTGTGGCAGGATGGCACTCTCCATCCCTTTATGACCTTGGTTTCTCCCCATTCTTACACTGGTGTGAAGGGTTGTTTAAGCATAACAACCCATGAAGGTCATGCCATGCCATGTTCTCCATATTAGTGAGAGAGGACTTGGGTTATCTTATCCAATCTAAAGAATGTAAACATGCCCAACCTCACCTTACCAGGAAGAGTGGGACAGGAACTCTCTCTCTGGCCTTGGACAGAAGGACAGCCACAGACTGAACCAGGACTTTAAAGCTGAGAGGTTGCAAAGGAAAGAAAGAGACCAAGGAGCGGAGACTTCTGGATATCCATGTGACATGGACATAATAAGAACAGAAAATAAATGTTTTGCATCGTCGTATGGATTCTGAATTTGTTACAATCAGCCAGGGATGGGATGGTTTCTTTGGTGCTGCATGCCCTTCAAGATATCATGCTTCAAAATGTCACAGTTATACTATCTAGATTCTTGACCTTGGGCTCCAGGGGTGAAAAAGGACGCAAAGGGGGGAGGGACCGAGGAGCTCTGTTTCCGAGTATGCAAGGTGGTGGAAGTTGGCAGGTCAGTCTGGACCAGTGGTTAGGAATGTCTGGAACACGCAGCCTCCTAGGAAGGGGCTGCTTGGCTTCCAGATTCTTAGCCTTTTGTTGCTGATCCATTCCAGACTCCTCCACACATTCCCACTGAGACTGGACGAAGTGAGGTTTAATGCAGCCTTTTGTGTCTTAGTGTTTTCTATTGCCTGGGTCACTGGGGACTCTTTACCATTGTTAGTTAAAAGCTTGATAACTGTGTGTTCTGTTACAATATAATTAAATATTTGATTAATTGCTTCAGCCTTATTCCATGGAGTATGCAGTTTTCCTGAATCAAAGAGTTTGTCTCAGCACGGTGTCAAAAAACATGAAGATTTAAGGCTCATCCAAGCATCAACTCAGAGCTAATGTAGGCGCCCTGACTCTTGAGGCTGCTGAATGGTAGGATTAAACAAACATTTTAAAAAGGGGTGGCGGGGGTAGGAGGGGTGGGGGGAGGGCTGCTGATGCTACTGAACAGGAGTGATAATAAAATATGTTAAATATAGAAGAATTCCAGGCTTACATTTTTATATCTGTAACATGTGCTCTGGCTTCTGTTTTTGGTCTTCCCTGTTAATAGAGGAAAATGAGGTTTAATCCAAGAGAGGTGAAGGTGTTGAATAAACCCAGATACAGAGAAAGTCTTTCCTCAGTCACCAAACACTTATTAATCACTTTTTGTGTACCAGGCACATAAAGGAGTAAGATCGCTCTCAAGGTGCTCATGTTCTGCTAGGGGATAGAGACCTTGGTAAAGCACATTCCAGTGTAGATAAATGCTAATAAATGCAAAAATAGGGAACACATGTTTGGTGTGGTGGGGCAAGACAAGAGTGGGGAAGGAAGGAGGTCAGAAAAAAAATATGAAAATAATTGAGTTTTTTAAGAGTCTCAAAAAAATCTGAATGAATGGGTTGAGAAGGAGAGGCATATGGATAACTTTAAATGCACATCATTGTCACTGCCTGTAGCATTAGGGCCGAGGGGAAGGCGCCACCTGAAGGTCAGAACACCTGGGTAGGAGTAACTGTTCTGCTGCCATTCCTGCTCTTTGTGATTTTCAGGGTCTGCACCTCTAAAACTATGGCAGGGATGGCTACCTGAATATCCCCAATCCATGCTTTCTTCCATAGTGTGGATTTGCTGCTGGGAAGCTGATGCCCAACCAAGGACTACCTTTCCCTCTTCCTTGGCTTTCTAGCCAAAGCCATGTGACTAGCCAGTGGATTATGAATGGAATTGATGTGTGTCACTTCTGAAAAGGGCCATCTGGTGTACTTTACCATGTTCTTCCCCTTTGCTGTGTTGGTGTTGATGATGGTGACATCACAAGGGCATCTCTGAAGGCTGCCTGGTTCGCGTTAGATTCAACATTCGCAAAAAATAAACTTTGATTGTTTTGAATCACTGAGCTTTTGGGGTTATGAATTGCAGCAATTAGCCTACCATGAATAGTACAAAAATGCAAACAATATCTACTCTACCTTCCACATGGTTATGGAGTCTCAAACATGATTAGATGTGAAAGGCATTGTAAATTTTTAAGTACTAGAAAAATATTAGTGTTTGTTATTGGAAAGAAAATAAAAATCTACCTATTGAAAATTAGGTAGTGAATTTTATAAGAAATGCAATTAACTCAGTTTAGAGCATGTTTTAAAAGATTACTATTGTAGTGTTACATGCAGTAGGACAACATATTTAAATCTCAACTGAAGGCTTTTTGGTTTGAGTGATACCCAAAGCTACAAAATAGCGATTTAATGAAATACTCTGAACATAAACTTGAGGTTCATCATTATGACATCTGATCAGTATTCTTTTGTTTTCTTTTTAACAAAATATGAATTGACTATCTCAATGGAGATACAACTTGAGTTGGCAGTAATTAAGAGCAGAAAAGGAATGGGTGGGAGGATTTATAGGGGAAAAAATGATCAACTGGTCAGAAGTATTTCAGGTGCAAGTGATAGAAATTTACCCTGAAGTAGCTGGAACCAAAGGGGGACATTATTGATAGAATAGAACTCTGTAAGAATGGCAGGAGCCTCAGTGAGAGACGAAAATGTCCTTAGGTTCTTTCTGCTGCCCTACTTCTGTTTTTCTCCGCATACTGCTACATATTCCTATTGGGCACTGCTTTTTCTCTTCACGGCTGCTAACATCTCCCTGGTTCCCTTCCTAAACTGTCAGCCACCGAGGCAGACACTACCGATAAACTGTTTTCTTCCGAGTCCTAACATTCCAGGGAAGGGATTTACTGGGTTTTTGTGCCCAGGGATTTGAGTTTTGTGCCCACGCCTCGAGGGCGTGAAGTCACTAACACAGTAGCTTTTGGGTTAGTCAAGTGCATAATGCAAGAATTTACTAGAAGGGAATCCTAGATGCAAATTTGGCAGCTAAGAGAATTTTTAATGCACAGTTGTTGATTAAAACAATTACTGTTAAGATATAACTCTAGACTGTAGGAAATGTACAAATGAGCAGACATATCTACTGTCTAATCCATTTATCGAATGTGGAGATAAGACTCTCTGGTTTTTAAAAAACTTCTATTTTTATTAGTGTTAGTGTGGAAAGAACCCAGATGTCCATCGACAGATGAATGGATAAAGAAGATATTAATATGGAATATTAATACTCCGTCATCAAAAAGAATGAAATCCTGCCACTTGCAACAACATGGATGGAACTAGAGGGTATTATGCTAAGCGAAATAAGTCAGTCAGAGGGCACCTGGGTGGCTCAGTCGTTAAGCGTCTGCCTTCGGCTCAGGTCATGATCCCAGGGTCCTGGGATGGAGCCCCACATCGGGCTCCCTGCTCCACGGGAAGCCTGCTTCTCCCTCTCCCATTCCCCCTGCTTGTATTCCCTCTCTCGCTGTATCTCTCTCTGTCAAATAAATAAATAAAATCTTTAAAAAAAAAAAAAAAGAAAGAAGTCAGTCAGAGAAAGGCAAATATATGATTTCACTCATATGTGGAATTTAAGAAACAAAACAGGTGAACATAGGGGAAAGGAAGGAAAAATAAAATAAGATGAAAATTGAGAGGGAGGCAAACCATAAGAGACACTCAACTCTAGAAAATAAACTGAGGGTTGCTGGAGGGGAGGTGGGTGGAAGGATGGGGTAACTAGGTGATGGGCATTAAGGAAGGCACTTGATGAATGAGCACTGGGTTTTTTTTTTTTAAGATTTTATTTATTTATTTGACAGACATAGTGAGAGAGGGAACACAAGTAGGGGGAGTGGGAGAGGGAAAAGCAGGCTCCCCACTGAGCAGGGAGCCCGATGCGGGGCTCGATCCCAGAACCCTGGGATCATGACCTGAGCTGAAGGCAGACGCTTAACGACTGAGCCACCCAGGCGCCCCAGTACTGGGTGTTATATGCAACTGATGAATCACTAAATTCTACCCCTGAAACCAATAAAAAAACCCCTTATTTTTAATGTGACTGGAGTCATGTAAGGCAGATTTTTATTGGCCTTTCCTTAACATACATGATTTCTCTTACGATTGAAAAGTCTTGAGTCTTGGACAGTATACGAACTTGTGCCTTGTATGTTTTGGGAAACTCACCAGCTTTAAGATTCTAAAAAAGTTTCCCAGTTTAGAAACCTCATATTATTAATTTCAGGCACACTTTGTAAAAATCTGTATTTGAGGTTTCTGTTTTTTTTCTTTTTTTATCTCCACTGCTGAGATCACAAAAAGGGAACCCATGTCATGGTGACAGAAACTTACCATAAAAGATATTAATGTTTGACTTTGATCATCTGCACCAGGATGTTGATGTAGATTTAACTGAATTTTCCTAGAGGGACACGGAAGTTCACACCTGCTTGGTCAGAATTTGTGTACATTTGCCTGTGTTCCGAGACATCTGTTTAAGGAATCTTTAGTTTTGTCCTTTGTTGTCTCACTCTCATTCATCATTACTCCCATCAGAGTGCAAGGCCACCTAGACCTGGGGTGAGGTGGAGAAGGATTGTATTTAAGAAGGGAAAGACTCCAAGGGAATTGCTTTCAAGGAACACTGAAGAGAACATCTCAGGTGATGCCCGTGGGTAGCTATGGAGTCAATCTGTTTAGAGTGTAAACACAGACGATGCTTTGAAACTCTTCTCAAGGATTCTTTCCATGAATTGGCAATGATATTGAATTGCAGGCTGATCTCTTAATCATTCCAAATCGGAGCACTACTTTTTTTTCCCACCAAACTTACTGATGGAAAGGAAATGTAGGATGTAAGACAGGGACCTATTGGACTCCTCTTCCCTCTCTGCACACCCAACCTTCACACTTTAAGGCTTCCCCCATATGTAAATGGATGTGATCTGAGAGTCATCAAAGAGCCTTCCTGTTCTCAATATGTCCTCTGCTGGCTGCACCCAAAACCTTCGCTATTGAACTCACTCAAGTTCAATATCACTGTCCAGTTAAGAGTCTTCAGTTCAGCCTTGGAGTTCAGAGGGGTTGAGTAAATCTGGAGGAGCACATAAATTGAGTCCAATACAGCATATTTAAAATTTGTGCTGTCCTACAAAAGGTAATGTATGTCCTATAAAAATCTTCTAGAGAAATGGAATAATACTATGCTTACCTGTTTGTATTTTTTATTATAAAATATTAGAATTGAGAGTATATTTTACTACTTTAATAACTCTTATTGTTGAATATTTTTACTCATATAAATTATGTTGTAATAAACTTTTTTTTTTTTTAAGATTTTATTTATTTATTTGACAGAGAGAGAGACACGGAGAGAGAGGGAACACAAGCAGGGGGAGAGGGAGAGGGAGAAGCAGGGTTCCCGCTGAGCAGGGAGCCCGATGCGGGGCTCGATCCCAGGACCCTGGGATCATGACCTGAGCCGAAGGCAGACACCCAACGACTGAGCCACCCAGGTGTCCCCTGTAATAAACTTCTTTATAGCTAAATCTTCGTTAACCTTTGTGATAATTGACTAATGATTCTTTCTTAGAAGTGTAACTACTGGGCCAAAGGACAGGTCCTAATTTTTTTTTATACATGCTGCCCAGTTACCCCCCAGAAAGATTGTACAAGTGTACACTCCTAAATTGCCCTCCAGAAGGGCAAGGAGCCTAATTATCAGCATATTTTTTGAAAAACTCAATATTAAACTTTTAAAAATATATTGACCATTTTATAGCTGGAAGTTTCTGTGACATTTTTGTTTAATTTGTATTTTTATTACTAATGAATATATGTTCATGTTTATTAAACATTTATTTTTATTTATTTGTGAATTGTGTATATATCCTTTGCTCATTTTAATCTCAGGTGATTGCATTTTTTTCTTACTGATTTGTAAAGACTATATATCTATTAAGGATAATAGCTTTCTATATTATATACTGGAAAATATTGTATTTTTCCTCAGTTTGAAAATACCTTTTACATTTTTATAGCATTCATTTTTACATAAAAATTTATAAATTTATACTTTTTATATGGTCAGATCTATTCCTCTTTTCTGTCTTTCTTGGTGTTATGCTAAAAAAGTTTTTTTTTTTTTTTTTTTTTTTTAAGTCGGCTCCATGCCCAGCATTGGAGCCCAATACCAGAACTCATGACCCTGAGATCAAGACCTGAGCTGAGGTCAAGAGCCAGACGCATAACCGACTGAGCCACCAAGGTGCCCCATGCTAAAAAGGATTTTTAAGCTGCCAAATTTATGTATGTATGTGTATATATATTTTTTCCGAGTGCATTTATAGTTACAATTTATTATAAATTTTAGAGATATTTTATTTTCTTCTGCCTTTCATTGTTATTGTTGAGAAATTAGCTGTAAATCATATTAGAATTTCTTGGAAGGGAATATACATTTTCTCTGGCTTCTTTGAAGATTTTCTTGTTGTCCTTAGGTTCTAGTAATTTTACTATGATATGTTCAGAGGTTGTATTATTACCTGTTTTTGTATTTATTCTTCTTGTGAATCTTTGTCTTAATATTTTTGATGGTGGGAACAACTGATAAGGCAACCACAGCCTGATTCTCTTGCAGTCAAGCTTTTACTTTGTGCAGTAATGTGGGATAATCCTTTTGGGCCTATCCTGGGGCTAGATGAGACCATAGGACTTTAAAAAAAAATTTTTTTTATTGTTATGTTAATCACCATACATTACATCATTAGTTTTTGATGTAGTGTTCCTGGATTCATTGTTTGTGCATAACACCCAGTGCTCCATGCAGAACGTGCCCTCTTTAATACCCATCACCAGGCTAACCCATCCTCCTACCCCCTCCCCTCTAGAACCCTCAGTTTGTTTTTCAGAGTCCATTGTCTCTCATGGTTCATCTCCCCCTCCGATTTCCCCCGCTTCATTCTTTCCCTCCTGCTATCTTCTTCTTCTTCTTTTTTTTTTTTCCTTAACATATATTGCATTATTTGTTTCAGAGGTACAGATCTGTGATTCAACAGTCTTGCACAATTCACAGCACTCACCATAGCACATACCCTCCTCAGTGTCTATCACCCAGCCACCCCATCCCTCCCACCCCCACCACTCCAGCAACTCTCAGTTTGTTTCCTGAGATTAAGAATTCCTCATATCAGTGAGGTCATATGATACATGTCTTTCTCTGATTGACTTATTTCACTCAGCATAACACCCTCCAGTTCCGTCCACATCGTTGCAAATGGCAAGATCTCATTCCTTTTGATGGCTGCATAATATTCCATTGTATATATATATACACC
The DNA here is from genome assembly GCF_011800145.1 of Mirounga leonina. Lineage (NCBI taxonomy): Eukaryota > Metazoa > Chordata > Mammalia > Carnivora > Phocidae > Mirounga > Mirounga leonina. Next base: position 3,011,938 of record NW_023270237.1, read on the forward strand.
ACATCTTCTTTATCCATTCATCTGTCGATGGACATCTTGGCTCTTTCCATAGTTTGGCTATTGTGGACATTGCTGCTATAAACATCGGGGTGCATGTACACCTTTGGATCCCTACATTTGTATCTCTGGGGTAAATACCCAGTAGTGCAATTGCTGGATCATATGGTAGCTCTATTTTCAACTTTTTGAGGAACCTCCATACTGTTTTCCAGAGTGGTTGCACCAGCTTGCACCCCACCGACAGTGTAGGAAGGTTCCCCTTTCTCTGCATCCCTGCCAACATCTGTTGTTTCCTGACTTGTTAATTTTAGCCATTCTGACTGGTGTGAGGTGGTATTTCATTGAGGTTTTGATTTGGATTTCCCTGATGCTGAGCGATGTTGAGCATTTTTTCATGTGTCTGTTGGCCATTTGGATGTCTTCTTTGGAAAAATGTCTGTTCATGTCTTCTGCCCATTTCTTGATTGGATTCTTTGTTCTTTGGGTGTTGATAGATTTTGGATACTAGCCCTTTATCTGAGATGTCATTTGCAAATATCTTCTCCCATTCTGTCGGTTGTCTTGGTTTTGTTGACTGTTTCTTTTGCTGTGCAAAAGCTTTTTATCTTGATGAGAGACTATAGGACTTTCGAGAATGAGAGTGAATGAGCTGGTTTGTGATTCTGTTTCTCTGAATGTGAGTACTGAACTCATGGAGGTAATGTCCTGTGTTTATGCTGGGAATAGGAACAATATGAGACAGAGAAAGGATGAAAGTGTCTGTTCTGTAGATAGGAGCCTGTTTCACCTAGGATACTTGGGTTACCATACTAAGCCTATTAAAAGGGAATTTATTGGCTCCCATAACTTAAAATTCAATTGCAGGTTTAGTTTCAGTTTTGGCCCAATACAGGAACCCAGAGTATGTAATCAGGGGTTGGATTCTCATTCAGTTTGTCAGCTTATCTTCTCTATTGGATTTATTCTCTGACAGGTTTTTTCTTTTTTTTTTTTTTTTTTAAGATTTTATTTATTTATTTATTTATTTGAGAGAGTGAGAATGAGAGAGAGAGAGAGCACATGAGGGGGGAAGGGTCAGAGGGAGAAGCAGACTCCCTGCTGAGCAGGGAGCCCGACGTGGGACTCAATCCCAGGACTCCAGGATCATGACCTGAGCTGAAGGCAGTCGCTTAACCAACTGAGCCACCCAGGCGCCCGGTTTTTTCTTTTGTTGGAAATATTGGCTCTACCAACTCTAACCTATATTTTTTTCAGACTCAAGTCTCATGAGAAAGAGCACTTTCCTTAGTTTCAGAGATGTAGAAAAATTGTGTCTTCTTTGCTCAGATTTGGTCCTTGAATACTTATGGCCAGAGAAAGGAAACTGTAAGTGTCTAGACCAGCATCTGATGGCCACTCCATCCTAGGTCTGGGGAGTGCCATTAAGTCAAGTCAAAGTGTCTTAGTTAATAGTGGGGGTTGGGTTATTATTCACCAGATGAAAATTGGGGTTCTGTATTGATTTTAAATCTTCATTGTCTTATGCCTGAGAATATTCTGTTTAAGTTTTCTTAAATGGCAATTTTGAAGTGTCATATGCTCTTGAAATGCCTGTGTACACTCTTGCCCTGCATCAGTGTTTGCAGTTCCTTATTCAAATAACCTGCAGTCATCTTACAGTTAGAGGCAGCAGTGGTTCTGAATTGTGGATGCACATTAGAAATACACAGAGAGCATTTAAGACAATATTCCTGGCTTTTCCTCCAGAGATTCTGATGTGGTTCATCTGAAGCAAGACTTAGGCACTGATGATTCTAATATAGAACTAGCATGAGAATCATAGGTTAGAAAATTCTGGAGCAAATCAACTATAGATTTTCTTAGGAGGCAAATTTTAGATTCTCATGTGTTTGAGAGTTAGTTTCCTTTAGCCACAGAGTGTTGACATTTTTATTTATTTATCTGAGAGAGAGAGAGCATGAGCAGGGGTGGGGGAGCAGAGGGTGAGGGAGAAGCAGACTCCCTGTTAAGCAGGGAGCCCAACGACGAGGCAGGGCTCCATCCCAGGACTCTGGGATCATGACCTGAGCAGAAGGCAGATGCTTAGCTGACTGAGCCACCTAGACGCCCCAAGTGTTGACATTTTTTATTTCAACGTTATTTGATTTTTCATTAAAACTCATTGCAGAGGGAGTGATAGGAGTGACAGTAGGAAGGGCAGGGGAGTGGATATGGCTACAAGTGAGGTGCTTTACCTTAAAGATCTTTGTGAAGCCACAAAAAAAAAATAGCCTACCTTGAAATCTAGTTGGATTTCCAGAGCACTTGTTGACCGGTGTCTAAGCAGAGGGCATCTGGGGGACATTTTCCTTTGACACTCAGCTGCCTGCTGTTAACTGTTTCTATCCAGCTGGGGGCATTCAAAAGGTAACAGCACTGGTGTGTTATCCAGCCACCCTATGCTATGGACTTCAGTTTTAACTGGTTTCTTTCAAGACCTATTCTCAGTTCCCTATAAGTGACTGAGAGAAGACGTGTTCTCCATTGAGCATTTCAAGTAAACAGACTGACTCAGGAAAATGGTGACCCACCCAGCATCTGGCTAGTGTCTATTTTGCTACATTAGGCATTTGGACATAGGCAGAGTGGGTTCTAAAAGTATCCAAAGGTTTGGACATTGTTTTCAAGTGATAATAGATGAAAATCTTGAATTTTAAACATCAAATTTTATATTATTTTTTTCCCTCTGCCTTAAATTCATAGCAGTAACATAACAATGGTGAGTCTTTCCATGGCTGGCCCCAATAAATTTTTTTTCTACTTAATTTTTATTTATGTATTAATTTTTGCCAGAGAGTAAAGAGCAGTCTCCCTTCAACCTGTCCACCTTAGTATCTGGGGATGGAGACAGAGAGGGACTGACTGGAGTTGTTCTTCAGTTCTCTCATCCTTCAACCAGTTTCTCTATTTTCAGCCCTGTTTCTCATTCCTCCCCACAGTCTTACTTCTATCCCAGAGCCTTTCTAGTTCTGTACTGCATTTTCAGTGGTTTGCATTATGCCTCCCCATGGTCGATGCTGGACTGTGGGTTATTCCACTGTTTCATCCATCATTGTGCTTCTGTCTGCTTTATAATTCCAGAAATATGAGGAACTTCTCTTCTCCCATTCTGTGTGTTCATATGGCTGTATTCCTTTGTACCGATATACTCTTTTTGGGTGGGATTTTGCATGGAGAGGGATGTGAATCTGAAACTGCTTCTGCTTTTATTTTATTATTATGCAGTATCATGTGCCATCTGATTGTTCATCTTACCATTCAGTGAAACATACCATAATGATTGATTTGGGAAGTAAATTTACTCAAATCTGTTAGGTTTATACGTAGGGATATGGAGAGGGGAGAAAAGTAAAATGAGTCTTACTGTTGCTTCTATTCCTGCAGTCTCCTGTGAGACTTCAGAAAATAATTTTTTTTTAAAAGATTTTATTTATTTATTTGACAGAGAGAGACACAGCGAGAGAGGGAACACAAGCAGGGGGAGTGGGAAAGGGAGAAGCAGGCTTCCTGCCGAGCAGGGAGCCCGATGCGGGGCTCGATCCCAGGACCCTGGGATCATGACCTGAGCTGAAGGCAGATGCTTAACGACTGAGCCACCCAGGCGCCCCCTTCAGAAAATAATTTAAAAACCAAATAGGTGAAAGGTTTTACAGTGTATTTTATAACATTTTATTAGAATGATAAATGACTATAGAATTAAAAGAATGAAGCTTTTGGCAGACTATAGGACGTTCACCCAAGAATAAATTACTTTGGAACATTTGTTACTTTCTTAATATTTTGTTACCAGTTTTTGCCTAAGGCATGATGTCAAGCAGTTCCAAAAGTATGAAATATTACCCACAGCTCATACCGTTTTATCTTTTTTTTTTTGTTTAATTAAATACGTCTCTCATCTCTTTATCAAGAGGACTAAAACTCGACCACGATGTATTTAGTCCATTCTAGCTTATTTTCCTGGTACTTTTAAAAAGGCAACTCTGTGCCATATGCTATGCACCAGAATGGCTGTAAATAATCATAAAATTAAATACCAGAATTTACCACTACATGTGGTTTCTCATTAAGGTTTGATGTGGCTTCTCTAAACTGAAAATGGTTGAAGGGTTGATTTCTTGTATTATCAAGCTGTTTTCTGAGCTTTCTTGCTGGCCCACCTACCTGGATATATAATTAACTCCAGCTCTCAAAGGCTTTTGGTAGATTTAGGCTATATCTTTGGGAAAAGAAGAGGTTATTCTCTGAAACACATATGTGCTATAGGAATAGCAACTCCAAAGTATCTTGTGGTTGTTCCCTAATATGATGGTGACCATATGTTCTAGATAGTCTCTAGCAGTCCTGTGTCATGTACTCTGATTCAGGGTTTGGAAAATATAGCTGATACCATATGTAACACTTACTAAGTAGGGAGAATAGATCAGGCTGCTATGGCTAATGAGCTAAATGGTATTTTAGGATGCATCCCAAAGTAACCCAGACTATATCAGTCATTATTTTAGGATCATGCCTTTAATTCTCTTCTTTAAATATTATTGTATTGGAGAGAATTAGAAATTTCTATATAGTAAAGACCATGGCCCTATGGTAACAAATCCATTTAGAGGAGAGATTATATATATTAAAATTAATATGGATTAGACTCTACCTACTCTTTAGATCTCTTGCTTTGACAGTCTTCTTTAGATATTGCTGCTCTAGAGAATTAGGAATTTCCATTTGGAGGATAATGGTCCCATGTTTACAAATCCATTTAAAGATTTTTTTTTTTAAATTTATTTATTTGAGACAGAGAGAATGAGAGAGAGAGCACATGAGAGGGGGGAGGGTCAGAGGGAGAAGCAGGTCCCTTGCTGAGCAAGGAGCCCGATACGGGACTCGATCCAGGGACTCCAGGATCATGACCTGAGCCGAAGGCAGTCACCCAACCAACTGAGCCACCCAGGCGCCCCTACAAATCCATTTAGAGAAGAGATGATGGGAATTAAAATTAAGCCTTTCTGTGTGTGTTTTGTTTTTCCATCATGGTAACTAGTAAAGCTCAGTTCCACTGAGCGGTGTCTTGAGATTTCCATATCTTCCAGTGCATTCAGCTTCAATTCCATCACCCACAATAACAGGGATAGTTATTTCAGTAACAAATATTTTGAATGCCATTCGTGGTGCAAAACACTATGTTGGCGGCCAGGCCACCCCAAATAAACGTTTTGGCTTTTGCTCAGATCGAACTCTAGTGGTTTGAGAAGAATACGATGGGTGGATAAGTACTAGATGTCAGACAGAGGTGGGCTTGTCACTTGTTAGCTATGTGACTTGAGCAAGTTAAATAACCTCATGCGAGCCTCAGTTTTCTCATTCATAAACGGGGGGAAATAATGCCCATGCTACAGGCAGTTGTACAGGTTAAATGAGGCGATGGTAGTGAAGTGCTCAGTACTGTTTTCCCAGTAGAACGGTAATTCAACAAGTATGGGCAAAAGAACCATTATCATTTTAATAATGTAGTTGCTGTTAAAACTGATCAGTGATATTTGTCCATATCAGGCCATGCTTCCATTCAGCAGAAGGGATGGGAAGTATTTACCTTGGTTTATATCAGGATTATATCAGGGGAAGTGGAGTTGAGCTGTGGCAAGAATAACACAAAATTTCATCTCTGCTCCCTAACGGTTGACCGCACTAATTTCTAGGAACTCTATTTCTGTGCATTTCTCCCAGTCGTTCTGCTCTCCCTATACCTAGAAGTTCCCACTCCTTTCAAGTCTATGCAGCTTCCTAGAGCACTAAGGAATTGTTCTGTTTGATGGAGGAGCAGGTCTTACCCCAGCATCAAACATAAATTCAGGGACCAGAAAGACAGAAAAGAATTTTTTTCTTGATTTTTTCCATTTATTTATATAAACAGCATTACAATGTAATCAATGTTTATCACACTCAAAGAATTGGCTTAATTAATACAACTAACATTAAAGGAAATAATGACAACTAACCTTAAGTGAAATAATGAAATAATTACCATACTGGAGCATCTTGGTTGCTCTGAGTATGGGCTGTCTATGAAATGTACCACCTTAATGAAAAACTTAGGAGAACATCCACATAAGAAAGAAAGCCGAAATGCCAGGTGCATTAAGGGCCATCCCATCTTCCTCAGAAAACATTTATTCCTACTTAGGCAGAATCTGTGAGCAGAGTGATGATCAGAAGAAAGGATGACTGTAGACTCATTCTCTTGGTTTATTTCTTCTGAGAGATTCATGGTCTTTGTTGGGAAAGACCTTACAGACCACCATGTTCAATGCTTTTACATATTTTTTTTTTTTAAAGATTTTTATTTATTTATTTGACAGAGAGAGACACAGTGAGAGAGGGAACACAAGCAGGGGGAGTGGGAGAGACAGAAGCAGGCTCCCCGCGGAGCAAGGAGCCCGATGCGGGGCTCGATCCCAGGACCCTGGGATCATGACCTGAGCCAAAGGCAGACACTTAATGACTGAGCCACCCAGGCGCCCCCATATTTTTGTTTTAAAACTACAGCAGCCTTTGTTAATGTGAAATTCTCCATGGGGCCCGCGGGTATGAAACCAAGAATGACTGATCTGTGTGGGAGTGACCACGGAGACCTGCAGCCCGCCATCTTGGTTTCCCATCTCCCTACTCCATTACTGCCTTCGCTTTCACCATGTGTTCATTAGGGATTTCCTGAGGTTGTAAACACCATAAACTATAATGAGCATATTGAACCTTTCTTTATCTATATGAAGCAACTGAGACCTAGAAAAAGAAAGTTATATATTTAAAATCATGAGCTAATAAATGTCAAAGTAGGTCATAGAGCCTAGGTCTCCTAATATCCAGGCCACTGTCTCCCCTTACATATGCTGCCTCCTCATGAAGCTTAGGTCTCTTTCCTCCAGGAGGCTCAGTAGAGAGAAAACAGCTGACACAATCTCCTATAAAGGATACTACTATTACTGTTCCTACTACTACTACTACTACTACTATTACAATTTTTACAAAATGGAAAAGGGAAAACAAACACACCAATGATTAGAATCTTAATATAATCCATATGTATAACTGGATCCTATGAGCCTCTGTCTTCACAAACATTTTTTAGACTGACCAAATTCTGATTGTATTTGAGGGGATACCATATACATATATACATATGTATACATACATATACATATACATATATACATATATATATAGGAGAGAAACTTCTTAATCAAAATGGATTAGCAGCATATATTCCTTTCAATAGACTATTGACTTTGAGTACCTCATTATAAAGGAATCATTCCATGATTTCCTCTGAAATTGATTATGTGATCCACAGAAGAGGATGGCAGAGAAGAAATGAAAGCATTGCTCCAGACACTTATGCCGAATGCCAAATGTTATAATTGAAGAAAGAAAAGACAACAGTGCCCAATACTGCCTCTCACCTTTGCTTGTGCTTCCACCAGTATAAAGTCATGCCATGTATTGCAGGGTCATTTAACAGACTCTGTTGACTGACTTTTACGTGCATTTGTCAGCATATTTGTGGTCTACTGCATAACAAATTACCAAAAATTTAGTGGCTTATCATGACACGTTTATTATCTCATTGTTTCCATGGGTTAAGAGTCTGGATAGAATTAGATATGTCCTCTGCTCAGGCTGTTACCAGGCTGGAATCAAGGTGTTGGCTGAGACTTGTGCCCTTGCAAGCTCAATGGTTGTTGGCAGATTTATTTCTGCGTGGTGGTATGAGTGAGGTCCCTGTCTTCCCGCTAGCTATTGGCTGGGACAGCTCTCAGCTCCTAGAGGCCCCTCTCCTCGCCCAGCATGGCAGTTTGCTTTCTTCCAGGCCAGCAGGAGAGTGTCCCTCATAGGATTTTTCTGCCCATACTTAAGGGGAAGGAAAGGGTTAGTCAGGGCTTGTACCCAAGAGCTGGAATCGTGGGGGCCAGCCTACCACGTTCCAATTTTCTCATTATTGCCAGAGTAAAATGAACATTAGGCAAAATTATTAATTAGAGCAAGTTTGTTTTTAGCATGTTCATTACCCTTAGGAGTATCTTGTTAACCCAAAGGAATAGATTGCCAAAAGGATTCTTTTTTTTTTTTTTTGGTGGGGAAAGGTTTGTAGTGAAGAAGAGGGAAAAGAGAAAAGGCCCTTCTCTGTGAAAGACCTACTTAGAATACTAAGTTTATCCCTCAGTGTGTTTCTCAAAAACGGGGAACTCAATACTCTGGTAGCAACCAGTGTGTTAGTGTTGAAACTGTTTTCCTAGCAGTTATAATTGTTATTGTCATTAGCATTTTTGAAAACAAACAAATAGAAAAAATCCTTCAGAGTCAAGTTCCAGGGTTTTACCATATCTATTAACACAATTCAGATCTAGTTGCCAACTTACAGGGATAAAACCCAAAAGACTCAATAATAACTTTATGACTAAACATTCTGAGTTAAAAAAAAAAAGGCAGGAGGGAACTATTTTGGCAAGAGTGAATCATCAGTTGAGTGAAGAATAATTCATTGTGTTAAAAGATAAACCAAGGCTTATTTAAAATTTTAAGTTTATTTGGGCAAAAATTGATTTGTGTGTGGCAGCATCTAATCTAGTAATAAAAAGGAGCTCTGAGGAGCTGTACAGAATGACTTTTATAGGCAGAAGGGAGCAGCAACAAAGAAGTTGCACTAGGTTAAAAATCAGGTTGATTATTACAAGGTAACTTTCCTTTAGGGGGTGATAGGAGTCTGTCAGGCAGACTACCTAACTAGGGCTGATCAGGTGATTCCTGGTTGACTGGTTTGAGATTCCATTTCTGGGAAAGCTGGAACATAAGTAAGTCTTGGTTTGGTGACATGCAGCTTAGCACAAGTGACTCCATTTTGGGCCTATTGTTTTGTTTTTAACAATGATCAAAACAGTTTCAGCTCTGTCTTATAAAAAGAAGTCATATGATTTCTGGCAGCTTTCTCTTTGATTTGGCTCATAAAGAATTACTTCCTACTCACTTCTAATTTCCCTTAGAGTTCCAGGTTGAATCCTTTATAAACTCTTTAAAGTTTACTTTACATTAAAAATGCCTCAGTGGAACTCCTCAATCTGGCTCCACTTCAGTGGAAAACATGCATGAGTTTCTGTGGATTGAGGTAAGGCTCAGATAGGTTACAGATTCTGCAACTGTGGTTTTGGCTCTGATTTCAGACTGGAGTGCCAGCATTTGGTTGAGTTGTTGTACCAAATGCTTCTGGGTTCAAGGTCCCTGAAATGGGTCTAGTATTTCAGTGGGATGCAGGCTCCTGGACGCCAGGACTGTGTGGGCTCTCACCATACCTTAGTACTCAGTACTTCTAGTACATAGTGTATCAGCTCAGTTGCTGAATGTGGTCCCATATTCCAGTACTTTCAGCACCCAAAGTCCCCCAGATGGGTGAAAAAATGGAAAACCTGGGTATGAATGAGAATTATGCCTCTATGTTAATATGATTTTCTTTCTTCTATATATTCTTCCTTACTTTCTTCTCTCTCTTTCCTTTGGAAAAAAAAAAAAAGAACCTAGACAAAAAAGAAAGGAAAGGACTTGCTCAGTGTCAAGAATTCAGGGTTGGACAGAGCCACAGATAGAATTTGTGGTCTCCAAGTCCCTAGACATTTGCTGATACATGGGAATGACAACAGCTGTGCTTCAGCTTCTCAGGAGATTCAAAGGCTGGTTACATCATTAGGGATTCAGATTTTCTAAACAAGACCCTCTGGCTTAAGGTTCTTGAAATCAAGGGGGTTATGACATCTTTCCCAAGATGTTTTCCCTCCCTCCTTTTTCCCTTTCTCCCTCCCTCCCTCTCTTCTTTATTGATGGCAAACATTTTATAACTGTGATCATAACTTAGGTGATGAGTGATTCTGATAAGGAATCTCACTCACTCTTAAAATGATCCAGCTATGCTCAGTTGTGTTAACAATTATGCCCCATGATTAAGTTGTTTCAAAGACTGGCGTTGTTTTCCACAGATAAAATACCTATTTACAATCCATAAAATGTCTGGAGTGAATTAGTTCTAATTGTATTGATGTGTGGTACTAGTGAACGAGCTTTTAAACTGGCCAACACATGGTCACCCAGGACAGTTATCCTTCAGGTGAGCAAGACGTTAAGTGACTGATGTCAGAGGGACATATGTTTTCCAATTTGTCTTGGGCCCCACAAAGGCAGTGAGGGCATTTTCTGCAGCTGCTCTTATATATTAAATAATTCTCCTTTTCCTCTGCCCTTTGAATAAAGTGACCCTTATTCAGAGGAAGCAGTATGAAAGGATTCTCACTGTTGGCCAAGTGTGAATTTGAGAAAAGAAGGACATGGCTCATTTTTCATTGCCATTTAAAAACTTACAGCCAACTCAGTGTAATGCTTATATCTCAAAAAGCTTTGCCACCAAAAAGATTATTTTTTTTTCTTCTAAAGTAGATAAATTAGGCCCTTAAATTCAGACAAACCTTTTTTCTATACCACTCAGAGCCTTCTGAAGAGCTTTATGATGTCAGTAGTGTTGGGAAATTTAACTGAGCTAAGTGCTTAATACTCAAGTTGAGTTTTGAATTCCCATTGAAGTCATGCTTTTTACAAAGTTCACATAGTAATTTCAGATCTGTGACATTACCAAAGAGTCATGGGATCATAGAAGAGAATAGATAAATCAATAAGACCCTCATGCCCAAGATATTCTATTTTCTCCCAGTTGATAGTTTTATTCTAAAAATACAAAATAAAGCAAAAACCCAAGCCTATATTCCCCAAAGCATTATTTTCTGCTAAAACATTGCTTCTTAAGTTTAAAAATGTCCTGTCCTACTACCTATTAAACCCTACCATTCATATTAATATAGATTATTTTTTTCAAATGATGCATATTCTCTATTTTAGTGAACCCCTGGAAAATAACTCTGGATAGGAAGTTAGACTAAGGGGTGAAATAGCCAACAAGTGGCTAAGCCTAGGACATGTGTCAAGTCTCATAATTCTCATACTCATATCCCAAAATCCTGGCTCAGATGTAAGAATCATGTGACAGAACCATGGACCTCTACTCCCTCAGAGCCATCACTCACTCTTCCTAAGGCTTTCTACTCAAGACTATGATCTTCTCAGATGAGAGTGTTCCTCAGCCAAATGTGTATGCCTTATTAGCTGGAGCCTTCACGTAAACACATAATCCTGAAGCAAGAGAATTTACTTAATTATAATGAAGTCATTTGGAATAAGAGCAATGGAGAGGCACAACAACAGACAAAACATTTTGTACTGCTTTCCCACTGTGCATTGTCATTCTGTGCCTGAAAAAGACCTTTATGCTTATACAGAAAGATGTTCCCGAGTTAGTGTCAAGAGGACCTGTTTTTCGATGTCTTCTACACATTCCGATTCAGGTTGTCTTTATACAAAAAGCATTTACTCAAGAGCCCACTATGAGCCTGGCCCCATGATGAGTACTTGATGGACAGTCCTTACTTCCAGAAACACATCTAGTAGAGCAACAGCTATTCTACGCAGTTTGATGTAATGTGATATCGTGAGTGCCCTTTAGGAGATACAGGTGCAGATAATACCACATGCTGAAGGAGCTGAATGAGTCAAGATTGGGTTCACATGCAAATGAAAGAAAATGTAAGTTTATTTCTTTCTCCCATTAACAGTTTTTAGCAGTGGGCACTCCATGCCGCATGGGGACTTTATAATCACCAGGAACGAGCTAGTCGTTCTTGCCATTATGAACACTTGACCTCTATCTACCTCATGGTCTAAAAATGGCTGCTCAAGTAGCAGCCATTGAATCCATATTCCAGTGATCAGAAAGAGGGCAGGAGTAAAGAATGGCATGCCCTGCTCTATATGAGGACATGTCCTAGAAATAGGACACAATACTTCTGCTTGCATCCTGTTTGTCAGACTGTGGTCACATGGCTAGCCACACCCTAGCTGTAAGGAGAGACTGACATAGTCCTTATTCTGGAAAGCCCTGTGCAGGCTGCAACCCAGAAGTTCACTAACCATGTAGAAAGAGAGGATAGTTATTGGAGGAAAATGGCTGTTTTCTGCCTCAGGCATTCAGATGAGGGAGAGAGAATTTTATCTGGAAAGGAAAAGCAGGTCTGGAAAGCTTCCTGGAGGGCTTCCTGGAGGAGGTAACATTTAAACTAGGTCTCTGAGCGTAGGAATATGACAAATATAGAATCAGGGGAGGCATTATATAAGCAGAGGGAGCAGTATGAGAGTTTGCTTTCGGGAAGCAGCCAGCCTGAGGAAGGAATGTAGTAAGTCACCATAGATCAGGAATGGCTTTTCCTCTGTACAGTGCTGACTGGGGATCTAAAGGAAACGCACAATATTCTCAGTGTCTGAACTCCTTTGTCTGATCACATATATCTAGCTGCTAAAGACGGAATTATCACATCATGCCTGCAGAAGTGAAAAATAATTTTAAAAATATATCTATTGGAATTATTGCCCATGTGCATGAAAAGGGTAATCACTTATTAAATTAGGAAAGATATTTAGAACGTTGCTGAAATCTGGATTCTGATTCTGATGTGTAGCAAGTGTGTAATGATCATCTCTAAGACCATTCACGCACACACTCATTTACTAAGAGGCATCATAATAGCATAACATCTTGCTTAAAACAAAGAGACAGGCCTGAAATAGGAAAGCAGACAACTCGGGATGGGCAGTATAGCATAGACAGAGTAATAGTTATGAGAGGAGCTACCTCGTGGGCGTCTGCCGTGTACGTGCTGGGCGGCCCTCTAAGCACGTGGCACATACTCAATGACTCTTCGCCACACTGTGTGAATTAGGTTTCTGTGACTGTCTCCATTTCTAGAGACAGTGAAACTGAAGCTCAGAAAGGCTAAGCAACTTGCTCCAGTCCAATCGCTAATATACAAGGAAGCGCAGACATAAACCCACGCAGTCTGGCTCTTTAACCACCCTGCCGGGGGGTAAAAGGGCATTGGGTGTGGGATGGACCCCAGCTCCAGGACTCACTGGTGGTGAGACTCTAGAGAACATTATTTCATCCGTCTGTGTCTTCGTTTCTCACAATTTCTGTGATAGAACGAGAAGCTGTGTATCAAAGATTTAGCCTGGAGCCTGGCGCAAGGTAAGTGCCCAGTAGTTAAAAGGTTGAACAAGACTGAGTCACTAACTGTAAACACTAGCCCTCATTTAGTCCTTAGCAGTACAGACCAAAAGTGGGACCAACAGCTATTTCTGACATGGCGTTAAATTCTCTTTCAAAAGAGTGAAGTTTCTCCTTTTTTCACCTGTTTATCCCAATCCCCTGAGGTCTGTCTCTCAGCTAGTTCTTGAGTTTGAGCTGCTTTTTATAGCCATCTGCTACAGTGCTGTGTAACAACAAACAATATCCTCCTAAAAATGTTTACAAATGCTTCCTACATTAGTGCTGTATATTTTTTCATTAAGCAGTGACATCGCCATTGAAAAATTATTTTAATCATTGCAAAGTGAATTACGCAAGGAAAAAGCATAAAGAGGTAGCACTTAAAAGGCTGAATGTACATTAATTGCTTTAGCTAATGAAAGAAACATGACTTAGCCAATGTACACAACATGAATCCTAAGATGCACGGACAATTGACTACGGTAATAAAACAAGTATTAGTGTGTTACATCTGAAATCCTCATTACGCTTCATGCAGCAAAACCTACTGAGTACCTGCTGTTCAGTTGTACTCCCCCCTCTTGACACCACAAGCTAATTATAGCATTGGGCACAGGGTAAAAGCATGTGACCTATGTTTCTACAGTCTGGGGACCTTTTCAAAAACAATGCAAAGTTATGTATGGTGATTCTTCTTTTTCTTTTTTAAACTCATGGAAGTAGGTGTTGGTCAAAATGATTTTGGAATATCTTAGTGTTCCACAGGCAATTTTAATTAACGTATGAATTATTTAAATACGCACACAGTTAAATTTCATTTCCATTGGGATCTTGCTTTATCTCCCTTGACTCTCTAAACTAGTAAATTATTAACTCAGAATAATTTAAGTCACAGTGTTCAAGATGTTGTCCATTGATTTTTTGGGGGGGTGTCTGGTTTTTTTTTTTTTTCCATTTCATGAACCTTAAAGTAAAGATCATGGTAAAAGCATGACATTTAAGAGATAGGAAGAGAAATGAGTATCTTATTTTTACTATTCGTCTAGAGTCACATAGCACAGAGGTTAGTAGTAGCTTACACACAGGCTGTATTAACGCACAACAGAGGTCCGCAGACTAAAAATATCACCGTGTTAGGACCCTCAGTAAAACTTGGTACTACCATAAGTATCCCTCACTTTTTTTAACTTTGAGAGCACTGCTAATGTTCTAAGGGATATGTAATTGTATGTAACAGTTGGCTTAATCCAAAGTCATTGTTTTTCTAGATGAAAACCCTTCTTTTCTGGTAGGACCAGGGTTGGAAGGCAAATCTTTTTCTGTTTTTGTATTTTATCCTACATGCTGTCTTTTTGTTATTTTCTCTGTAACATTTTGGTTATGTTCAAATGTATTTCCTTTCCATTCCTTCCCAGATATATTAACTAAGTTGGCTTCTTTAGCACCAACCAGCCTCAAATTTTAGATAGACATGAGGGGCTTGCAAAATTCTTTAAAGTTGCTGAGAAGCAGTCCACAAGGCCAGATCCACAAAGGCCATACTTCAATAGGGAGGGTGTAAATTGAGTAGAAACTCCAGGATTTCAGCAAAATTCATTTTGGGGGGTTTTACACTAGAGGTGAATACGGAAAAGGGGGAAATGCAGGGGCAGGGATTATGGAAAATGACTTCATTCTGCTCCAGCCATGACTCTAAGTATTAATATGCATTAGAATTGCCTGATAAATTTATAAATTTGATATTCAGCCCCTATTCCCCAGAAGATTCATTACATTCCAGATGGGTCCTGGAAATCTGCAGAGCTTACATGCACCCCAAGTGATTGTGAAGCAGGTTATCTGAAAATGGTATAGAAACTGGCATGACATGTTGACTTCTAAAAGTTAAGCCATTATTACTCATTTAGTTATTCAATAAATATTTAATGAGTCTCTATACCTCTCCCCCAGTCTTGGCCCTCAAGGAGCTTGGGATGTGGTGAGGGAGGTGGACAAGATAGTAGCCACTTTCAGTTCAGCAAGCTAAGTGGTATGGTGTAAGCATGGGGTGCTAGGAAGAGTATGTACAAAGGTAATCTAACCCAGCCCAGGGTATCATAAACTGCTGGTATCTAAGCTGAAACATGAGGAGTAGAGGAATAATAGGAGGAGTTCGCCAGTTTTGTGCTTTATTTTTGGCTATGGATCATGGGGATGGGGGTAGGAGAAGGGGTGGGGAATGTGAACAAGAGGTCAGAAGGTTCAAGAACTTGTAAGACACATTTTCAGGTCTCAAGAGGCTTAGAATATAATTGGAGAGATAAATGACAGCAGAAGATTTTGGCACTAGATGAAGACAAGAGAAGTGACTTCCTCAGAAGCCTTTTGATTAATTAACAATTGCTGAATAATGCAGTCTTGCCATACTACAGGATTTCTCTGGAGAAAGTATCTAGACTCTTCCAGCAATAAAAATCTGTGATTTATGATTTCATTCTGTAGTGGGAAGAGAAGGCTTCACGGAAGCTGTAAGGATTCACTTGGGCCTTAAAAAATGGGTAGATTTTTGTAACTTTTAATTTGTTTTTATTTTTTATTTTTTTTAAAAGATTTTATTTATTTATTTGAGAGAGAGAGAGAGCACAAACAGGGGGAGTAGCAGACAGAGGGAGAAGGGAGAAGCAGGCTCCCCACTGAGCAGAGAGCCCGATGTGGGGCTTGATCCCAGGACCCTGGGATCATGACCTGAGCTGAAAGCAGACGCTTAACCAACTGAACCACCCAGGTGCCCTTGTAACTTATTATTTTGATATAATTTAAAATTTATGGGAAAGTTACAAGAATAGTACAAGATATCACCTTATACTTTATCCAGATTCACCCGTGTTCACATTTTGCCCCACTTGCACACACAGGTAATTTTTTTCTGAACCATTTTGGAGTAAGTTAGAGACTGTTCACGCCTTTACTTCTATTTTATTTATTTATTTATTTATTTATTTATTTTATTCTTATGTTAATCCCCATACATTACATCATTAGTTTTAGATGAAGTGTTCCATGATTCATTGTTTGTGCATAACACCCAGTGCTCCATGCAGAATATGCCCTCCTCAATACCCACCACCAGGCTAACCCATCCTCCCACCCCCCTCCCCTCTAGAACCCTCAGTTTGTTTTTCAGAGTCCATCGTCTCTCATGGTTCGTCTACCCCTCCGATTTCCCCCCTTCATTCTTCCCCTCCTTCTACCTTCTTCTTTTTTTTTTTTCTTAACATATATTGCATTATTTGTTTCAGAGGTACAGATCTGAGATTCAACAGTCTTGCACAATTCACAGCACTTACCAGAGCACATACCCTCCCCAGTGTCTATCACCCAGTCACCCCATCCCTTCCACCCCACCCCCCACTCCAGCAACCCTCAGTTTGTTTCCTACAATTAAGAATTCCTCACATCAGTGAGATCATATGATACATATCTTTCTCTGTTTGACTTATTTCACTCAACGTAATACCCTCCAGTTCCATCCACGTCGTTGCAAATGTTCACGCCTTTACTTCTAAACACTTTAGTGTATATTTCCCAAGAAAAAGGATGTGCTCTTACATAATCGCAGTAAAATAATCAAACTTAAGACATTCAATGTTGATACAATACTGTTATTTAATCAACAGTGCGTAATCAGATTTTGTCAGTTGTCTCCCAGGATCCATTCCAAATTCATCCACTGCATTTAGTTGTCTGTGTAATTGTTCTCTCATTTTATTTTTTTAAATTTTATTTATTTATGATTATTTTATTTTATTTTTATTTATTTTTTATTTAAATTCAATTAGCAGCATATAGTACATCATCAGGTTTTGAAGTAGTGTTCAATGATTTGTTGTCTGCGTATAACACCCAGTGCTCATCAGGTCATGTGCCCTCCTTTATGCCCATTGTTCTCTCATTTTAAATAGTTCTTTGACCTTTCTTTGTCTTTCGTTATCTTAGCATTTTTGAAAGGTACAAGCCATTTATTTTGTGGAGTGTTCTTCAACTTGGGCTGAGCTAATGTTTCTTTATGATTAGATTCAGGTTATGCATTTTTAGAAGGAAAGAAGTTAGGTGTATCCTCCTTGATGCATTGTAGGATGGGACACTTAATGTAGGTCTGTCCCAGTATTAGTGATATTGACATTGATAACTTAGGATGATGTTCACTAGATTTCTTCACTGTAACATTAATTTTCCCCTTTTTAATAATCAAGAATTTTGTGGGAGATATTTTCAGGCTATGTAAATATCATGTTCTTTATCAAACTTTTATCTGATAGTTTGAGAATCCATTGTTGATTTTCTTTTTTTTTTTAATTTCAAAAATTTGGTTTTTTCCCTAAGTTTTAATTTAAATTCCAGCTCATTAACATACAGTGCAATATTGGTTTCAGGTGTAGAATTTAGTGACTCATCACATACAACACCCAGTTCTCATTACAACAAGTGCCCTTCTAAATACCCATCACCCATTTAATCCATCTCCTACCTACCTCCCCTCTGGTAGCCATCAGTTTTTTCTCTATAGTTAAGAGCCTGTTTCTTGGTTTGCCTCTCTTTTTTGCCCCCACTGTGTTCATTTGTTTTGTTTTTTAAATTCCACATATAAGTGAAATCATATGGTATTTGTCTTTCTTTCTCTGGCTTATTTCACTTAGCATAATATACTCTAGCTCCATCCATATCGTTGCAATGGTAAGATTTCATTCTTTTTTATGGCTGAGTAATATTCCATTATGTATCTATACCACATTTTATTTATCCATTCATCAGTTGATGGGCACTTGGGCTCTTTCCATATTTTGGCTATTGTAGATAATGCTGCTATGAACATCAGGTGCATGTATCCCTTTGAATTAGTATTTTTGAATCCTTTGAGTGAATACCTAGTAGTGTACTTGCTGCATTATAGGGTAGTTCTGTTTTTAACTTTTTTTTTAGGAGCCTCCATACTGTTTTCCAGAGTGGCTGCTCCAGTTTGCATTCTCACTAATAGTGTAAGAGGGTTCTCCTTTCTCTGCACCCTTGCCAATACTTGTTGTTTCCTGTGTTGTTGACTTTAGCCATTCTGACAGGTGTGAGGTGATATCTCATTATAGTTTTGATTTGCATTTCTCTGGTGGTAAGTGATGTTGAGCATCTTTTCATGTGTCTGTTAGCCATCTGTATGTCTTCTTCGGAAAAATGTCTGTTCATGTCTTCTGCCCATTTGTTAACTGGACTATTTGGTTTTTTTGGGTGTTGAGTTATATAAGTTCTTTATGTATTTTGGATACTAACCCTTTACCAGATATGTCATTTGCAAAATCTTCTCCCATTCTATAGGTTGTCTTTTTAGTTTTGTTGATTGTTTTCTTCACTGTGCAGAAGACTTTTATTTTGATGGAGTCCCAGTAGTTTATTTTTGCTTTTGTTTCCCCATTGTTGATTTTCCAACCCATTATTGCTGCTGTATTTATATTACTATATCTATATTACTGTTAGGAAGAGCTTTTCTGGTCCTCCCACCTATGTATTTATTTACTTATATCAGTATGGATTCATGAATCTTCTTTTTAAAAATAAGTTATAATCCACTACTGTCATTATTTATTCTGATGCTCAAATTGTCCCTGATTTTACCTCTGAGAATCCCTTCAAATCGGTTTCTGTATGCTTTTGATAGTCTCTGCCATTCTTTAGATACTTTCTGACTTCTAGAGCAGTATAGTACAACAGGATCATTTTGTACTTTTGCTGCCCCAGTCCTAGAATCCAGAGAGCACTCATTCCTGGTACCCAAATTTGGGTGTACTCATTACTATTGGAGTGTTATTGTTTCTAATTTCTTTGCTAGACAGAGCTAGGAAATATGTATATATATTTTTATATTTGTACTTATTCATATTTATATTTATTTGTATATTACATATACTTATATGTTATATATATTATGTTTCTCTATTTGTCTATCTGTATTTTTAAAAAATGTGATCATAATGATAATGGTACATTTTAGTCTTTCCTTTTTTTCATATTTGCAACTCTAGTCTCTAACAGTGAGAAACCTAGCTGAGAGCAAATACATTTTTAAAAGTCAGAGAGAAATACAGTTTTTGACCTTGAAAAATCTCTGATACATCCAGGTGGAAAAAGGTCTGGATCTTAATTATTTCTAGCAAAGGAAAAATGGCCTTTAACTTGCCGCAATTCATACAGTAGTATAAATGCTAAGGAGGTCAAAGTTGTGGGATCTGCATGGGATTAGGGACTATATATTCCTGTATATGCCTCCCAGTTCCTTCACAAAGAAACTATTATTTCTACCTTCATTTTCGATGGCGGGGAGCTCCCCCAGTGCAAGGTGCTCATATTGATGTCAATAACTCCTTGCCTTCAACAACCAGGTATTTAAGACCAACCTCTGATTGAACTATTTGTAGTATCAGGTGTCTGTACTAGAGACCATGGACTTGGCAATAAATCCTATAACACAAATCTTTCCTTAAAAAAAAAAAAAGTCTTTTCCAATAAATTTTGGTAAGGAGTTCATCTGTAAGGTTAAATGTAAAAACCTCTTTAAAACCTAATTGCTAAGCCTTTGGTCAAGAATCAAGAAATTTCTTTCCATGACCTTTTATAATCTTTATAATTGTGGACAGACATTATAATGCTAGCCATTGTTGAGCAAGATGGTGATGATGATGATGATGATTTCTTTCTTTTTGTGACATGTTGAAGATGACTTGAGACTGTAAAATCAGGTGCTAGACTATTGGATGACTGTGATTTATTTTTCAGCATGAAAGAAAAACCATTTCATAGCTTCTTACTAAGGTGTGTGGGGCACAAAATGTTTCCAAGTTAGGCCAATACCTGTTTGCTTCTTGTTACTGGAGAAGGAACACTGAGTACAGACATACTTTGGAGATATTGTGGGTTTGGTGCCAGACCACCACAATAAAGTGGGTCAAATGACATTTTTTTAATTTCCTAGTGCATATGAAAGTTATGTCTACCCTATACTGTAGTCTTTTAAGTGTGAAATAACATTATGTCTAAAAAAATGTACATATTTTAAGAAAAAATACTTTATTGCTAAGAAATGCTAACCATCATCTGAACTTTCAATGAAGCATAACCTTTCTTCTGGTGGAGGGTCTTGCCCTGATGACTGCTTGGGTCTTGCCCTGATGACTGCTTGGGTCTTGCCTTGATGGCTGCTGACTGAACAGGGTGGTGGTTACTGAAGGTTGGGGTGACTGCAGTATTTTCTTAAAATAAGACAAGAGTGAAGTTTGTCGCATTGATGGAGTCTTCCTTTCATGAACGATTTCTCTGTAGCATGCAATGCTGTTTGATATTATTTTATCCAGAGTAGAACTTCTTTCAAAATTGGAATCAATCCTCTCAACCCCTGCCCCTGCTTTATCAACTAAGTTTATGTAATATTTAAATCATTTTGTGTCATTTCGACCATCTTCAGAGCATCTTCACCAGGAGTAGGTTCCATCTCCAGAA
Organism: Mirounga leonina; assembly: GCF_011800145.1. Lineage (NCBI taxonomy): Eukaryota > Metazoa > Chordata > Mammalia > Carnivora > Phocidae > Mirounga > Mirounga leonina. Next base: position 3,032,675 of record NW_023270237.1, read on the forward strand.
ACCACTTTCTTTGTTCGTTCATAAAAAGCTACAACTCATCCATTCAAGTTTGATCATGAGATTATAGGCATTCAGTCTCATCTTCAGGCTCCACTTTTGATTCTAGTTCTCTTGCTATTTGCGCCACATCTGCAGTTACTTCTTCTACTTAGGTCTACTTAGGTCACCTCAAAATCATCCATGAAGGTTGGACTCATTTTCTTCCAAACTCCTCTTAATGTTGATATTTTGACTTTTAACTATGAATCACATATTCTGAATGGCATGTAGAATGGTGAATCCTTTCCAGAAGGCTTTGCATTTACTTTGCAGGGATCCAGAGGCAGAGGAGTCACTATTTGTACTAGCAATCACCTTACAAAATGCATTTCTTAAATAATAAGACCTGGAAGTCAAAATCACTCTTGATCCATGAGCTGCAGAATGGATGTTGTGTTAGCAGACATGAAAATAACATGAATCTCATTGTTCATCTCCATCAGAGCTCTTGGGTGGCCAGGTGCATTGTCAATAAGCAGTAATATTTTGAAGGGAATCTTTCTGAGCCATAGGTCTCAACAGTGGGCTTAAAATTTTCAGTAAACCATGTTATCAACAAATGTGCTGACACCTGGGCTTTGTTGCTTTATTTATGGAGCACAGGCAGAATAGATTTAGCCTAATTCTTTTTTTTTTAAAGATTTTATTTATTTATTTGAGAGAGAGAATGAGACAGAGAGAGCATGTGAGAGGGGGGAGGGTCAGAGGGAGAAGCAGACTCCCTGCTGAGCAGGGAGCCTAATGCGGGACTTGATCCCTGGACTCCAGGACCATGACCTGAGCCGAAGGCAGTCGCTTAAACAACTGAGCCACCCAGGCACCCCGAGCCTAATTCTTAAGGGCCCTAGGTTTTTCAGAGGGGTAAATGAGTACTGGTTTCAACTTCAAGGAACCAGCTGCATTAGCCCCTAACAAGGGAATCAGCCTGTTCTTGGAAGCTTTGAAGCCAGGCATTGACTTCTCCTCTCTAGCTGTGAAAGTCCCAGATGGCATCTTCTTCCAACAGACTGTTCTTCCATTACATTGAAAATCTGTTGTTGATTGTAGCCACCTTCATTAATTCTCTTAGCTAGATCTTCTGGATAACTTGCTGCAGCTTCTACATCGGCACTTGTTGCTTCCCCTTGTACTTTTATGTTATGGAGATGGCTTCTTTCCTTAAACCTCACAAACCAACTTCTCCTGGCTTCAGACTTTGCTTCTGCAGCTTCCTCACCTCTCTCAGCCTTTACGGAACTGGAGAGAGTTAGGGCCTTGCTGTGAATTAGGCTTTGGTTTAAGTGAATGTTGTGGCTGGTTTGATCTTCTATCCAAACCATTAACACTTTCTCTGTATCAGCAATAAGGCTGTTTCCCTTTCTTATCATTCTTGTGTTCACTGGAGTAGCACTTTACCTTTCCTTCAAGAACTTCTCCTTTGCATCCACAACTTGGCTAACTGGTACAGGAAGCCTAGCTTTTGGCCTGTCTCAGCTTTTGATGTGCCTTCCTAGCTAAGTTCTGTTGTTTCTAGCTTTTGATTTAAAGTGAGAAATGAGTGATATCTTTTCACTTGAACACTTAGAGGTCATTGTAGGGCTATTCATTGGCCTCATTTCAATATTGTTGTGTCTCAGGGACTAGAGAGGCCCGAGGACAGGGAGATGGGGGATCAGCTCATTGTTGGAGCAGTCAGAACACATACGACATTTATGGATTAAGTTCATTGTCTTATATGGCCGTGGCACCCCAAAATAATTGCAATAGTAACATCAAAGATCACTGATCACAGATCACCGTAACAAACATAATAATACTGAAAAATTTAGAAATAGTGTGAGAATTACCAAAATGTGACCCAGAGACATAAAGTGAGCAAATGCTGTTGGAAAAATGGCACCTGTAGACTTGCTCTATGGGGTTGCCACAAGCCTTCAATTGGTAAAAAAAAACCCAGTATCTCTGAAGTGCAGAAATTGAAGCAAAGTACAACAAAGTTTACCTGTACTTGATGAACAAATTCTGTCTGCCTAGGGAAATGATACTGTGTCAATTGGAAAGAAAACTCTCCCTCTTTCAAGTAAATAGTATTTGCATAATATAATGCTTTCACTGAAACCCTGGTGCAAAAATACAGGTTGTTTTTTTGGAGTGACGGAACTTGGAAAAACTTGGCCTGTGCAAGGGGAAAGGCCATGAGTTCTGAGCTAGGTCTAACAATTATGTCTGAAGTGAGGAAATGAAGTATTTACATCAGGACCAACCCTTTTTGCCTTTTAAAGGGAACAGCAAGGCAGGCTGGCAGAGGGCAGGCCTGAAACAAATACCTTGTCTATTGAGTGCAGCATCTTTCTGAGCTCCTTTTTCCTTTTTTTTTTTTTTTAAAGATTTTATTTATTAATTTGACAGAGAGAGACAGCAAGAGCAGGAACACAAGCAGGGGGAGTGGGAGAGGGAGAAGCAGGCTTCCCGCAGAGCAGGGAGCCAGACGTGGGGCTTGATCCCAGGACCCTGGGATCACGACTGGAACTGAAGGCAGACGCTTAACGACTGAGCCACCCAGGCACCCCTCATTTTTCCTTTAGATCAGAATTAGGTTTTGGGGCCAGAGCCAGGCTAATCAATAAATGCAGTGGGTGTTGCTTTATGTCTTCTGTTACTCATCTAGGATCTTCTTCACATATTCCCCAAAGGCTGACACTCCATTAACAAACGACCCGTCCTTTGTTCCATAATAATTTTGTAATACAAAAACCGAAATAATGAACATAAAACACATAACATGGTGTGTGTCACATAGAAAATATTCAGTGTTGACCAGTAATGATGATTATTCTGCTGTTGTGAAAGTTTCTGCACAAAACAGGATGTTAGAAATGTCACATCATTTCCTTTAGATAAAATTAAATTTAGTCTGAAGTCTCCTGTATGCTGGTTGGCAGGAAATCTACTCTCAGTCATTATTAGACTACCCCCATCTCAATCTGTGGGGCCTAATAGAGAAAAAAAACTAATTGTCTAAGCACAAATGTCTACTTGATGTTAGGGTCTCTGGGCATGTCTGCTCTGCTTGGTCCTGCAGACTCTGGAGCATGCCCTGAGGCCAAAGGCCCAGACTCCTGCAGGATCATACTTAGTGCCTCTCCACTGAGGTCCTGCACGCTCTCCTTTGTGTGAGGGGTGGACTCGGGCCCAGTCCTGTGAGAGCTACTCAGAAGCTGTCCTGGTGTTGGGGTTTCCCTCTCTCCTGCTGTTTTCTTCTCTCTTCTTTATCCCCATGTCATGTTTGCAAAGGTTCTTTCCCTTCACCCTACAGTAGGATTGCCAGATTTAGCAAAAAACAAAACAGGAGAAGTCACCCAGTTAAATTTGGATTTCAGCTAAACAATGAATAACTTTTTAGCATAAGTGTGCCCCTAGCAATGCTTGGGACATATTTACACTAAAAAGATGGTTACTTATCTGCAATTCACATTTAACCGGGCACCCTCTATTTCTCCTGCAGCTCTACCCTAAGATCTCCTGCATTTGAAAGACCCAGAAATAGAAGTTGTGTGTAGGATTGTGTCTTTTCAGTGCATATCTTCAGTGAGGTAGAGAGAAAAGTCTGGATCAACTTAAAAGGTGTAGGGAAAAAACTCAGCATGGACAAACACAAAATACATCCCTAAGTAATCCTTACGCTCATCATTATGTTCACCATCTTCATCATTGCCCATGGTGAGTTGCTGCTTAAGAGTCAATCCCCCTGGGGAAGGCAATATTAATGGATCCTTTCCTGAGTATGGCTTTTTTTTTTTTTTTTAAAGATTTTGTTTATTTATTTGACAGAGAGAGACACAGCGAGAGAGGGAACACAAGAAGGGGGAGTGGGAGAGGGAGAAGCAGGCTTCCCGCGGAGCAGGGAGCCCGATGCGGGGCTCGATCCCAGGACCCTGGGATCATGACCCGAGCTGAAGGCAGACGCTTAACGACTGAGCCACCCAGGCACCACCTCCTGAGTATAGTTTTAATTAAGATAAAGGAGAAGGAGAAATGAGCAGGCACAGGAAGTCTGCAAGCTGGGAAACTGGAACAGGAAGCGAGGGGAAGAGGCACAGAGAGCTTAGGGTCATGAGGGCAACTTCACACCTCACACCTTCACTGGCTGGCCTGATACGGGGCATTATGGGTAGTATACAATGGTGGAACGAACACTGACCTGATTCTATTCAACTTCCAGCACTGCCACTACCACCACCAAGCTGTGTAGCCTGGGCAAGTCACTTGACTTGTCTCTGCAGCTGAGGCCTCTCTCGTGAGAGTCAAGCCCAGATGTACTCTTGAATGCTTTATAGGTGCCCCAGAGTTGACATTTGCAAATGCAAACTCATCCTCTTCCTCTCCAGACCTGCCCTTTGGGTGTTCTCTGTGTTAGTGCCATGACACCAGCATCTGCCCAGGCATCGAGGCAGGACACCCACCTGTCATCCTAGACCTGGCAGGGAAGAATTATCCCTAGTGGTTGCCAGAATGGGTCAGGCTCGTCTGTCTCGCTAGGTATGTATCTCCCACCCCTTTCAGTGCTATCAAAAGTGAGGACCTTCTCAGACAGGAGATATCTTTTCCAAGAGGACAAAGTCACTCTGAGGTGGCCAGAGAAAACAGGACATGTCTCTTCTGTACATTGGAGAGAAAATTGAATTAGATGCAGTCCTGTACCTTTTATAATGACTTTGTGATAGTCCACTTTACCTTTTTCTTTTTCCCCCCCAAACATTAAGGATTTTTTTTAAAATTGAGGAATAATTGATGTATAACATTATATTAGCTTCAGGTGTACAATGTAATGCTTTGATATTTATATATATTCTGAAATGATCACCACAGTATGTCTAGTTAATATTCAATCTCCCTTTTCTTGAAGTGACTTTAATGAGTCTCTGTTCCTATCTATTAAAAGAGCTTAATAAACAGAAAATCACTTTACTTTCTTTTTCTCAATGGACATATTTTCCAGGAGATGTGGAATAAAATTAGGGAGGCAGGGCATATACTAGGGTCTACATCCTGGGAAACTTCTAGTGTTTTTTAGAATCAAAAATACATGTTAGAATATACCACAGTGGCAATTTCATCAGTAATACCCCAACCATCAGAGAGTTATTTTAAATGAATCCATTGAGATTAGAGTCTAACAGAACAAGGTAAGAAGGCATCTGAAAATAATTAACTAATATTCTCTACTCTTGAAATAGCTTCTCTTCCCCAGGAGAGAGGAAAGAAGCCAATAATAGGGGAATGGATGAGAAAGCACAATACTACTTTGCAGTTCCTGCTTGGAAAGATTAAAAAAAAAATCATTCATAATCACATGCTCTTTTCTAGTTGTTTCATGGTAAGGATATGGCAAAAGGATGAGAGGAAGAGCAGAGTCCTTAGCCATGTTTGAAAAATGGTTAAATTGTTGGGAAGAGGGGGAAAATCTCATTTTAATGATCCCAGAGAAATACAACCTAAGTGAAATCATGTCATGGTGGTTTTGAATTATTCCAGCCCAGTCAATGGAGAGGTTCAAATAGCCTGAAGCAATTAGGTTAATTTATTACAAAATCACCCTAGGGGAGAATACACACACACACACACTACTTTATATTTTATATATTTATGTATATGAGGTGTTATCTGTTTAAAATATATATCTGTTTAAAAAATATATTTTATATATTTATGTATATGAGGTGTTATCTGTTTAAAAAATATATACTTAAAATATAAAGTTTGACACTCTTCAAACAAAAATCAGATTCAGAATTAAGTGTGTATCTTCAGCCAACTGTGATAGGCAACTCATAAACATGATAGGATTTGAATGTAGAAGGCAGGTGTTTTCTGTCTTTTCAGTTCCACAAAAATCCAGTCTGTGTGTATATTTGTGTGTGTACATGCTTATGATTCCTTCCTTTAGAGTTTGTAATCATCCCACTCTACTTGTGCCTCTCAGATCTTTAGCCAGAAAAATAGTCTGGAGTTGATAACTGCCATTCCAATACTGGGTCCTAGCCAGAAATTGTTAGTGAGTTTAATAAAGGTGTACCTTAAGATACTGTTTATTGAGTGTCTACTAAGTTCTAAGTACCTTCTTTATGACAATCTGCTGGTTCAGAATTTTATCTACTTTATAGGCTAGGTATAAGGTTAAGTCACGTACTCAGGATCACATTTTTTTTTTTTTATTTTCAAGTTTTATATTTATTTATTTTTTTATTCTTATGTTAATCCCCATACATTACATCATTAGTTTTAGATGAAGTGTTCCATGATTCATTGTTTGTGCATAACACCCAGTGCTCCATGCAGAATGTGCCCTCCTCAATACCCACCACCAGGCTAACCCATCCTCCCGCCCCCCTCCCCTCTAGAACCCTGTTTGTTTTTCAGAGTCCATCGTCTCTCATGGTTCGTCTACCCCTCCGATTTCCCCCGCTTCATTCTTCCCCTCCCGCTACCTTCTTCTTCTTCTTTTTTTTTTTCTTAACATATATTGCATTATTTGTTTCAGAGGTACAGATCTGAGATTCAACAGTCTTGCACAATTCACAGCGCTTACCAGAGCACATACCCTCCCCAGTGTCTATCACCCAGTCACCCCATACCTCCCACCCTACCCCCCACTCCAACAACACTCAGTTTGTTTCCTGCGATTAAGAATTCCTCGTATCCCAGTGAGATCATATGATACATGTCTTTCTCTGTTTGACGTATTTCACTCAACATAATACCCTCCAGTTCCATCCACATCGTTGCAAATGGCAAGATCTCATTCCTTTTGATGGCTGCATAATATTCCATTGTATATATATACCACTTCTTCTTTATCCATTCATCTTTCGATGGACATCTTGGCTCTTTCCACAGTTTGGCTATTGTGGACATTGCTGCTATAAACATCGGGGTGCACATACCCCTTCGGATCCCTACTTTTGTATCTTTGGGGTAAATACCCAGTAGTGCAATTGCTGGATCATAGGGTAGCTCTATTTTCAACTTTTTGAGGAACCTCCATACTGTTTTCCAGAGTGGCTGCACCAGCTTGCATTCCCACCAACAGTGTAGGAGGGTTCCCCTTTCTCCGCATCCCCGCCAACATCTGTCGTTTCCTGACTTGTTAATTTTAGCCATTCTGACTGGTGTGAGGTGGTATCTCATTGAGGTTTTGATTTGGATTTCCCTGATGCTGAGCGATATTGAGCATTTTTTCATGTGTCTGTTGGCCATTTGGATGTCTTCTTTGGAAAAATGTCTGTTCATGTCTTCTGCCCATTTCTTGATTGGATTCTTTGTTCTTTGGGTGTTGAGTTTGATGAGTTCTTTATAGATTTTGGATACTAGCCCTTTATCTGATATGTCATTTGCAAATATCTTCTCCCATTCTGTCGGTTGTCTTTTGGTTTTGTTGACTGTTTCCTTTGCTTTGCAAAAGCTTTTTATCTTGATGAAGTCCCAATAGTTCATTTTTGCCCTTGCTTCCCTTGCCTTTGGCGATATTTCTGGGAAGAAGTTGCTTCGGCTGAGGTCAAAGAGGTTGCTGCCTGTGTTCTCCTTTAGGATTTGGATGGACTCCTGTCTCACATTGAGGTCTTTCAACCATTTGGAGTCTATTTTTGTGTGTGGTGTAAGGAAATGGTCCAGTTTCATTCTTCTGCATGTGGCT